>NW_005353967.1:4288539-4339880 GCF_000412655.1 Myotis brandtii | reverse complement strand
ATCGAGCCCCACCCTCCTGCCAGGAGTAGCTTGTGGGCCAGGGGTAGGGATTGAGAGGTGCTCCATGCACCTCCTGGTGACTGGTCTTTGGGCGTTATGGCATTATGGCATTATGGCCACTTGCTTTTTATAATATAGATATTGAACTTCACTTTGAAGTACATTTACTTGGAGGATAATCCAGGATATCTCCCCATCTTAAAGTCAGCAAACTAGCAGCTTTAATTTCACCTACAACTTTCATTTTTCTGTGTCATGTAACCTAACATATTCACATTTTTAATAGGGGACAGGTATGTATTCTACCTACCACATATTGTTTATCACAAATTGCTGCTGCTTCTTGTTTGTATCTCTGCATAGACATACTATATGCAGTACAGTAGCCATCAGTGCAATACCCATTAGTCATTCAATTGAAATTAATTAAAATATAGTAAAAACAAAAATTCAGTTTCTCCATTGCACCAGGCAGATTCTTAGAGCTCAGTGGCCACCTGGTTGGCAGCCACCATATTGCACAGCATGGATAGAGAGTATTCACATTATCACATAAAGTTCTGTTGATGACCCTGGTGACTGTTTATCCCTGAGTACAAAGAAGTGTGTAGCTGGCTTGTGGATGCCTAATGCTCAACCTGTACCAGCATCAAACTGGCAACTAATCAATATTTACTAAATGAATGGATGACAATGAATAACACATGCAGTGCTAAAGCAGAAGGTAGTATATAAACTTTGGCCTCTCCTTTTCTAGTCAACAAGCAAATACACAGACATTTGCAGCGACCTTAATACAATGACTAAGTGCATACAGAGAATTCATTTGTAAATTATTTCAACTTGGAGACAACTGACTTTAGCTACAGATTGAAAAGGGCAATTAACGATCCAAATGGCCAAAGCAGCCAGAAATAGGCAAAATTTGCCATTTGTCAGTTGCTAATGGGCTAAAAGTGGACTTAATTATTTTCCTCAAAATTAGATTTTATTCTACATCTAATTAAGATTTTTTCCTCTCTTGTATTTTGGAAACTCTGTCATGCTTCTGCTTCACAGCACTTGGAGGCATGTGTGTGCCTTCTGTGTGTGTGTTGGTGGTGGTGGTGGTGGGGCGAGGGATGAGACAGATAAATTTAAGCCTAAAGGATTTAATTTAAGAAGTTCCACTCTTCCAGGCATAGTAAATGTGTCTGCCATAAAAATGAGTTTCATCACTGGAAACTTAACTTCATGCTAACTCACGGTATGTTGACAACTTCAGACAATCGGCACCTGCAGCCTCACTGATATTCCTTGACTACACAACCAGGCTATCCCCTGGCTTCAACAGCTTGTGAGGGAACAGAACACGGTGACAGGGAAAGTGAGGGGAGACAGTGTGGACAGGAGGGCCATGGGCAATTGGTATATGGTGATTTCCTCCTGTTCATGGCACAGAACTCCTACAACCTTTATACATTTCTAAGTGATAAGAGCACTAGGAGCATCTTTTTTCCCCTAATGAGATGGCTCTGGGTGGACACCTGGATGGGAGCTTGGCACCAAAAAGACAAATCTGACATTAGAAGGTTGGAATTTTAATCTCTGCCTCCACTTCTCTAGAGGGGGTAGAAGGGCGGGAAATAGAGTTAATAATCGATCATGTCCATGTAAGAAAGCCTCCATAATATCACAATAGTATGGGACTAGGGGAGCTTCCAGGTCAGTGAACACATCCACGGAGGAGGATGGTGCACCCCAACTCCACGGGGCAGAAGCTCCTGCGCTTGCGACCCTTCTGGACCCTGCTCTGTGTATCTCTTCAGCTGGCTGTTCATCTGTATCCTTTATCATATCTTTTAATAAACTGGCAAACATAAGTAAGTGTTTCACTGAGTTCTGTGAGCCACTCTAGCAAATTAATTGAACCCAAGAAGGGGTTTGTGGGAACCTCTGTTTTGTAGCTGAATTGGACAGAAGATGTGGATAACCTGGGGATCAGTTACTTGCAGTTGGCATCTGAAGTAGGGTTCATTCTGGTGAGACTGAGCCACCTTTAACCTGTGGGATCTGATGCTATGAGTTAAATTGTAGAACACCCAGCTGGTGTTGCAGGATAGCTTGGTGTGGGGGGAAACCCACAATCTGGTGTCAGCATGTTGTGAGTGAGATAGTGTGAGAGGAAGGAGGAAAGACTGAGTGTTTTTTTTGCACAATAATGTATAAAGCGTGTGACGTTAACCATTCATGAGGAAAAATAGGATCTTTTAAAATGGTTTTTAATGCAAATATACCCCCCCTTTGTTGTTCATCTTGGTGGTGATCAGAGAAGAAACAGAATAAGTTGGCCACTTTTTTTAATTCTAGCACATTCAGCCTTTTTATAGTTTTCAGAGAATGTGAATTATGGAAAATACCTTCGATGTCCAAAATATATAAACATTCATGCATCATTTTAACCATTATTTTCTCAGAACATGATATTTCGTTATAGTCTTCAGAAAGTGTTATATCCTTTTGTTGAAAAGTTTTCTTTGATCAACTCTGTGAGAAAAAAAAAAATCTCAAGTGCACACCAGCAGATTGGCCTCATTTGTCCAGGCAAAACAAACCACGTGTTTTCTCACCGACAAGGAAGGTCGTTTGGAGCTGCCTTAGCAAACACTACGGCCAAGAGAAACAAAGCAGGGTCTCATAGGGAATAAAATTAATTATCTCTGTTTGCTACATATACAATATTTTATGCATTAAGTACACCATTAATATATACAAACACTCAATGTTGTACAGTATTTTATTAAATTCACTTATCTTGCCCTTTCCCTTTATTATTACATTACAGAATAAAAAGCACTACTAACTTATCTTGTGTCAGATAATTGCATTTCTTTTCTTCATTTTTTTCTTCCTCATCTAAGAAATGTAGTACACTCACAGAATATAAAAAAATATAATTTATATTTATATTCAACTAAAATTAATCAAGTAGTTACCAGGTACCAGACACAGCATCAGGAGATTTCACATCCATTACCTCATTAATGAGAAAAATATTATAAAACTCCAGTTTTGCACCAAAGCACAGCAATGTGAGGCAGCTTCCCTTATATGACACCTCAGATAAAGACTGGAATCCATGTTCCAAAGAAATGCTAACTCCAAAATCAGGATGTTGTCCTATACCCAATGTATCGCCTTCAGAGTTGGGAATTTGAAAACAATAGAGAAAATATTATCACTTACAACTCAACAACAACTGATATAAACTTTAATAGATAAACTGTGCGATATTCAGGCAATGGAATATTATTCTGCACTATAAAGAAATGAGCTATCAGTCCATGAAAATACATGGGGGAACCTTAAATGCAAATTGCTAAGTGAAAGAAGCCAATCTGAAAAGGCTACCTAATGTGTAATTCCAACTCTATGACATCCTGGAGAATGCAAAGCTGTGGAGAGAACAAAAGTCAGTAGTTGCCAGGGGTTGAGGTGGAGAGAAATAAATAAGAGAAACACGGAGGATTTTAGGAAGTGAAACTACTCTGTATGGCACAATAATGATGGATACATTTTTCCAAACCCATAGGAAGTTTAACACCAAGAGTGAACCTTAATGTAAACTCTGGACTTTGGATGACCATGATTAGTCAACATAAGTTCATTGATGTGAGAAATGTACCGGCTGGTGGGGGATGCTGTTAGTGGGGGAGGCTGTGCATGTGAGGAAAGTCTGTACTTTCCACTTGATTTTGCTGTGAACATAAAACTGCCCTTTAAATAAATCAATAGAAGATTTGAATAGACAGTTTAGCAAAAAAAAAAAAGGCCAATAAGCCCATAAAAATGCTGAACATTAGTCAACATGAAAACATAAATTAAACCACAATGAGACACCACTATCCACCTATTCGGATGTCTAAAAAAAGTGGGAGAAAAATGGACAGTAGCAACTTCTAGCAAATACGAATCAACCAAGACTCTCGTAGACTCCTCGTGGGAATGTAAAATGATGTGATCAGCTTAGGAAGCAGGCAGGCAGTTTATTAAAAAGTTAAACATGCACTTACCACATGGCCTTAGGTATTTACCAAGAGAAGTGAACATACATGCGCACAAGCACTTGGACACAAATGTTTGTGACAGCATTATTCATAAGAGTCAAAATGTGGAAACAGCCCAACCCCAATGTCCATCAACTGGGGAATGTACAAACGCATGCAAGTCATAGTATTCAGCTAGAATAAAATCAGGAGAGCTGCGGTTCTACATACAGACATACAGTGTGGTAAATCTCAAAAGCATGATGCTAAGTGAAAGAAACCGGACACAAAGGCTACCAAGGTGACATTTATGGAAAAGGCAAACCTGTGAAGAAAGAAATTGAATCAGTAGTTGCCAGGAGTTAGGGATGGGGGCAGGAATGCCTATATAGGACACGAGGGGGCATTTTGGGTTTGATGAAAATGTTTTGTGTTGTGATTATGGTAGTGATTACACAGCTGCCAACAGTGGTCAAAACTCAGGGAAAGTTACACTTCAAGAGGTGATTTTTACTGTATATAAATTATAATCCAATAAATCTGATTTAAAAGTACATATTTAATTCAGAGTGTTGGAAGCTGGTCCATCCTTGCTGCTTGACACAGTTGCTGCAGGGAAGAAACATCTGCACAGCATATGTCTCAAGGGACCTGGCATATATGGCATACTGTTCTTAATATGTTTGCTCCCCTTCTTGGCGCTATGTGTTTTAACCAAGGTCACCTCTCCAAGAAAGGTTGTTTCCCCAGGTAGGGATTTTTCCCTGAAGTTAGGGAGGGAATAAAATCCCTTAACTAAGTGCCAGGCGGGTAGTTAATCACTTTAACTACAATCAATCACGCTTAAGCTACATAATCTTTACTCCCTGGAATGGAGATAAGAAATGCCCTAACCTTTGGAATAGAAATTGGCAGGATTAAAATCAACTGGTATAAATACAGATGTAACAAGACAATAGAAGACAGAACCTGGCGACAGAACCTAGACACAGAACCTAGAAACAGAACCTAGCGAGAGAACCTGGCTGAAGAACCTAGAGACAGAACCTAGAGACAGAACCAAGGGAGAGAACATGGCAAAAGATCCTAATCAGATCCTAACCAGACCTTTGGCAGGAGATCCTGGCTAGAGATCCTGGCTAGGCTGCTGACCAACTGAACACTGTCTCCGTGTCATTCCTTCTTCGCCGACTCCATCCACACCTTTGGGGACCCCTGGACCTGCTGGGGTTGGACCCCAACATCAGAGAAAAATTTTCCTAATTAGATTTAATTTTTTACCACTTCTCTCTGGCATAAGACAAAGTAACACTTGCTGTGCAAAGATAAGGGGAGAAGGGACGGCCACAGGTATTCCCTGATTAGAACACAGTGCGTGTGATCAGGTGAGGACTCAGTGATGTTCTCCAGTCCACAACAAGGCCCAGGCTATTGGTCTGTTAATGCCATCATGGGGGACTCACAGGGAAGTGGGAAGAGGAAATGAAAACTGAGCAGAGGGTACCTCTAAGAACATAAAACGAGAGACCTCACTGAGGGCATGGGCATTGGGTGGGTGCTGAGGAAGCTATTCAAATTGCCAACTAAATGCTGTTGTCCCCATCAGAGAACTGTTTGGGGTCAGCCTACAGGTGTGTGTAACATGGAAATGTTTCATTGTGTTCAAGTAAAAAGCCATCCTTTACCCATTTCAGTTCTTTCCATTGCCCTGTGTGTGCCTTCCTTCATAAGTCGATTCATTCTTAAAAATTAGTTTCCTTTTGGAATAATAAAAGCTATTAAATACACAAGGGTTAAGTGACTTTCAGTTCAATTTTCCTGTATAACTCCTTGACAAATGGCCCTTGACTTGTATTTGACTATTTTTGGATATAGTATGAGAAGAGATGGCAAAAGTATGTTTAATGTAATACTAAAATTTCAAATCAGCTGCATATTGCCTGTTATATTTTTAAAATTTTAAAACCTTAGATGCATTTCAGTACTTTCTCCCTGTGTGAGATGAAAAAGTCCACTCCAGTGTGAAATAGCGCCCGAAGTATTTTAGTTGACGACGACTTTATTTTCTCCTCCTTGAAGCTCTTTCCGTCCCAGGCCCACACCCCCCACCATCTGTATGTGCGCGCGCGCGCGCGCGCGCGCACACACACACACACACACACACCAAATTCTTTCTTATTGCACATATATTGTCTTTTGTGGATCCTCAAATTTCTAAGCTACCGCCCATGGACCACGCAGGTTACTACTGAAGCCTGTTTAAGTAAGGAAAAGTCATACTCTGTTACCCATTATCAATCAATAAAATGAGTTTTGTGTTGCTCACGCTTTGAAAATCACACGAAGGAAGAGAAAACCCTGGGCATTTGCCGCGGAGCCCATGCAGTGGCACCGCGCGCCCCATCATGCATAAACGCAGAAATGGCATTTATGAGCCTACTCCTGTGAAGCTGCAGCAGGCAGATTCATGAAATTCACCGAGATTTGGATTAAATTTAAACCATTCTATACAGCTCTACTTTTGATTAAGGCTGTGTGTGCAGTGAAAACCTCGCATTTGAATAGAACCTAGGTCTTTAAGAACTTTGAATGTGCGCAAATCTAAATTGAGCTCTGAGCTTGATCTGGGAATGTACAGCGGGTCAATTTACATTTAGTATTAAAGGTGGGGGTGAGGGAGATAAAACTCCATCCTTTTAGAATTTTAGCTTTGGATCAGAGTTTATTAATATTGGGATCAACACAGAGACGACTCACTCCATTTGCACTTATTAAATTATGAGACTTAAAGTCCTTAAACTGAGACGCCAGCAAAACAACTGAAACCAGTGAAAGAGGGGAAAAGAGATTTTCATGTGCATACACTCACACACTCATCCCAGAAAAGGAAAAGCTTGCCAGGTGACACAGAGTGGCCTTTCGGAGTCCCAGAAATGAATATTTCTCTTTTTTAAAAAAGAGTACCCAAGGACACATTTTATCATAATACTTTAATAATAGCTCTTTTTGATCTGACTATGCTAACCTAGTCTTTTCCCTTTAACATAAAATTCTACATTTCTGTCTGCCGCTGTTCTCTTTTTTTCTGATTATCAGCAGATGTGGAGGGAACATCCTAAGCCTCGGAGCTTATTTTAATATCTTCAAAAGATTCTCATCTTATTCTCCAGGAGTCAAAGGATGAGAGATGAAGTCATATGGTCCATGGTGAGGTACAGACAGCATCCAGGTGCTGAGCAATTATGGGACAAAACGGTTCAAGCGGCTTGGTTGTCGGTCCCACTTGCTGACAAAGTGAGCATGCAAGCATGCTGGCGAGGAAGCCCCAGCGAGGACCTGGGCTGCCTGACATCCCAGGAAAAAGGCCTGGCTCCAGGTTGATAATTAAGTGGATGATGAGGATAGACAGGTAGACAGGGCATTTTGTTGTCAAAAGTTGACAAAACATTTCAGTTTATAACCCTGTTTATAAATACATGTTCAGTTAACCTCTAACAAGAGTCTGAGGTCCTGAGCCACTGTCAGGGGACCAGGGCACATCGTGTCTTTTTCTTTCTGAGTTTCTAGGGGTGAGGCCTTGACTCTTGTCTGACCCTCCCTTTACCTGTCTCCATGTGAGAAAAACAGGGAATGCCCAGCTGCCACTGGATTAAATGTAGAACCAGGTGAGTATCCACGTAAATGTAGGCATTTGGAGAAGTAGAGATGCCAAACTCAGCATGTGTAATTCCCAAAATACAGTTAAAGTGCTAAGTGGAATAGTCAGACAGAGAAAGACAAATACCATATATGTGGAATCAGAAAACCAAAATAAGTGAACAAACAAAACAGAAATATATATGACAAATTGATGGTCATCAGATGGGGAGGGCATTGGGAAGATGGGTGAAAAGGGTGAAAGTGACTAAGAAGTACAAATTGCCAGTTACAAAAACAGTCACAGGATGTAAAGTACAGCATAAGGGATATAGTCAATAACATTGTAATGACTATGTATGGTGCCAGGTGTATACGAGACTTATCGGGAGATTGCTTCATGAGTTATGTAAATATCTAACAGCCATGTTGTACATCTGAAACTAATGTAATATTGAATGTCAACTGTAATTGAAAAATGAAATAAAAATGTAAAAATACAGTTAAAGCAAAGTAACTAATTTGTCAAAAAGAAATTATTTGGTAATAGAGTATTGCTTTATAAATGTGAATTGGAAAGTGCAGAATGATAACAAGATGGCCCTTACAATTTTAATCATTAGTAGATAATTCTTTCAGGCTTATTATCTTATACATAACACACAACATTGAACTTTGTAGAATTTTTTTCTTACTGTCTACAAAAATATATATTCACAACCCACTGGTGGTAATCATTCCATCTATAGATTTTGTAGAATGGCTTGAGGCAGAGATTCCATTGGTGCTCATACTGTGAGGAATGGAGTCATTGTAAGCAGTGATTTCTGCTAACACTTGAACCCCCATGGAAGGCTTATCTTTCTCCATTTTTAGATGCTGTTGTTAATGCTCAGAGAGATCCATGCACCCACTGCGTATCTGAGTTAGGAAACCATCAGCTCTTGGCCCTGTACATCAAGGGACAGTTATAGGAATACACGTAAATATAGCTTGACAGCATGTCACCTGAGAGTCAGCTCAGAACTCAGGAACCCAAAACGCTATCCAAGAGAAAACTGGAAATCAGATCCTAGGCCAGTCTATGAAATTCCCTGGAACCCACATTGTAACTGGATTACATGACCTATTTCCAAAATTTACTAAAGGGAAGAAGAATTCATAAAGTACAAAGATTTATGAGCAGACAGTAGTTTGAAAAGCAGTGATATGATGGGTCTTCTGGTCTGAGAGCTGACTTCTTCAGCTAATTATGGGAAGTGATTATTATGTAAATTTGCACACATATCAGTTTCCCCATTTGACAATTGAGAAGGCTGTACTAAATAATTCCTAGCAACACCTTTGAATGTTTGTTTTCCTGATAACTCACTATATTCCAACACTCAGCTCTCTGCTTGTGATGTGAACATAACGTTTGTTGCAATTGTGATACCTCAGTTTCATGTCTCTGCTCATTAAGTGCTCTTCCATTTTCACAATAACGTCCACAGTCATGTAAAGACTTTAATTGCTTATTCATTTTTCACACATGGACAGTGGGCTTTCCAGAGGCCACAGGACAGGGATAGACAGCTGATTCAATATAAAGCAGAGTAATAATCCAGCTGTCTTCTATTAGATCAAACAAAAAGATTTTCAAAAATGTAAAACTATATACTACCCTTCTCACTATTTTTCTTTTTTGCTTGGAAAATATATTCTCATGGAATATGTCATGGTTTCATTTTTAAATTAATGAATAGATAATACTTTTAATTTTTAAATTTATAATATGATAACAAGTAATAGATTAAATCCACATCAACAAAAGCTACTTGGGATTGTTAATAATTTTTAAGAATATAAAGGGGTTCTGAGACCAGAGAACTGACCATACTTTGTTTCCTCATCCCCTGGGATTGAGGATCTGGGCATTAAGGAGTGTAAGAGACCTGGCTGCTCTGGTTCCCTGGGGCCTGGCTGGTGGAGGGCACTCAGAACCTTAGGTGATTGTCAGGACTCAGAACGTTGGGTGTATTATTCAGGTCTCCATGGAGCTGCTGGTACCTCTATGTATCTTACCTGTTCAAGCTCTGCCTGTTCTACCTTGCAGAAGCCAAGTAGCCACTCACCTGCCTGGACACCCTTCCATAATGGGAATGGCCTTCTTTGGTTTGCATGACCCCCAAGTGTGTGTGACACCAGCAGAGAGTGACAGAGAAGAGCTATGAAATGGGGAAGCTGAAAGAAATGGGATAGGGAATAATGAAGCTCTGTGGCACGTCCTCCCCCCTCTCACCCCTTCACACACACACACAGATTGTGCCAAATGTATGGGGGGATGTCCATGGAGAGGCAACATTGAAAATTGAAGGACTAAGAGGAATGGAGTGTTAGGAGGAAACTGGGAGAAAGAAAACAGATTAGGTCAAATGGGCAGAGAAATGCCCAACAGAGAACAAGAGGCAGGCAGGTAGCTGGACATCCAGGAACCATCCTGGCTTGGGGCCAGAACCTGGGTCTGGATCTCGCAAGGAGGCATCAAGAGTTTTTGTAGGTGCAGATAACACACAGACACTCAGCAGCAGAACTTTGTGGGTACAAGTCAGGAGACACTGAAATGTAAATCTGGGCTTTGTACACATCATGTGGCTAACTACTTACAGATTGCAGCCGAAGGTTCTCTTTCATTTAAATAACTGGAGTCTCTGACTGATCATGATCCACCATTGAAGGTCCAGGGGGCTCAAAACATGGGGGGAAAGCATAAAGCCAGGATGGGTGCCCAAATCTCAGGTGAATAGCTGCATCCCTGTAGACCTTTCTTGGGAACTGCATGGTGGGGATGGCAGGGGCCTTCTCACAAAGTTCATGGACAGTAGGCTTTCCAGAGACCACAGGACATGGATAGCATTCTGATTCAATGTGAAGCAGAATAATAATCAGGGTGTGAGTGTGTTTGAGTATGAGCAAGCTACTGTGAATTCACATGTGTGTGAGTGCATGGGTGTGGATTATGGGAGTGTGTTTGAGGAAGTGTATGTAAGCATGTGTGGGTGAGTGCGAATGAGCAGATTTTTATCCCCAGGTTAGCCCTATCTCTTTTCCACAACCTTCTCTTCACTGGACTTGAAGGAGCCTGATGTCAGTGGGCCACTATAATCACATACCCTGACTATTCCTCATTAAGCTTTAAAGAACACTTGCTTGATTCAGGATATTTTCTTCTAAAATGGTTTCCTTAAGGCTCCAGATGGTCTCTGAACATTTAATGTATATGTATATATAAGCCTAAGCAACCGCCAACCATTCAACCGTTGGACTGTTCGACCGACTGTTCGACGGGTAGCTATGATGTGTACTGACCACCAGGGGGCAGACACTCAATGCACAGGCATGGAAACATGGAACAGACTGATGAATCTCAGAGGGAAGCGGGGAGGGGCGAGGGTGGGAAGAGATTAACCAAAGATCTTATATGCATACTAGAGGCCCGGTACACTAATCAGCATGCAGGGATCATGCACAGGTGGGGTCCCTCAGTCTGGCCTGAAGGGATCAGGCCGAAACTGGCAGTCTGACATCCCCTAAGGGGCCCCAGATTGCAAGAGGGCGCAGGCCAGGCTGAGAGACCCCACTGATGTATGAATCCATGCATCATACCTCTAGTTTAAAATAACTAGACAATATCCCCGTATTAAACATGGGCCATAAGGAAGAGAGGGGAAATACCAAGCTCTGACCACTTCAGCTTATGACAGATGGGGCTGAGTGCGTGTGTCTGTGGTCAAGAAGCTGGTGGGTTGAGCACACAGCTAGTGTACACTTGGAGTTGAGCACCCACACGGCACTTGGAGTCAGTGGTGACCCTGGGCTGGGGACCTACGGGCTTTAACAGCTTGGAGGCTGTAGCTCAGCATGTGGCTGCCTCTGTGCACATCCCCATCCCTACTGGACCAACCAGTATAAAATAAATTGATGGCTTGTGACCAGTGCTCTCAATCTGGGTCAGTGTGGTTCCTCAAAATGTTGACCCAGTAGAGCACAAAACCACAGTGCGAAAAATCTTGTTTGTGGAGACCCAAGTGCAGCCCAGAAGCTGATGTTCTGTGTTGGGAGAGCTGGGGGGAGGGTGTTGCTAACCATCTGGTGGGAGCAATTTTATTGCCAAATATTAACATCTGTTTCTTGAGCATAAATATATAGTGGTTAGAAACGTAATAAGATTCATGGTTCTGTTTTAAGTAGATTAATTTTGTAATACTTGCTTTTTCACCCCTTTGCATTTAATATTCAGATTTAGACTGGGGAATTGCCTTATAAAATAACTTATACAACTTCGCCTAATGTTGCCATGTAACATGCTGCCAGGCCAGATACACATTATTAGCTGCATCCTGTGGTCACTCACTCCTGTGTAGAAGCATCATATCCCCACCTGGCCAGGCTTAAGGTTGAGGGTCATCCTCTAATATCTGCCTGTGGTCAGTATTCTCTGTGGGGACAAGCATCTGTTACTGTGAATTGTTGAATCAAGGTTTCTATTAAAATAGCTTTAAGGTAAAGTATAGGTAGCTGAAATTATCTGCTGGTAACTTAAAAAAAGGTAAAATAATTCACCCTCTGCTGGGGCAGCTACAACAAAATACTACAGACTGGGTGTCTTAAACAGTAAGCAATTTATTTTTTCAAAGTTCCAGATGCCGGAAGTCTAAGATCAAGGTGTTGGCAGGGTTGGTTTCTCCTGAGGCCTCTCTCTTTGGCTTGTAGATGGCGACCTTCTCTCTGTGATCTCACACAGTCTTTCTTTGTGCATGTTGGTGTCCTAATATCCTCTTCTTAAAAGGACATTGGTCATATTGGATTAAGGCCTACCCTAGTGACCTCATTTTACCTAAATCACTTCTTTATAAGTCATATATCCAAACACAGTCACATTTGGGGGGTCTTATGAATTAGGATGTCAACATATGAATTCGGTGACACAATTCAGCCCATAACATATTCCTAGAAGAATAAAACAGAGATTCTAATCTCTGAAGGACAACCACTAATGTGTTCCTGGATACTTCTGGACTGAGTTCCTGGACTGAGTTTTAGTTCTACTGAAAGCCACCTGCTAGGCTTAGAGGAACAAAGCTGCACTGTCATATCACTTAATATGAATAAACTGATGAATAAAATAGAACCAGAGGCACGGAAACAAGAAACAGACACAAATCTCAGAGGAAAGGGGGGCAGGGAGGGCAGGAAGAGATTAACCAAAGAACGTATATGCATATATGCATACCCATGGGCACAGGCAATAGGGTGGTGAAGACCTGGGGTAGGTTGGGATTGGGAAGAGGTGGGAAATGTGGGGGGGGGGAGGGAGAGGAGGGACAGCTGTAGTACTCTCAACAACAAAGATATTAAAGCTAAATATACAAAGAGTTCAAAATCAAAGAACTCAACAGGCATTACCTTAATAGCCTACTTTTTCAAAATCTGTAGTTAAAACATCTGAGTTGGGTAGCAAAGGTGTCCCTGACAAGTTGTATATCCAAAACTACAACTTCAACTGACATCTGTCTAATGGGTCAGTCATACCAAGGGTAGGTCCATCAGAATGAACATCCTAAAGGCTCCTATGTGGTCCTTCTTTACTAAAAGAACCATTTCACCTTAAGCTACTCAGGAATTTCAGTTCAGGGATTCTTAAAACGAAAGGTAGTTGTGTTCTGCCCTTAGTTTCTGTGGAGGAGAGATAGGTGGATAAGGAAAATCTCTGTTTCAAAGGGACAATTGGTCAAATTTCCATTTGAAACTTTAGATTTTATGGGTTCTCGGTAAAGAATGAGGTGACATGTGACATCTCACCATTAAGATTTTGGAGTTTTACAGGAAAATAAAATACTGTGTCTTTGCAGTCTGACATCTGGAGACCCAATAGAAAGCCCCCAGCCTGGACTGCAGGTGCCCCAGCCAGGGCCGCTATCTTGGTTCACCCCCTCAAAATCTGTGCAAGAATGCTTATGATTCCAAATATTTTTTTATAATTGTTTCCACGTGACAAACACAAATAGTATAAATATTCTGATGTGAATACATTTGGCCTGGGTCTTCTTTTTATTTGTTTGGCCTGCAAACGAAAGGCTGCTCTTCTGTGAAATGGAAACAGCGCATTGCCTCAGGCGAGGCGTGCGTGTGGAGTACAGTTGGCTGGTGGCAAAACGTGGGAGAGGCATTTGCTTCCCCCAAACACACATGCTATCAGTCGAGCTTATAAATTAAACTACAAAGCTGAAATGTATTCAGTGCTGAAGGTGTGTTATAAATGAGGCCCATTTGTTACCGATTTTTGTCCCTTCTGCTCCTCCAATGTGTTTGGCTTTGTCTTCAGTGATTCCTGGAATTATACAACTCAGAGCCGAGGGTGGGAAGCTAATTGTTATCTTCTCACATCTCATCCCTATGTTCACCTTCACCCTCCCATCCTTAAATGCATGTAAATGGATTCTATATTTTTTCCAGAAAGGATGCTTGCTGTACAAATGAAAGGAAGTGAACAAGAAAAAAAATACCCCTGTAGTAGTGGTTCAGGGTATTTATAGTTGGAGAGAAGGCTGCTTTCTGTCACCATCTGAATGTATAAACTTAACTTGATCACCTTTGAAGAATTTATGAATCATGCTTAATAATCCGCTTTAGGCACTTCTGAGGGAAGAATCACATTTTGAAGCTACAAAGGTCCCCTAAATAGCTCGTGGGAAATGACCCTGCATCCCATTAAATGCAAAAATTCACCACCGTAGGACTGGATGTCAAAGCTAAAGCACTTCAGCTCCACTCACTTCAAAATGTCAGGGAGCCCTTGACTTAAACACTCCATTAATCTGCAAGAACCAGACCAGACAGCTCCTTCTCAGGAAAGGAACAAATAATGTGTTTTTAAAAAACTTTTTCTTTGCACTTAAAAAATAAAGATTCTCCTTTTCCTCCTTTCCTTCATATCCATTATTTTTCTGTCTTTAAAAAGGCTTTTATCTGACTTTGATCTCTTCCATATGCCCGTGGCAAACACCAGCATCTCCTTTCCATTTTACAAATCGGCCCAGGTACAGGCTTTATCTGACTCACACCGGCTTACTATTTTCCTATTTAAATGGTTGATGCGGAATCAAAGTCAAATGTGAAGGTCAGGAAAATGGTTTTTGGAGCATCGTGATCTAAGACACAAATAGGACTTACTCGATGGAGGAAGCAGCAGTGTAGGGGGTCTGGGCAGAAAGCCCCCACCCAAACCCCATTACAAAAAGGATTCATACCTATTGTCAAGATTTACAACCCAAGTTTGGAGTGATTTGACCATTTGTTCACTTTATTTTAAGTATGTAAATAGTAATACATAGCTATTCTATTTATTATACATTATGTAAAATTTTTATTGATAATACTATTAATTTATTTTCTTCTAATCATTACTAAGTTCTAATAATCATTCAGGTAATTTGAATTTTAAAATAAACCAGGTCCCATGGAGTCTACAAAGTAGGTATCTTATTTGGAAATCATTATAGAATCTTTGCAGTTCTTACAATTATAACTGTTATTTTACAATCATAATATTTCCACAGAAGACAGATTAGTTCCTGATTACTTGTTACTTTGTTCTGGGAATTCCATTGTTCAAAGTTATCTAGACACTTAGGTAAAATGAAAATGAAGCAAGTGCCAAAATGGTATTACTCAGTTAGGGTGCTTCTTCCACACTTACCAGTTACACATCTCAGAACTCATGAGCGTCAGGTGTATCTTTGATGCTAGGCTTGCATTTGACAATTTTCAGTGAATTTCTGAGTCTTTGTTGAACTTTTTTTTATGTGGAGTCCATGTCATCTTCCTCAGGTTTGGGTGGAGGTTTCACTGTATCTTGGGAACTTCTTATACCTTTACAGATGCTGGTCCTGTTTTTAAAAAGTGCACTTCAAAATTTGCTAAGAGGGTAGATTTTATGGTAAGTATTTTTACCACACCACCATCACCACCACCACCACCACCACCACCACCACCACCGCCGCCACCACAACAACAATGAAAAAAAACTACAAGCAAACAAAGGGACACAGGAGACTGGGGAAGGTGATGACTATGTCTATTCCCCATGGAGATGGTGTCCAGGTGTTTGCATGCATCCAGACTCATCAATTGATACGCACGAAATGTGTGTACTTCTTTCTCTATCAATTACTCCTTAATAAAGCTGTTTTTTTTTTAAAAAAGAAAGAATAACCTTAAAAATCCATGGTACAGGCAGTCAGGGTTTATCATTGGGTGAGCAAAAAAATAGCACTCCAGAGACTCCTTGAGATCACTTGGCCCTTGTTTTGCATCCCGAGGATGAAATCCAACTGGATGAGTGAGAGATGTGTGATGAGGACTCTAAGATGGGTGGGTGTGAGTGATTTTGCAAGCTCATCACACAACAGAAACTGGATCAAGTGCTTTCAGCAAAGGGCTTTGTCCAGCCAGCAGCCTCCCATCTCTCTCTCTACACACCTCTCTAAATATCCTTCCTTAGCAAACTAGCTAGCCCCCCAGAAGTTGGCCATTTGTATGTCTTCTTGGGAGAAGTGCCTATTCAGGTCCTCTACCCAGTTTTTAAAATTGGATTGTTTGTTTGGTATTGAGTTATATGAGTTCTCTATATATTTTGGATATTAACCCTTTGTCAGAGATGTTGTTTGCAAATATCTTCTCCCATTCAGTTGGGAGACTTTTTGTTTTGTTGGCGGTTTCTTGACTGCTCTAGATATATCATTCAAACAGAAAGCTAATAGAGAAATAACCACCTTAAATGACACATTAGACCAAATGGACATAATTGACATTTACAGAGTCCTTCATCCCAGATCATCAGGGCACATGGAACATTCTTAAGAATAGACCATAGGTTGGGACACAAAACTGGCCTCAACAAATGTAAGAAGTTTAAAATCATACCAAGCATTTTTCTGACCCAACGCTTATAAATTAGAAAACAATTGCAACAAAGAAGTAAAAACAAAAACAAACAAACAAAACCCTCTACAAATATGTGGAGATTAAATAACATATTACTAAAAATAACTGGGTCAAAGAAGAAATAAAAGATGAGATCAAAAGATATATAGAGACAAATGAGAATGACACTATGACATAGAACTTCTGGGATATAGCATTGGTTACATCCTGCTAAGATGTAAAGAGTTTGAGGGCATCTATTTGTGGTTATGTGATTTTATTAACATGAAAAAAGATAAATCATGGTGGTGTGTGATTTATGTGGAAGTGAATGTAGTATTCTTTTCTTTGGAGATTAAACAGCCTGTATAAACATTATAGGGGCACTTAGGTTACACTGTGTCATTTTCTAGCTTATTAGCAACAGACAATTAATAGAGAGATTGAACTTTCCCTTGATAAGGCACTTTTTACTCAGTGAGCATTGAAAAGGCACAATTCCAGCTTTGTGAAGATCTAGCTTCAGTGGGGAGCTGGGAGCTCTCCTTGCCCCTGCATTAAATGGAACAGAAATGTTACCTTCATCATAAACTAGCCCATCATTTTCTCATTAACATAAATCCCCAACCTGGTTGAATTGTAATAGTAGGCTGAAGTCCAGGAAATATATTAACATTTTTTTCAACCTCCATAGGGCCTCTTTCTGGGCCATGCTCACCTGCAATCCCACAGCCATTGTCTGCCCTGCCCACTGAATGCCACTCAGGGTCCCTGCAGCTTCATGCTCTCTCCCTGAGAGCCAGCAAATAGCACCATTCTAGCATGGGAAGGCCCCTAGAGAATGAATGTACAAAAGGACAATGGCCAGACCATGGTGAAAACTGAACTCTCACCCAAGACCTCTGCAGAACTGACCAGGAACCCAATCAGCACTAAAAGCTTATGACTGGCTCTGTGACTACAGCTTCCCTTATTTTTGTCTCCCACCTCCTCCATTTCTGACTCAGGACCAACCAGAAAAAGCTAAACAAGCTCCTCTAGTCTAACCAATCAATTAGGATGCTGGCTCCTATTTCCCCGCCTCCTGACTCACTGGGCCCTTCTGAGCCTATCTTTCACCACTGTGAGGTTCCCCCACTCATCCACTAACAGCAGAGCAAGCTCTGAGTAAAAGGCCTCTGCTCAGGTGGATGGTCTGGGATGATTTCTGCAGCTACCTGAGAGGCCCATTCAGAGCATGTGCACTAAGTGTTGACCCATACCCAGCACTGCTGTAGGCTCTGGCATGCCAGACACAAAACTCAGCATTTCTGACAATTGACTGGTCCTGCACCTCTGTTCTTGGGCTTCCAGACACAGGGATTTCAAGGGCCTTCTGTATCCATGTGGCCAGAATGCCCAGGAATCTTGGACTCTTGTCTGTGAGATGGGTTGTGTGACCTAGTCTGAATTGCCTACCTCAACCACAGCCAAATGCCTTTGCAGAAAGATGACTTCCAGCCTCTGCTCAGTGATGGACATCCCAGGACCATGACATCTTATTTTCAAAGTCTTCACTCACTGGTCAAAACAATGCCCCAAACCTCCCCTTTCCTTCCCTTGGCCTCTGGAGTGATTCAAGAAAAAGAATTCCTTCTTCCTTCCAGAAGTCACTGTTCCCTGGGGGAAGCTGGTCTTGGCCCTACAGGGTGTCTCAAGAGCCACATGCCTCACACCTACCCTGATAGCCAGTATTCCCAGAGCAATCTGCCACCTCCTGTCAACCCTTTCACCAGCCCGGGACATTAAGTGCCCCATTAATGTGACCCAAGCAACTAGAATATTAATGCCCTGTGACCTCATCAGGTCAAGAACTGGTTCCTCTGGCAATTTGTCCAACACTATTAACTTTTTCTTTGTCACATTGCATTGTTGACCCAAGTTATGTGAGGGGAATCAAAATCAGCAGGTCTTTTTCCATAAAGTTCAAATCTAAGTCCTTGATTTATGAATCTTGATTTGAGCTTCCTTCCTTCCTTTTTTTTTTCTGCATGCCATTTTTTGTTTAGTTCAGCTCTTCATGCCAGCCTAGGAAGCTTCCCAGGAGGAGTGAAGGGTCAAGTGATCATTGCTCATAAGGAACAACACTTGTCTCAAAGCAAGCACTACTTCCGGTCCCAGGTCCTGAGCATCACCTTCATTGCACACTAGTGCACCCTACCAGTGAGCATCCCAAACAGAGGGTCATGGGTTGGAGACCCATGAGAGATAAAATTCTAAGAGATAAAATATGAGAAATAAAATGCTAGGATTTGCTAAGAGAGGAAAGTAATGCAATCATATAATACTCAATTCAAACCAGAGAGGACAGAAAAAGAGGGAGAGAGAGAAGCAAAGAACAAATGCAACAGATAAATACAATTAACAATTTGGTAGAAATTAATTTAACCATAGCAATTGACACTTTAAATGTGAATGATCTAAATAAATGGATAAAAATAGATTATAAAAACGAATTTAAAAAGAAGATAAAAACCCTTTTTTTTTTTTTGGTCGTTCTGGCCTGTGTGGCTCAGTTGGTTGGGCATCATCCCATGCATCAAAAGGTTACAGTTTTGATTCTTGGTAGGTCACATGCCTGGATATGCCTGGATTTACAGACTTGATCTTGGGGGCATTCCAGAGACTGCCAATCGATGTTTCATTCTCATGTCAATGTTTTTTTCCTTTCTATCTCAGACCTCCCCCCCCCCCTCTCTCTCTCTCTCTCTCTCTCTCTCTCTCTCTAAGTCAATAATATTTTTTAAAAACTATATTTTTGTCTAAAATAAATCTTTTTAAAATATAAAAATACAGAAAACTGAAAAGTAGAAGCATGAAGAAAGATAAATTGGGCTAACACTAATTAAAAGAAAGTCAAAGCTTTATTAATTTCAAACAAAAGACTTCAGAACATGAGGTTCATTAGGCATAAAGGGGTGTATTACATAATGATAAAGGTATTTGTACCCCAATAAGGTGTAGCAATCCTAAATCTGTATGCACCTAGCAGCAGGATGTCAAAATATGGGAAGCAGAAGCTGATAGAACTAAAGGGAGGAAGAGCTGTAAGCACATTCACTTGAGATTTGTCACACCTTTCTGTCAGAAATAGATCAAGCAGAGTGTAGACCAGCAAGGATCCCTATGATCTAAACAGCATTATGAATCCACTTGTCCTAATTGACATTTATGCTTCTCCAACCACAGCAAGATACATATTTTTCTCAAGCTCACATGTGTGGGAGACCGCTTATTGTCTTCACTAGCAGAGAGATGTGGACAAGGAACCCAGAAGGCTGGTGATCCTTGAAGCCCTTGCAAAGGTCAGGGCTGTGCACCCATTGTTAGTCCAGACAATGGTAGCTGAAGCAATTTCCCCATTTATTATTATGTAAATCCTTGCTGATGGGCTAGTCTGCCTGTTACTGGAAATTGCCTGCCTAAGAGCTATGGGTGTATCCCAAACCAATAAAAGGTTGGCACGGCCTGAGCACCAGTGGAAGTCCTTCTCCTTGAGTTGGACTTGCGCGCCTGGTCCCCCAATATTCCCAAATTATCTCTTGTCTCTTCTCTTTCATTTGTGTTCGGCTCCTCTTCCAGATCCTGAACCCTGAACCACGAGAGACGTGGAGGGAAACATTTACGACACACATGGATCATTCACAATGACTAACTGCAGCGTGTGTCATAAGCACACTTTAACAAACTCAGAATACTATAAATCAGGCAAAGTATGTTCTCAGGTCCCATTTCATCAAACTAGAAATAAATAACAGAAGAATGGTTGGAAATCAAATTGGAAAATTAAGCAATACCTATCTAAATAGCCTATGGGTCATAGGAAAAGTCTAAGAAAATTTATAACTATCAAACAAATCCCAATAGGGGGACATTCTTCAAAATATTTACCAGTGCTCCTTAAAACTGTAAGGTCATCAAAACAAACAAACAAACAAACAATGAGTCCAAAAATCTGTCCTAGATAAGAGGAGCCTAAAGAGACATGGTAACTAAATATAATGTGCACCCTGGATGGAATCCTGGAACAGAAAAGGAATATTAGGGAAAAACTAAGGATATCTGTATAAACTATGGACTTTAGTTCATAATAATTTATCAGTATTGGTCCTTTAATTGTGGTAAATGTAGCATGCTAAGGTAAGATGTTAAATACAGAGGAATGTGACTGTAGATATATGGAGTGATCTAAACTATCTTTGCAATTTTTCTGCAAATTAAAAGTTTTCAAATAAAATGTGTATTTTAAAAAAATCTAACTGTTGAGTCAATCGTTCTATAAAAGTTAGTAAGAGCATCTTCCCTATGAAAACATGCAATGATCATAACCATGGTTGGAACTAAGGAAATAGATTGCCTTTCAGCCACCTCCCAGAAGCTTTAATTTCATAGGCACTCTTATTTGGTTAGGATTAGCACTTGCAAATTCACAGGGATTAATTTCACTTGATGCTGATAAAGTCTCTCTGACCCTTGGTAAATTGCTGGTGTTTATGATACTGTGTCTATGTAGCAACACCAAATAAAAATAAGTCGGAACTGGGCCTCAAGATAATAGCATTTATGAGTTTGGAGCAGAGTCATAACAGAAAAAGATAACTTAACAAGAACAGTCAACTAACAGCTGGAGTATCAGAGTCCCCAGGGCTAGCTTAAATGTTCTCAGAGGGGCTGTGCCCTTCCCAATTACACGAAGAACCCGTGTAAAATAGTAACTTGTGCCAACTGAACTGTTCACCTCCCAAACATCAGTTTATTTTAACTCAATTACTTATATGAGCAGGGCCAATGGTTTCTAAAAAAGGAGCCTCTTATGGACTGTGATAAGTGTTCTGCCAAAACTCAGCATGAATTTTGTTTTCTTTAAAAACTACCATTTCCATATAATTGGATTAACCCAGCATGTGACTATGGCCAGATGTCAGAGCTTCCTAGATTGGGTAAATCTCTCATCTGACTTTTCTCAGGCTTCTCTCATAATATTCTGGGAGTTACAATTGAGCCATTGGCTAGATGCAACCTTTAAGTGTCCTTAAGAAGTTACAACTGTTGGTTAGAAGAAAAACTACCAAGGGCTCAATAGCCATGGCCAGAGACCAAGAAACAATTCGTTTATTAATTGTTTGAGGCAACCTTTGCTTATACTAAGATGGATAGGAGAAAAAGAAATTCAAGTAACTATTAAATTTATAAAACATCTAGTTATTTTAGCTCTCAAATCTGCTTTCTAAAATAATTCTACTGCTAATAATCTAGCTTATGTTTCTCCAGCATTTTCCATCTGCCTCCTCCAAAGACTCAGAACTTCAACTAAGCAAAGATATGTCAAATCCTGCTATGTGCTGTCAATGGGAGGGTTATGGAAGTGTCTGCCCTCAAGGAACACACTCCAGTTTAGAAGATGTGACAGCAGACAGAAAACATAATTTGCAGAGGACAGGAACAAATTTAGGTGGAAAGACGGGGAAGTATTACTCAAGTTGGGGCAGGGGGTTTCATGTATCATTTCATGGAACAAGTGACATTTAAATTAGATTAGACTTCCAAACCTTAGGAGATCTCTTTATTTTAGAAATGGTAGGTGCCTATGGCCTTATGGCATTGGTGAGTCTCTCTGTGGCTAAGTAATTTCAAGTCTCTTGGGACTTTGAGAACTAAACTACTCTCTGAATTTCTGTTGGAAGATGAGATTATCATATTCTTGGGATTTCTTTGGGGCTATCACTTCCTAATGGAGAGAAACAAGGTTCACAGATGCAGCCTCATGGGGCATCTGTAAGATCACTCATCACCTTTTGTGAGAAAGTGGTAGCTTCTTTTCTTAAATGTTCAAAACATAGCTTTGCATCAAAAAGCATTTGAAACAACTCACTGGCCCTTCAGATGGACTGCCAACCTCGATGCCCCCCAACATCTGGAAGATCCTTTCTTCCAGGGAAGTTTTGGATGACTTATCCTCTGGAGGATAACTCTCAGGTGATTGAATTGTATCTCTAATATTTAATTACATTTTATTTAAAGTGAAATTTTTAGAAGAGCTCAAGGACAATTGAGTTTGATCCATTTGGTCAGTGGCCCCTTTTCTTGAGGCCAACTTCAAACCTGTCAATTTAAAGATATCATTTTTGCAGTCAGAGGCGGGTCATCCCAGAATTCCTTGTTCCCTTCTCTAGTAACTGACCTCTTTTCATTATCTTTTTTTTAAAAAAAATGTTGTCTTCATGCTGTTGAGACCAGGCTTCTCTGCTTAGCCACTATGTGATCTTGAACAGCTTATTTTATTCTCTAACCCTCAATTTCTTCTTCTGTAACATGGATGTAATATTAGCTCCAAACTCACAGGACTACATTGGAAAATCAATATCACTCTATTTTGTAAATTGCACTTTTTAAAATATAAAATGTCCTGCTAGTCTTAGTTGCAACTACATGTATGTCCATGGTGGGCCACTGTGTTAATTTTGCAGGTGCTGTTCATAGCGAATTCAGGTGATTGCCTCTTCTCAAATTCTCCTCTAATCTCTGGAATTCTGTTTTTTTTTCATGGTCATATCTGACGTTAGACTTATGCTGCAGTGCAAATGTCTCTTTTCTGCATCTCTCTCCTGAAGTGAAAGTCAGTTTCTTTCCTGATTGGGGAAACACACAGACACACACACACACACACACACACACACACACACACACACACACATTCACACATTCAAAAATGTGTCATTGTAGTGGACATTTATGGCATTAAGGAAGGTTACAGGGAAAAGCATAAAGTCTATCTGTTAATAACACTACAAGACTGGAAGTGGACTGGTAAGCCATCTTTTGGGCAGCCCAATAGGATGAAGTCCCACTGATTTCAGCTTTTGGCCTTCCTCTGGCTTACACCATCTCCTCCTCCTTCTCTCATTTTTCCCCCATTTCTGCCTTTACTCACCAACTGTGCTGTGGCCAAGGTACCCACTGACTCACACACCCTGACCACAGCACCTTCTTTCCCAAGAGGTTGTTCAAACATTTCCCCAAAGACTCTTCATTTGAGATGGGGCCAGTGATTTAAAATAACAATCTCACCTGCAACACATTTAAAACAACAAAAAAGAAAACAAACAAAAATCCTTACTGTTTTACTCTCCACATCAGAACACTCTGATACCAGATGTATGTTTTCTGCTTTTTGTTTTCTCATATCAAACACTTCACCAACTCTCCAGACACCAACTGGGTCCTACAATTAAATTCTGACACTAATTGCCCAGAGTCAGCTGAGACCCCACATGTTAAGAGGACAGTCTCAGAAGACTGCCCACCCCCACCTCAGACTCAATCACAGGCCTTGCCATGTTTCTGATCAACCATCTATATACTGAGGGTTCCTCAGGTTTGGTGATTTGTGAGAATGGCTCATAGAACTCAAGAAAGCACTTTACTTACTATTACTAGCATTCATAAAGGGGGCAACTCAGGAACAGGCAGATGGAAAAGATACCTGGCACAAGGCATGGAGGAGGGGGCACTGATACAATCGAATACTACTCAGCCACAAAAAAGATGAAATATTATCATTTGGGACAACATAGATGGATCTTGAGAGTATCATGGCAAATGCAATAAGCCAGATAGAAAAGCACAAAAATATATGATTTAATTCTTATGTGGGATACAAAACAGAAAAGAACAAATGAACAAATAAGACAAACAAACACATTCATAGATACAGATAACACAATAGTGGTTAACAGAGGGAAAGAGGGATGGGGGTGGGGAAAGAGTTAAATATATGATGGCAGAAAGAGACTAGACTTTAGGTGGCAAGTGCACAATTGAATATTCAGATGTATTGTACACCTGAAATTTATATAATGTTCATAACTAATGTTACCCTAATATATTTAATTTTTTTATTTTATTGCTTTTTTACAGAGAGGAAGGGAGAGGGATAGAGAGCTAGAAACATCGATGAGAGAGAAGCATCGATCAGCTGCCTCCCGCACACCTCCTACTGGGGATGTGCCTGCAACCAAGGTACATGCCCTTGACCGGAATCAAACCTGGGACCCTTCAGTCCCCAGGCCGACGCTCTATCCAGTGAGCCAAACCGGCTAGGGCTAATATATTTAATTTTTAAAAGACAGGACATAGTTAGTCTGATGATATTTTGGAACTGCTGTAAGTCTTGGAGAGTCTGAATTAAATTCATTTTTTGCATTTTTTTTAAAGAAAAGCTTTAACAATGCCAACGCCCTGGCCATGTGGCATTTGAATTACTTATCATTGATTGGACTAAAAACTATGTAAATTGAAGAAGGACAAAGTTTATTTGAGATAATTTAGAATGGTTTTTAGCAATTTCTGCCCCAAACAAGCAAATGACAACCAAAAATGTTATAGGATCCCGGGCTATTGCAGATGCAATTATTTGAAAGTCAACATTTAAGAGAGAGAGAGAGAGAGAGAGAGAGAGAGAGAGAGAGAGAAGAGGTTGCTATTGGCTAGTTCTTCTTCACTATTTATTGAAAGGCTCATCAAACAGTTCATTTCAATGTAATAAAGTGGTAGGAAGTCTGGCAGAAGCAGAGTAGTTAAGAAGTTAAGAATGGCTGGGGCACTGCAGCTGAAACCCATCTAAACAGGAAGGGGCAGAAAAGGTCAGTGCGGGCAAATGTCATGGGAAGACCAGAGTGGCCAATAAGTGGAAGCTTTAAAAAGGGTAAATAAACAGTCTGGTAAGGAGACAGATTAAGAAGGACCTATCCAAATAACCACAAAAGAGGCAGTGGGATGATTAGAGGAGTCGGGTAGAAAAGCGGGGGATTGCAGAACTATTTCAACTTACAACTGTTTAATTCTGGAGGTGAAGCAAGTGTGCTGACCAGGGCACTCACTGCTTGGAGGAGGAGCAAACAGGAGGGTGAGGAAAGGCCCAGGGCTCAGAGGAGGAAGAAGGGAATTTCCTGAGGCCATGGTAGTCTTCCCAAAGACAATGGGGCAAGTCAATTAAATTGAAGAGTAACTGGCAGAATCTACATACTCTAAATGGAGAAAAGAGATAAATAATCTGATGAAATGCCACCTAAAAACTGGTACTCCAATAGAATTTAACACCGGGAAAATCATTCATTATATTTAGACATCAACATTTTCATTTGTAAAAACAGAGCTGGATATCTCTTCTGGTTTCAAGTATATTAAAGTTAAACTGAGATTAAGGGAACCTCACTTAATCACTGCACAGAAGAAAGTGTCACAATGTTGGAAATTGTGCTGTAGAAAATATGTTTCAAAACCAACATGTTCTTGAGAAGCAAAAACTCTCAGCCACTCTGAGTTTTCTGTTCTCTTGACCCCAACACTGTTTCACTTATAAAAATCTTTCAAGTCTGGGCCAAAATAAAACCAGCAAGATAAAAAAATCACCTACATAGAACTTAATTTAGGTATTCCTGAAATATTAAGTATCTATGAATTTTTGTGAATCAAATTTTATTTTCTCATTAACCTGTTTCTTCATTTCAGTGATGCCTTTTCTTACCCTCTGATTGATCTTCAATGGACAGGGTTCTGACAGGATGGGTTATGTGACCCTTGCCTCTAGGTCAACTGGTTCATTATCTGTCACTCTGTCAGCCTTAAGAAAGCTGGAATGACTTTATCAGGTAAAGGGTCCTTTACATTGTACATATCACCTACAAAATTCTTCTTCTCTAATTTAGAGCCCTCAGAACTATTTTTCTTTACGTGAAGACATTCTACCTATATACACATAGTAAAGCATCTGTAAGCTAACTAATAAGGAATTTCTCTTAGAACACTTGGTGGCAATATATGCCACAATAACATTTGATAATTAATAAGAGATATCCAAACTCTTTCAGGGAAAGAAGTAAATGTTAAGGAAAACCATTGATCGAGTAAGCAGACAGAAATAAATGGGACAGAGTAGAAAAAGAAACTCAGCATTATTAAGGCATAACCTGCTTTTATAGCAACAACAGAAGTTAACACTCAGGTGGTGTCAGATGATGCTCCCACAGTGTTGGATGCATTAACTTATCCTTAACGCCACATAATAACCCTGTGGAGGCATACATTAACTAAATACTTCTTCCAACAACTCCACTTTACAGATAAAGCATCAGGCATAGAGAGGTTAAGGCTGTACCCAAGGTCACACATAAGAGTTGGAGACTAGCCCGGCTGGTGTAGTTCAGTGGTTGAGTGTTAATCCATGAATCAGGAGGTCAAGGTTCGATTCCAAATCAGGGCACATGACCCAGTTGCAGAGCTGGATCCCCAGTAGGGGGGCATGCAGGAGGCAGCCAATCAATGATTCTCTCTCATCATTGATGTTTCTATCACTCTTTCCCTCTTCCTCTCTCTCTAAAATCAATAAAGACATTAAAAACAAAAAAAAGTGGAGACTAGAATGATGATTATTAGGGGCTGGGGGCTGGGATACAAAATTCCTTACAAGATGAATAAGTTTTGTGGACCTAATGTACAGCATGGTGACTATAGTTAATAATATTGAATTATACATTTAGAATTTGCTAACAGAGTAGATCTTTACTGTTCTCACCACAAAAAATAAATGGTAATTATGTGCTATGTTGGAGGTGTTAGCTAACCATAATACAATATATATGAGTAGTGTATGTACTTTAAACTTACACAATGTTATATATCAATTATATATCATTAAACCTGAAAAAATAAAAGAAGTGGAGACATGTGAAATTGAAGACTCTTTAATTTAAAAATTCTTGTTCTAGGCCACTGCAGAGGAGCATTTTTTTTTCTAATCAGTTAACTGTGATAACCCCTCTCATAGAATTTTGGGCTGAATTTGTCACTCTTCATATCTGTATATTACCCACCACCTGGAGTTATGGTTTTCCTACCTGGCTCTCTGAGAACGGGGAAGGCAGACTGCATCTTACCACATTCTGTCCCAGCATTTGTACATCTTGTCCCTGCCTCCTCCCCCAACCCACCCCCTTTAGCAGTAGTAAAAGGATGCTTCTAGAAGAACTGAATAAGTGTTAGGGTTATGATGTTCTCAGAATTGATTTGCTAGTCTAAAATCAAACACCCCTGAGCTTGATTTCCCTTCCCACCTACTCATCTGCCTCAGTCCTGCCCTGCCAACACCGATGAGGAAACCCGCACCTTCTGGAAGCAAAAACTGCCCACACTGATGGTCTGTGGAAGCTGACATGGAAACAACTGTGCTGGCACATCTGGCATTGTTGTGCCGAATCTTCTTTCCCTGACATTTTTAGTTGAATTGAGCAATATTCAGATTCCAACTGAGATACCCACGGGCCAGCCCCATTCATCTTCAGATGACATCTGTTGAGAATTTTTCAATAACGTAATGGGTGTGGAGCATGTGAGGGGAGGGGGGTGGGGGGATTATGACATAAAAATGCTAAAGCCGCGTGGGGAAACTGCTGCACATAAAGTTTTGATTTGGTAATTCAGACTAATGCAGTTTGTGGTCCTCCAGGGAGAGGCCAATAAAGGTGTAGGATATGCTCCTTCAGCCTGATGCAGAACGCTGGGCCCTGGGAGGGGCCATCGCCAGCAGGCAGGATGAGGGCACAGGGGAAGGTCTTGGCTGTCTGTCCATTGGCTGTATGCTCACCCAGAGGTGATGGATAAAGGTAGCATTTACTGTTTGTGCTAGAGACATTTGCCTAGAGGTGGGGTTAACTAGAGGGAGCATATCTTGTTTCTTTGTTTTTCCTTGCCAGTACCATTTATGACCCAGTATTTGTATTTTTTAGCTTTATAGATACATTGGGTGAAAAGGGTGCAGGGATTAAGCAAAACAAAACAAAACAAAACAAAAAACCCTCATAGTCACAACAGTATGATGATTACCAGAGGGATAGGGGGTGGGGTGGGGGAGGCAGTAGAAGAGGGTAAAGGGGGGATAATGGTGATGGAAGGAGACTTGATTTTGGATAATGAACACACAATACAATATACAGATGCTGTATTATAGAATTGTACACCTGAAATCTATATAATTTTATTAGCCAATGTCACCCCAATTAATTCAATAATTTTTTTAAAGAAAACAAATATTTTTTAGTTACGGTTGATATACAATATTATGTTAGTTTCAGGTAAACAACATAGTGATTTGATGTTGACATAACTTATGACTGATCACCCTAATACGTCTAGCACCCACCCAGAACCATAGGTAGTTATTATTTCCAAGGTAGTACTTCTTACCTTGGAAATCATTTTGAAATATCTAATCTGTATCTCTCTGTCTACCATTATGCTAGATTTCACAATGGCTCTTTGCTGAGTCTGACCAGCAGATCCTGAGCGACGGATAAAAGATTACTCTAACACAACATTTGCTGTGAAAGAGAGGGCTAAGGGACTGCCTGGCTAAAGGAACCAGACAGCTTCGATCATCTGCCTCGTTAGGCTTTGTTGTAACAGCAGTTTGAGATAAAGTTTATTTTTTAGATACAATCAGTAGGGTAAGTAATCTTGGGAGGGCACGTGTGTTTGCAGTGTCCTTTAACCAAGGATACCCAAAGATTAAGCATAAGGATTCCAGTAAACATCGGGGTCTGCTCATGCACAGGCTTGTTTGGAAAGGTCAAGGAATAATTAGGGGCACTGCCTTCAGCACTCCCCTAAGTCAGAATTCCAATAAACAGGGCAGGCCGCCTTCAGCACACTTCCCTTTTCTTGAAATGTCCTCTTTACAAACTTTCCAACCAAGTCTTATGTGCTCCCCAAAAGCTATTGGCAGACAGACTCTCTCTCTGACCAACTTTAGTCAGGCTCTTCTGAGGTCTCTTCCCAACCAGGGTTGCATCTTGGCCCTGTCCTTGTCAGGCCAGTGGTTACAAGAATCCACCTAAGTCAGGTTCCTTCTAAGAATCCCCTACTGTTGATGTCTCTTCCTAGTAATTTTCCATCCACTGACCCTCATTCTACTTGATGTCTGTAAGTCCCCTCCTGTCTTCTCTGTATTCAAATTGAACCCTAGCCTCTGCTCTATTGCAATACTCCTAAATAAATTTATCTCTACCATTTTAATGTCAGGATAATTTTTTGCTTGAATAACACACTTTAAAAATTATTTATTATCTTCCTCAGAGATGGCTCTGACATGTTTTTCCTCTGATAGGTACTATCACAGTGACCTCATGACCAAATCCACTGACCACACTTATCTGACTTCAAGGACACAGAAATTTTCCATGTTTTTTTTCCTGTCACCACATTTACCTGTATCACAGTTTTAGCTCCTGTTGCAATTTTAGTCCTACAATGTAAAGGGAATGAGATTTTCATAGTAAGTCTCTGGCCTTTTTCTAAATCAGAGAATTCCATGAGAAATAGCAACACAAATTAAATCCCTTTCAAAATAAATACTTTGCTTTAGTTTATATAAGGAAATTATTCATAATAAAGTGGGAAGCTTTTAATTTTGATTGTTTTAAATGAACAGCATCAGGTACTCTTTAATACTCTCAACATTTTAAAATATAGAATTAGTAATGTAAAGAAAAAAACCTTGGTGCTATATCTAAAAGTACATATTTGAAGCATTTATTGGAATAACTCAAAAATATTGGGAGAGGTGATATCGGTATTGCTCTTGTGAAGATTGTAGCTGAATTTTGTATTAAATTTACTCAGAGAGCTCTTAAGTAAACAGATTTTTAAATTTTTATAGATTTTTATAAATTACATTCACTAATGATTCCAATGATTGAACAAATTTGACAGCCAATGAACTGTAAATTCACATCCACACTCACAAATAGGTTGTTGCCATTCTCTGTTTAATAAACTTGAATGAATGTCTGAATTACTAAACATTAGGAATTTATAGATTTCATATATTTTAAAGACCTTAAAAAAATGATACAGTCCAGTGGTTACCCAACTGTGCTTTACTCCAAAGAACAGGACCACGGTAAAAGCATGTCAAGGTGAAAAAAGTGATAATCCCCCAGAATAGAGAGCACCCCCATAATTATTTTTATAGCAGTCTTCCACCTAGATTTCATTTAAATGACAGGCTCCTCTGTTTTTAGAAATGTTTGAGAGCAATCATAATCTAGACCAGTACTTCTCAAACCATGTTAAAATGGTTCAGTGAGTCCCAGGTAGGGTGTATGTTCTGCATTTCTCACAAACTCCCAGGTAATGCTGCTGATATAAGAACCAAAGTCTGAGTAGCTAGGATCTAGGCCAATGCAATCAAATATAAATATAATGTAACTCCATATGCATTTTAAAACATTATAGTATATAATTACATATGCAATTTTAAACATTATAGTAGCCCCATTTTTAAAAGTAAAAAAAAATGTAAAAAGTGCAATTATTTAATAAACTCTATACAACCCAATGTAGCTAACATATTATCTATAAAACATGTAATCATTATTAAAACTATACCAATGAGATATTTTAATTTTTTGTGTGCATCCCAAATCTTTGTAATTTGGTAAATATTTCACACTTCAGGCACATCTCAATTTGGACCAACATGTTTCATGTGTCCAATGGCCAAATGTCTGCCATATTGAAAGGTGCAGATCTAAATCAAGTATTGAGCCAACCATCAAACAATGATGCTTTTCAACAACATTTCAATAAAGTATCCACAGCCACTTTTCAAACATTTCAAAATAATACAAAATCTACTGCCTTCTAAAGATATCAGTTTATAATGTCAGATTTCTTAATTTTCTCCCCCTATCTAGGTAAAAATTCCTCTCTGTAGCTTTCATTCATTGCCTCCAATTCAAACTCTTGGAGCTGCAGAGAATTAAGCTAATTTATTTTTGATGCAAAATACTTTCAAATATTGGGGGTCTTTTGTTTGTGTGTGTGTGTGTGTGTGTGTGTGTGTGTGTGTTTTCAGATATTTGCCAGCTCTTCTCTTAAGCTGCACAGTCCTAATTTATTTCTTCTGACCAGTTTTTGAGTTATTTTACCAATTCTTTTTTCTCTGGACATAATTCATCTTTGTCTCATTTAAATTCAGAGCACAGGGGCAAGCACATCCTTCTAGCTATGATCTGACCAGTGCAACAGCCTTGATTTAGCTGCTGTTCTGTTAATGCAGCCTATGGGGGGGGCTCAACACTTCCTCAGCAATGATCCCCCAGGAGGGACCCTCATCCCAGAGTGCAGGATCCTTCTGAGCACTACCATACCATGGACCATTGGGATTGTGGGGCTTCACCTCCTCCTGGCAAATGCCATTGTCTTATATTCAGCTCATTGTCAAAGCTGTGAAGATGTTTTGGATGCTAGTTCTATCATCCAGGGAAATTATTATTACTTCAAGCTATATGTCATGCAAAAAAATTGGGCAGCTTGACCTCAATGCCCACATCCAAGTGATGGCAATTTCCGGCTTGGCCTGGAGCCAGTGAACCACATCCTTGGGGAACTGTCTTTGAACTGGTGAGGAATCTAAATTTCATTAGCATGCTGACTATGCTTCTCCCTCGTGTCCAGAAGGAAAGAGCATGATATTTGCAACTGCTTTGCTGACATCTGCACTAAGCTATTGTCAGTGTTACGTTTCTCATCCAGAAATCCAGTAATCTTATCCCAAATCCAGATGAAGTTTGTCTGACTTAGGTCTGTGTGAGCCTGTGTTGACTTCAGGACAGATGCTCCTTTTCTACCTGCTCCTGGGCCATCCCTGTCCTGCTCTTTCCTAGCACTGATGTTCAGTTTTGCACTATAGTTGCCTCTGTGACTACACCTGCTCCTCTGACATCACCCCATAACATTGGCATTACCCAGTGGTACCCTCTTTCAGTCTATTTATCTATATTTTTATCCCTGTTTCAATACTCATTTGATTTACGTCTTCTAGTCCAAAATATCTTTGACCTCAACTAAGAGTGTGGGAGCAGATTAGATACTGGGGAATCTGGTGTCTTTCAGTCATCTGTACGAAGAATGCCACTAGTAGTAAGCAGTGAGTGGAGGTTCTTTTCTTTCCACTACTTTCTTGGTCCTTCTTCCTAACCCATGGATTCATTCAATAGCTACTTTATTGAGTGGCTCCTATGTGTAGGAAAATGTCATAGGCACTGTGGACTAAATGCAACAAAACCAGCAGAGTCCCTGGTCCTCAGAACTTAGATTCTAGTAGATGGCAGCACCTGAAAACTGGAGTCAACCTCTTGGGGGTGTCAGGTTCTGAAGGAAGATTCTAGGGATGATTGGATAATTACTGCAGAAATCAGGAGCTTTCTTCATTAATGGGAATCACGTGTGGAAGGAAAACATCATTATTCATGTGTCATTTTGTTTCTTTTGGTTTAATGAGATATAGTTCCTTTAGATCTAGGACAAAGATCACAGGAAATTACTAGTTTTATGATTCTAGCCTTTAACCCTTGCAACCAGTATGATAACCTTAATCATGTTTTGAATTTGACTTTTGCAGGTGGTTGTTGTGTTGGTTTTGCCAGCATTCTATGTAATGAAATCATATTTTATGAATATATTTTCAAACCACTTTGGAGATCCACAAAAATTTTTATAGAAAGTCAAAAAACAATGTAACAGCTATCTGAATGCCTTTTGCCAGTGGTTTTTTTTTTCTGCCTGATGGTTTATTTAACATTTACAGAGCACACATCCTAAACTAGGATTGAAAGCACAGATTTTTCAAATGCCCAAAATGGCTAATTTGTCTGGATTTTTAATTAATTAAAACATTACTATTTCCTGAAAATTTTGTGACTTCATGAATTCATATTATGTACCAGTTTGTAGTTTTATAAATTCAATGTAAAAGAACTGTTCTTTGAACTCATACAGGAGACTATTCTGGTTTATAATTTTATTAAACATAATGGTATACAATTTAAGATATCACAGAATCACTCAGTGGCTGAGATATGCCAGCATCAATCACAAAACAATAGCACTTGTTGTGTCTTTCCTTGTTTTGTACATGAGAAAACATGTTGTATATTAATATTATTATTTTTAGTATTAGGAATAAATAAAAGAGAAAGGAAAATAATAATTCTATTTACAAATAGCTCTTTTGCATTCTGTAATTGTGAAATGTTTTATTTTTAAATAAAATTTTTGCCTTTCAATTAATGCAGAACATTCCACATCATGGTTATAATGCAAAAAAGAAACATTACATAAACTATCTGCAAACATTTTAATATTTGGTTTATATAAAGTGCTGTGATCCAAAACTGAACTCAATTGCATTGTTCATTGGAAAGTGATGTCGCCACGGGGGTTCCTGGAAAAGCAGTGTGCTTCCCCTGACTACCAGAGTCCCCAGCCCACCCAAGGGGGAAGTGACCAAACACAGCTGAGGTGCAGGCGAAGGATAGTGTCACCCATCCTGCTTTGTGACAAGGGGCCACCAGCACCTCCTCCTTGTAGCTGCAGAAGGTGAACAAGGGGAGGAGCTGGAGAAAATGTAAAGACAAAATGCCCAAATTTAAAACGTAAGCAAATTTAGAACAAACTCATCGGTCAATGCTCAGTTAATATAAATGAGATATCATGCAAATGATTTCTACGTAATCTGTGAATACTTTAAAGTCTGTGTGTATGCGTGTGTGCACACACACGTCTGTATGTGCGTGGTGGCATTGAAGATGTAGATGACATATCATTTCCTTGTGTCCAGTATGCTTTAACATGCTTGTTTGCTGTGAGAAGCTTGATATAAAACATGTCATTCTCTCCAGAAACTAGTGTTTGTGTGGGCTGAAATAACGAATACCATGTCTGCGGAAAACAACCCAGCAGCTTGTCTGCATGACTTAAACTCTGCAAGTGCCTGCTGCATCAGTGAGAAAATATGCCCAACTCAGTGCTGCCTCTCTCAGAAAGAGAGGGAAAGTGACTGGGGTTGTGGGAGGGAGTTATAAGATCCCAGTTTATAAGATAGTTATTCAACTCCAATATTCCCAGATTTCATTAAGGAGAAGAATCTAAGTCCACAGCACAGGTTTCTAGTACTAACTATCAGAAACCCAGTTTGGATGGAGTCCTTCCTGACAGGCTGGGCATCAGTATCCAGTGGGGCCCTGGCAGAGGTGGCGGGTGGTGAGCTGGGTATGCGTGGAGGTGCCGGGCTCCTAAAGGTCCATCTTCACCAAATGAATCACAGGGAGGCCCGAGTAGTGTGCGTTCCTGAGCACGGTTATAAATATTCTTTCGAATTTGTGGAACACGTTCAAAGGCATTTTTAATATTGCTTTCATTTACTTCTGGCACAGAGAACTGTGTCTGCAAAATAGTTTCCCCTAAATCCATGTTAGCAGCTTCTTACAAACAAGGGGTGGAGACAGGAGAAAATGTTAGTTATGCCTTTCATATTCCAAAGGAGAGCAAATACAGGTTTGCAAAGCAATGTGAAAGAGGTTTACAAAGACACACGTACCCTACACATCAGGGATCAGAGAGGCACACTTTGATGCACAATTCAATCAAATGTGCCAAAAATATAATGACTGACTGTGTTTTGTTGTTCCTTCCTCCCTGGCCCCACCTGCTGATTGGCAGGAGCAGGGTCAACTAAATAGTGGGTAATATTTTTCAGGTCAGGCTGATTGGATGGCGTCAACAAACCCTTCACTACAGAGCTCAGGCCCTGGGGAGCCAGCCCACCCACTTTTCCCCATCAGACATGGATTACTTGGGATGGTGGGTGAATTGCCATCCCCAGGAACATAAGGAACCCTGACCTCTGGTCCCAGCTCAGCCCTGGTTCATGACACCTGCTCAGCCTGCTGCAATTCAGCTCTGGGCTGTAACTCCTGACCAGGTCTGTCTGTCTCCCGGGTGCGAGAGCCCAGGGCACTGCCTTCTTGGTCACATATCTGTGAGGTACCCTCCATAGGCTGCTGTGAACCATTGGGCCTGGCAGGGGCAGCAGTCTGCCCTCCCTCCTGGCTTCTCCTTACCCTGCACCAGCACCCCATCTTTCTTAGTCCACAGGGAGCTTTTTGGCCTGGGGTCCTGTCCACACCCTGCATCACCCAGGAAACTACAGCAGGTCTCAGCTAGGGGCATCCCTTCATTTCCTAGAGATGGTGGAGCTAGGTGATTGGGCAGCCTGGAGCACTCTCCTCACCGAGTTTCCAAAGGAGGGGAGCAGCTTCCTTTTCACTCTGGTTCCCCTTCACTTAAGGCTTATGATTTCCCCTTTGAGCCAAATTCCTAAGAGAGGAATCTGGGAAACCTCTCACCTTCAAGTTCACACCATCTCTTTCTTTTTACAGTCCTGTGAGCCTAGGGGATGAACTCACCAACCTCCCCTTGCCTGGGACCCAGATCTGAGGCTTTACCAGGCCTGGGCCTCAATGGGTAGTAGAGGGGTGACTGAGGAAGGACTTGGGGTCATCCCCTCTTCAGACAACAGCTTGATTTGCTGAACTGACTTTGGTTGCAAGAACCTCTTTTGCAACAACAGTTACCTTTTCATAGGAACTTTTCTCTGTGTTTCTTCTGTGACAAACACCAAACCCTCCCTGGACACAACCCTGTCTCCAGGAGAGGCACATGAAGCCACGTGCTCACAGTGACCAAAGAGAAAGGTACCTTCCCAATGTGAAATATTCATATATAGACATGCACAGAAATACAATCATATCATTCAGCAAATGTTTCTGGAGAAGCTGCCATGGGGTAAGCCTGTTAAGGTGCATGTAAATGATGAGGCTAATGAGAGTAGGGAAGTGTTTTGAATTGAAGATAATATCCACAGAAGCACATATAAACCCCTCCCCCAATTTCACATCATGAATGTACAGTAAAAGTAGCCTTTATTTCCTGTATAATGCATGATGGCCACAAATATTAAACGAAACTTTCCTAAGCTTCAAAGCCATTCAAAAACATCGCTCTAAAGAAAGTTGCAGCCCAGTGATGTGAGTAAATGAAAGGCTAGATACTGAAAATGAATGAAGGTCCCTTACATTATGGACTTTTAAAATTTAATTTAAAATAAGAAGTGAAATGAAGGTAGTAATATTTGGGGATAATCATTGCTGTGGGTTTAGGAATGGCCCCAGATATGGGTCCATGCCGGTTATCAGTGGTGGGCTGGATTTGAAAGCCCACGTCCACTTTCCCCTTTAGTGACATGCGATGAAGAGCAGGAGAGGTTTAGATCTCAGAAGTGACGCACCTCGAGTCATTACCCAGACATAAGAGTATGTGTGTGTGTGTTGGAGGGGGCACCATTTCCTGAAATCTCAGTCATTCCAGCTCATGGAGCTGCAGAATCACCCCAGTGGACCAGCCTGCTTTTTGTTGATAATAAATCAATAGTACCTAAGAGAAATCATTTGTGATGAAAAGCTCCTTCGTGCTTTCTGTCTGCAGAGAACTCTGGTCCACTGGAGCCTTGAGGCCATTGAGCTTGCACAAAGTGGATCCAGAAAGCACTGTGACTACTCTCTGCGTCTTCTGTCCTTTCAAATAGCAGAGGCCCAGCACGGAGAAATGAAGGTTGTGGGGAAAGCACTGTGATGGAAAACTATTCCCCAAGTCAGGCGGCAGGACTGTGGCCATCAAGTTCATAATTAAGCCGTAATCCCCAGAAATGCAGTCATTACCAGCAGTTAATGACGACTTTGTTGGTTAACAGCTCGACCTGAAGCTGAAGATCGTTAACACTCCATCAAACTCCTTGTTAACCGCGCTGAGTTTTATGGAAACACACTTGGATGGCAGCTGGAGAGCGGTGCGGGCATGGGGCATCCCCCAGTGGCTAATGACTGGGCTTTTTCCATCAGTCAGAACACCGGGCGCATTCCATTATGTTTATATAATAGTTGTTAACGGCTGCGGACTGGTGCCACCGCGTTCAGGGACTTGACGTGACACTGGGTTCAACTCCTTTCCCTCCCCTTGCGTCAAAGGCCCGTTTTGTTGTTGTTGTTACTGTTCTTTGTTATTGGTGTTGCCAATGTTTTCACCTCTAAGGCTTACTTCAATTGTAAAATGTGAGATTAATCAAGAAAACTTAGGCATCACCAAGTGATTCTGGATGTGTCACCCAATTGAGGAGTGGGTTCCTCAGGTTCCCCATTGGAGCTTTGTTCTGGCACCTTCTGGAACTTCAGGGCTTTTATTTGAGGGGAGTTGGCAATCTAAGTGATTGTAATCAGAAACACAGTTTGTGGTTAATGAAGAGAGAAGGAAACTTTCACCGTTAGGATGCTGGCCTTGCCGGACCTTATCCTCCAGCGCCACTGTGGATGCCATTCTTCCCGCCCCCCCCTCCCCTGACGGAGAGGTATGTGTTTGAGGATATCAAATGTCCTTCCTGAGTCATGGAGGAAGGGGACTGTAGGAGTGAGTAAGGTGCAAGGAGGAGGTCAATTTCAGATGTGGGGTCAGACTTCTCCACGACCCACACACAACCACAGCGTTTCTTACTTGTTTACCATTCCCAGAGGAAAAAGTTCAAGCAACAGGATCCACTTGGAGATGCCCAGGTCAGTCACTTCTGTCCACATTGAGTCAGCAGCACTGTCTCCCTGACCTGCTAAGCTGCTATCCCAAGAACCCATCCCTTTGTTGAGTGTGTCAGAGGCATCCAGAATTCATTATCATAGTAATGTTGGAGGGCTCCCCCAGACCTCCGAGTTCTGTCTGTGCGGGGGGCTTCCTGGGGCGCTGGAGGAGGAGCGCAGCCTTTGGAACAGGCGGCATTCAGAGCATCCGTGCAGATGGGCCGAGGCCCTTTGTTCCGCTCGCCCGGGAGGCTGTTATGGGAAGCAGCCAACCTGCCTCTGTCACGGCGAACATGGTCGCGCCATTGTGCGCTTTTAATTGTTACTATGTCCATGGAATCCGAGAGGTCGCTCTGGGTATTGAGAACAAGTGCACGGAGCCCTTGGCCAGACCAAACAGATGTCCTGTGGCGTTCCCACATTCAGCCCCCGTCACCTTTTGCTCAAGGAAGGATCTTTCTGACAGAGCAATTAAAAAGTATGATTTATTTACAAAGCAGTCTATAAAGAAGTCCCAGAATGATCTGTCTCTGGCACTTTCCCATGTGGCTGTCTTAACAGGTTCTTTGACAATGAAGCAATTATTTCTGCCCCGGTGATATTAAGGCGGGTGGACCACTAATTAAAAAACTGACCACTGCACCACATGAAAATAGAGAGCAAGGCCAAATTGCATGTCTGTCCTATGTTTAAGTATCATTTCCCTGCTACGTGTGTCAGCATATGTTTTACCACCACCTCTTGCTATATCTAATTCAGGGGCATTTTGTGTGATGACTGCCACACTGTTGAAAGTCGAACAGTCTGCATTTGCTAGTCTATTTTTATGACCTCATTGACTACATAGATTATTTGTTTGTTAAGTTTAGGCAGAGGTACATTTTTACTTTGCATTTAAATAAACTTTAATGGTTTATTGAAATTGTTAAAGAGTTTGTTTTTAAAGTAAATGTTTTTTAAGTCAACCAGGATCAAGACCTGGGTTGGTCTTAGGTTCAAGGTGAAGACCCGCCCTGAGGCCCATCCTTCACACCCACCTAACAAGTAGGTACCTTTCCCTCCTTGTCCTATTTGCGCTGCTCTTATGTGCACCCCAGAAAATCCCAAAGTAATTTCTCCGTCATTCATACCTGAGGGCCTTCTAGACAACTGAGGTTTGATCCTCATGAAGAATCCCATCTGACTCGTCAAACTGCCTCCTATTCCTCACTTCATGGCTGACTCCTCCATTCTTGGAGGTCGGGTGTGTCACAGCACTAAGAATTCGCTTTGCTACCTGGGTTTCTCCATGGAAATTTACATCCTTTTTAGAAAGCACTCAGTGAAAGAAAGAATATCTCCCCATCTCTGTAGTCCTCACAGCATCAGCTTTGACTTGCTGTCAGCACACATCTATATAACCAGTCATGAGTGAATGTCCGGCACACCTTTCCTTCAATCAGCCTGGGCATTATCTGGAATTGCTTTGCTTCTAAAACCCTTAGACCTGAAATCCCTCTCTCTCTCTCTCTCTCTCTCTCTCTCTCTCTCTCTCATATCTTCACCACTGCAAAAAAAAAAAAAAATTAACGTTAAGCAACCATATAACCAACATTCATAAGTTAATTTTCTAAACTAATAACCTGAAATCCCTCTCTCTCTCTCTCTCTCTCTCTCTCTCTCTCTCTCTCTCCATATCTTCATGTTTTCATAATGTCTTTGCAAGTCACCATGAACAAAAGACATGGACATAGACATTTTTTTCTCCACTTTCCAGATGTGGTCTATTGACTATCAGACAAGAAAATGTATTTGAAATGTTCTTTGACTCAAACCTGGTCCAGAGCTTTATGTTTTGTTTTTCATTTCAGTTTTCTTTGAATCTGTGTTCTGTTACAGCAGTCCCCTGATGAACCTCTGAAGTCACAGTCCTCAGAGAGCTCAGTTTAGCAGGACAAACCGAAATTGCTGCATCCATAATTGATGATTTCTTGGAGGAATATCTGACTTTGCTACAGCTACAGACAAATCCAGTTGTCCATGCTCTGGTGACCTTCCCTCCTCCCCCTGAGTCACCCAGTTTCCCCTTCCCCTGACTACATGTCACACTCTCTGCCATACTGCTCCTCCCATCTGCAACCTCTGGGACAGTATCATGCATTTCTTGGCATTCTTTAGTGGGTAGGCATTTGGAATTATCCTCAGTGAGTACCCCTTCACCAAGCCACTTGCCTAGAGCATCCCCAGGGTGAAAATCTATGTCCCTCCTTGTCTTCTAGTCCAACCTTTTGAAATGGACTGACCAGGACTGCCCAAACTCCTGTTATGTTTTCAAATTAAGGGTGTTCACCAAAGGGCATTTTTTTTATTTCTACATAGTTTATAATGGGAAGACAGCCCTGTGAAAGGATCCCTTCCATCCTCACATCTCCTGACTCTGAGGCACCTTTCTCTATTCTTGCAACATCATCTTCCTCCCCATCCAAGTTAATCCTGGGTTCAACTTTCTTCTCCTCTTTTCCCACAGTGTCCCTTGGGATCTCATCCTTTCTCACTTTCTGCCACCACCTCTATGTGAAGGAATTCCAGGTGACCAACTCTTCTCCCAAGCCACAAGTATGGATCCCCAAATTTCTAAGGAAAAGATCTGGTGACTCAACATACAAATGTCTCCAGCCAGAACTTAATAGTTTGGGAGGTATACATTAATTTTGTACACACATAGATTAATGCCATCCATGCACATCGTACTATTAAAACACCATCGTCCTTCCTGGTTTTTAGTTTGCAGGTGACAATGTCTCCCATCTATCCAGTCTTTCTGTGAAAGAGGAAGCTATGTCTATACCTCCATTATAGTTGTATGTTGTCAACTTCCTTCCTTTCCTTGGTTTTGTGCTCACTTATTCAACCTCTGTGAGCTAGTCTCTATGCATCATCAAGCTGTTTTATCAAAAACAGAGGATGTCTTCGGTGGGCAGAATATTTCAATTAAAAGTGTGAGTTCAAGAAAACATGCAAACTTTCATGGGTCCCTGAGCTAGACTAGCACAGCTTGGAGTAGGTTGCATAGTCAGTTCATCATTCAGAGAAAGTTTGTAGGCAACAGTTATTTGCAAAACCCACACACTTGAAAGATCTAGTACAGTGCTGTGTTCATGGTCACAGCAAAACACCTGATTGAAGCTGAGACATAAAGCCATGCTGGAGAGAGTTCAAAGGACCAGGGCGATAATCACACAGCGTGGAACAAGATGACAGTGACTGCCCCCTTTTGTCCATGGCTGCTTCATTGGCAAAGAGCCTGGCCAGGCTCCACTCTTTCAGATATTTCTCATGGGGCTTGACCTTTTCTGTAGAATCAAGACCAAATCATAACAAGTTGAAAAGATGTGTCGGGTCCAATTCAGACAGTTTCAACCATATAGTCAGAGCCAAAAAACATAAAAGGTGTCATTGCCTGGGGACAATCCAATTGACCTATTTTTCATAGTTTTTCTTTGTTTCTGCCCTTGCCCAGAGGCATCTCCACAGTCCTGCTATACCAGGGTTCCTGGAAGAGAGAAATGCCTCCCGGGGCTTGCCCAGGGTGTTTCTGGGCACCGTGATGGAGGAATTCTTTATTGAAAAATGCTCTATGAAGGGCCAGGATTCAAACTTTTTGTAGTATAGTCCTACTCAGAATTGTGTGGGAGGTCTGTGATAGCTATGGCCGAGAGTTACTAATGTTCATAGAAAAAAATAAACACACACCTTGTAATGAAAGTAGGTTTATAATGGAGAGGGAACACCAGGGAGCAAAAAAAAAAAGATGAAGAGGTAGGAGATAGTCCTACAAGACAGAAAATATCAGGGACACTCCATGGCTTTTGTAATTTTTCCTGTGTTGGCCCTGTCCCTTTCCCTGTGGAGACAAGCCTTCACTTCTGATTGGTCTCTGGGAGAAAGACAGGTGTATAGATATTGAGCTGAGTCTCCTTGGTACACCATTCAAAAAGCCTGGAAAGGGTGTGTATTTGGGTTCTGTAGAGAAACAGAACCAATAGGTGGTATATCCACAAATAGAAAGAGATTTATGATGAGGAACTGGCTCTAATGATTATGGAGTTGGCAAATCTCAAGATCTGCCAGGTGAGTGAGCCAGCTGGAGCACCAGGAGAACCAATGGTGTAGGTCCCATATAAAGGCAGAAACAGACGGATGCCCCAACTCAGCAGTCAGGAAGGCAGAACCCCCTCTCACTCCAGGGACCAGGTTGGTCTTGTTCTATTCAATGGATTGGATGTGGTCTACCCACATTATCGAGAAGGACAATCTACTTGACTTAGTCTCATCCCAAAGCACTCTCACAGACACACCCAGAATAATGATTAGCTAAATCCCTGGGTATGGTCCCACTGGCGTGGCTCAGTGGTTGAGCGTCATCCTATGAACCAGGACATCATGGTTCAATTCCTGGTCAGGGCACATACACTCGTTGTGAGCTTGGCCCCCAGTAGGAGGCATGCAAGAGGCAGCCAATCAATGACTCTCTCTCATCATTGATGTTTCTCTCTCCCTCTCTTTCTCCCTTCCTCTCTGAAATCAATCAATAAATATAAACAAACAAACAAATCATTCAATCAATCAGGCAATCAATCAATCCCTGGGTATGCATGGCCTGGCCAAGTTGACACATTAACTTCACCATCACAGGATGCAAAGGGAGGTGTAAGAGAGGTTATGCAAGGCATGTTGCTGCCAAACACTTTCTCCACCATTGCACATATGAAGTCCAGCCAGAGAGGTCTTGTAAGTGTCTCAGGGGGAGAAGGGAAGATCTGCCCTTGCAGCTGAGGCAGGAGCCTATGCAGAGAAAGAATGAATGAATCTTCCAGAAAACCATAGGTGAAGACATTAGCCATTATATTGCTTAGGGCCTTAATCTAAGGAATCAAATGACAATTTTCTTTAAGAATTAAAATTTTAAAAATCTCCCTTGATGAACAGGCATGTGCTCCCTCTATCAAAGAGTGGGAAGTCATAAATATATTTCTTTCTTTTCCATTGTTGCCAGAAAATGTAGAATAAAATTGTAACTAAAGTGCAACAGATATTTTTAATAATAATTTTTTCTTCCTTTCTATATTTTAAAGTGACTTTTAATTTTTACTTACATATGTTATTATGCATTTCTCTAATTTTTTGCAAATACCATCACACCATTGAAGAAAATAAGGTTATGAATTATAAAAATTCTCAACATTTTTATGCATATTTGTATGAAACTTGTGTTCTTGTTTAAATGTCCATTGGTGTCTTCATAAAACAACTTGGAAGGGCACGAGTCAGAGTGGAATTTTTCTCTGGCCTGAGCTGCAGTTTTGTTCTGTGTCAGATCATGGATATAAATTTATCAAGGTTGCCTTAACTGGTTTGGCTCCTTGGATAGAGTGTCGGCCTGTGAACTGAAGGGTCCCAGGTTTGATTCTGGTCAAGGGCATGTACCTTGGTTGTGGATGAATCCCCAGTGAGGGGTGTGCATGAGGCAGCTGATCGATGTTTCTCTCTCATCGATGTTTCTAACTCTTTATCCTTCTCCCTTCCTCTCTGTAAAAAAATCAATAAAATACATTTAAAAAAATAAATTAAAAAAAATAAAGTTATCAGGGTTTAGAGGATCTTTAATAAAGGGTCCAATATCAAGCACTCTTCCCACTATCACCTTTGTTCTTTATTACACATAAATGTATTTTGCATGTTTTTTGCAAGTTTTGGTTCAATTTTCCAAGCTTTCTGTTGGCCTCCTTCTGAGCAACCTATTAACACTGTCTCTGTTTTTGCAGAACAAAGGCACCAATGAGTTACGCAGGGCTCAGAATATTCTCAACATTGTGCCTGGACTGTTGCAGTGCTGGAGCCAGGCCAGCAAGAGGGGACTGCTTTGCACAGGGAGGCCTGGGCCCTCATGCTGCTCTGCGTTGACCCTCAGCCCCGTGAGCTTGGACAAGTCCCCTGACATTGTGACACCTTTGTCTCCTCATCTATAAGTGAGGGGTTTGAAGTAAATCATTCTCTGTCCTTTTTACACCTTTAGCATAATTTAAAATTCAATGACATTTGAGCAAAGAAACTGAAAATCAGACAACTTAATGGCAAAAAAAAATTATGTAGAGATTCTGATTTAAGAAATCCATTCAATGTTGGTGGCAAAAGCTATAAAACCAAAGCGAGCATCATTTTTGGCAGGTGCACCCATCTGCCAGGTTCACCCATCTGCGGAGGAGGCCCCTGTGCCTGGAGACACCAGGGTGCCCACGGATCAGAACATTCCCTCCTCCACCACTCGGCTTTGGCCTGTCATCTGAACAGCACGTCTTTGCTTAAAATTCTGACAGCTCTCAAAATGCAAATATCCCTGGGGTAGGATTGTGGCATCTTAGCAAAAATGAGCAATCTATTAAGTTTAATAAAGGCCAGTGTGAAGGTGAGGGTGGAAGTGGAACGTGGGCATAAGCGCCCTATCTCCTGACAAAGGAGGATGAAGAGCAGGACTGGAGAGTGTAGAGGACCAAATCCCACCTCCTCTGCCCACTGCAATATGTTACAAGGAAAGAAATCTGCCGGCCACTAGATCTTTCTAGTTATCGCTAGTCTAACAGGTACAATGCAGGAGTTTTAAAATAAATTATGTTTTTCCTCAATGAATGTGTGATCCTTGCATGCCTAAATATTTTGTCAATTCATTTGGCAACAAATGGTTGCATATTAAGCCAATTTGTTCCTCTCCTTGAAAATAAATTCTGGATTCAGACCATTAGAGCTGCTCCTGAGAGAATATGATAATATAGGTTTCTGCTAGTGAAAAAAAAAATCTCCCCCTATAACATCAAGACATGAGTTGTAGAAAACATTGCTTTATTTTCATATTAGATACCTTGTATTCATATTCATGTTTTTCTGTGTAAGCATTTTTTTTTATTTTAAAAAGTGATAAAACAAGGGCTCCAACAGTCATATCTTTCCTTCCTGGATATAAAGAAACAGGCATGCTAAGAGCAAACTGAAAACAAGGGAATCATATGATTATTTCAAATTACAGAGTTTTAAAGACAAAACAGCAGTATTCTCCCATAGAGCTTTCTGAGAAAGGAAATTAATTTTTTGTCTTAAGACATATTTGTGTTTTTGAAAATTATTTTTCAAACAATTTTTTTAAAATTTATTTTTATTGTTGAAAGTATTACAGATGCCCCATGTTTTTCCCCTCATTGATTCCTTCTACCCCGCACCCAGGTCTTGACTACACTATTGTCTATGCCCATGGGTTATGCATATATGCATATAAATTCCCTGGTTAATTTCTCCCCACTCACCCACCCATCCACACCTTCCTTCTGAGATTGGCCAGTCTATTCCATGCTTCTATGTCTCTGGATCTATTTTGTTCATTAGATTCCACATATGAGTGAAATCATGTGATATGCAACTTTCTGTTTTATCTTAAAATTTCCAAGGACAAAATACTGTAGATACTTTTATCTAAGAATTAAACAGGAGACCATTTTTCCCAGTCTGACAAAGACAGAGACCTACCACCTGTTCTTTGAGAAACATCCAGAGACACCTGCTCCACATTTTCTTAAGGGAAGTCCCTGATGTGATGGGTGGTGGGGCGAAAGGCATGGTTGGGAACCCATCAAAGTGGGTTGTCATCCCAGAGCAGTGACTTATTAGTTATGGAAAGTCGTGAAATGATGTCACTTCTCCTGCCACAATGTCCTCATCTACAGCATGATGGCCCCTAACAGAGAACATGGAAAAAATTTCATGTTCCATGAGAAGTTTAGTGCCAATCTTGACAACCTGAATCACGTTGGGCAGCCAGTCTCCTGGAGGGCTCTGGAGGGATGGGAGAAGAGAAAGTACATTTTTAACTTGATGTCTACATCTATTTTCTCTAAGTAGGAAGAGAAAGAAGATAAGAGCCACCTGGAGCCAAGAGGAGAAACAATACTAAAGACCTCCTCTCACTCTGGTGGACAGATGAGATGCAGAACGGGGCCTGATGTTCAGACAGAGTCATATTATCACATGACATTTTGGTTAAAGTAATGAGATGTATTTCAGTTCCTAGAGGGGCAGAGCTACATGGTAGAAAGAGGAAACTGGATTGCCAAAACTTTAAAATAATGCAAATCTAGGTTCAAACATTGACAACATTTCTGAAAGTCAATCTCTTTTAAAATGGATATGGTGTCATGTTTCTTTAAGGGTTTTAATAGAAATTAATTAAAACTATGAATGCATGAAAAAATATCCAGTACTCTATATGGTCTTAATAAATGGTAATTATGACAGCGAAGATAGGGTACTGTTTATCTATGGTGTAACAAACATCCCCAAACTCAAGGACTTTAAACATAAGCATTTATTATTATTCAAATGCCTATGGGCTGGTTGGCCTGACTCACGGCTCTATGATCAGCTATGGGCTGGCTGAGGGTTGGCCAGTCTAGGTGGTCTTTACTCAGAGGGCTGGGGTGGAGGGTTTCTCTCTAGGTGCCTCTCATCTCCAGCATGTTAGTCTGGGCTTGCTCTTATGCCACTGCAATGTGGCTCCAAGGAAGAGAGAAAGCACTCATAGCTGTTTGAGGCTCAGAACTAGCACAACATCACATCCTCCACTTTCTATTGGCCAAAGCAAGTCATGAGGTCAGCTTGATTCAAAGGGAGGGGAAATAGATACAGTACCACCTTTTCATACAAGGGAAGCCAAGACACATGGCAAAGGCCACGGGCACCGACGAGGTAAGAATAGAGTCATGTTGAAATTAATGCACCCCATTCATTGATCATAATGCCCAACCTTCCTGAATTGTACTTGCTGATAGGTCAAGTAAGTGCCTCCAGCTGGTGCTCATGAAAAGAGGAGTTCTAGGATTTTGAATGTGCAGCTTGTTGGGAACCTCAAAATGGGGACGTCTCTCACTTTCAAACATGATAGGACTGTACATATACAATAACAGTGTTTTTAACCTATCAACTGATGCTTCATGGTGGCTTCACAGCAAAAGCTAATGATATTGGAAATCATGTCAGACAACATGGAGATCTTGCCCTAAAAATCACTTTATCACAAACCACACAGACATATGGATGTGCTGATTTGCTTTTTATTATATTGTTACTTTTTTGCTATTTAGGGTGGCTTTTTGAAGAGGAAGAGAAAAATATGATAGAATATTTACCATGATTTAGGTCTGAGTGGTAGTTTCTTCAAGATTACATATGATATATTTTTATTAAATTTTCTGTGTTTTACAGTTCAGTAAAGGATCAACCCATTATTGGAAACAATCCCACAATCACACCTAATACAAAGACAAAAGATGAGTCCAGATGAGTCCGGAGAACAATTGCTCCTGCCTTTACAGTGGTGTGGCTGTACCTTACCTGGCTACCTGGGAAGGAACGGTGTGAATGGTGTGGATGCTGCTGGAACCACAGTGGACTGACTGGCGTGGCCTCTGCTCTGGGCATCTAACGCTGCTCTCAATAGCTCTCCCTCAGCTTGGAGCCTGGCAGTGAACTGTTTCACAACACATTTATATTGTGCTTTGTTTTCTAGGCCCTTAAAATGTGGAGACAATATTTTGAAGAGGTATTGGAGATCAGATTCTGAAACTTCAGAACCTGCAGACAATGGAGCAAACACAGTAGTTTCAGATATCTTCAGAAATAATTTACCTCTCTTGTCAGCGCTGACTGACAGCTCTAATCAATTCCTACATTTTAAGCAGACGTACATTTCACATGCACTTGCTCTCCTCTCCTGAGCAGACTGGAACATCTATTGTCAAATGCAAAAAATAACATTAGAAATGCAAACTTGATGTAGCCAATGGTAATGTGTTATTTAGAACTTATGAACCCAAATGAGGGCTTATTTTCTCCAAATTGAAATTTATAGTTTCATTTTAGAAGGCTAAGCTGAATATTGATGGGGCTTAGGTATGCTATTATAAAATGGCAATGGAAAACAAAGCAGGTAAGTGCCGGGCACGGAGGAGTGATTATGGAAATGCAGGGGCCTTGTATGAAAAATCAGATCCCGTTACCTGTTCCGATGGCTACAAACTTAGACCAGATTTTGTGCAGGAGATATGCAGCCCTGGGTCTATTAGCATTTCATTTGCTTTCACACCTTGTGATTTAAATGCCAAACAAACAAACAAACAAACGGGGAATTATTGGTCACTGTCCTTCACATCTTCCAGATCATTTAACAGGTGATAAAAACCATAAGCGTAATTTTTGAAATTTGATCTCCCCTCTATTAGTTCAGTTTGTGATTGATAGCTTTGCCTGTCAACTCAGCCAAATTATTACAATTTCATATTTTACTGCAGTTTAAATTGTCAGTGCATCTATGGAACATTAAAGGTCAGAGATGCAAATCAAACAGAAGAAGCTGTCCTCAAGGGGCCTGCAATCCAGGTCGGGATGTGGCTTTACCGTGTGCACCCTTTCAGGTGATGCAGTATAACACATGCGACACTCTTTAAGATAAAACAATATAAATAGAATAAAACATAAAACAAAAATAAATAGATAAAAAATAACAAGCAAAATAAATGAAATAATGAAAGTATATAATGATTGCTCTCCTAAAAGAATATGAAACAATACAATATAATTAAATTAAACTTGGTAGATGAATAATTTAGGATTACCTGAGTATTTCAAAATCATTAAGCCCTATCTTCTAAAGAAGCATCCCCCTCCCCGTGCTGCCCCCACCGCCTGTCCATCCCTCGGATGTGGAAAGAAATCCCTGACATCACTGTTTGGGTGAGACACCCTTTGTGGTCTCTACACTGCTTCCGAGCTCGTTGTGCAAGTTGCGGTAACTCCTGGGTCAGTGTTTCCTCTGTGTAGCTTTCATGCTTCTTGGATTGACTTGGATTCCAGCCTGCTCTTGGCCTTGGCGGAGGGGATGCTAGATGAGGTGTCTCACTCTGGGATCAGTGACTCCCTGGCCCTTCGCTCCCTCTGTCATGGTAGGAGGTGCAGTGGGGCCCAGTGAGCAGCAGTGTGACTCCATGAGGGAGGAGTAGCAGGGCTCGATGGGGAACAGAAAAGAGATGAGAACAGAAACTGACAGCAAGCAGCAGTGGCTCTGGGAGTGCATTCTTTCCAAGTGATGGCAACAGACTATCAGAATCAGAAGGAAAACCCCAACCGCATGTTACTCACATGGAACAGCATGAGTTCAAAGATACAGCCCAGTAGTATCCAGGGGGTTTCTGCTGTGACCACAGTGGGTATAGCTGGTTTCAGGTCCCAATGCTGATACATGGGTGGCTTCCTGAATCCCTCCTGAGAGAAATTCCTCCCATCAGAATGAAGTAACACAATGGAATTGCAATCAGGGAATCATGATTATCATCCTGGCCTGTCATGTGGGGTCCATGTGTCTGCCCTCTGGAGTATCAGAGCCCAGTCTCCTCTTTAATGTTGTGCTTGACTTATAGGAGACATAGCAAATGCAGTAATTAATGGCCTTTGCTTAAGACTATATAGCCAAATTGCCACAAAGGCATAAGAGAACTGACACGTGCTTATTAAAAAATCAAGATGCTTGTGGGTCATGGCGATGTGTTGACCAGCTGGACTAGTTCCCCATTCACTCACTTCTACCTGGGGAGTTGGGGGGCCAGACAGGTCCCTCGCCCACTGGCTTCTTCCTTCTCCCATTAATTCATGTTCTTTCTTTTTCTCTGCTGAACCAAGACCCAACTGCTGCATGATGCAATAGCATGTGATTACCTCAATACAGTATACACTTACCTGAGGGGCTCTGAGCAGTCCAGGAGGCACGAGTCTCCCAACCAACCAGTGTCAGCACTGGGACCTGGGTCTGGCCTGACCCCCTTTCATGACTTAGGGAACACAAGACATCAAGTATCCACAGCACTGGACTCTGCTTCCTCCTGTCTCTTATTTATGCACTAGAGGCCTGATGCACGAAATTTGTGCAAGGGGCTCAGCCCTCACAGCCCCAGCCGGCCCTCACAGCACTGGCTTCATCGGGAAGGTTGTCCAGAAGGATGTCCAGAAGGTCGTTTGGCTGTTCAGTCTAATTAGCATATTAGCTTTTTATTATATAAGATAACCGTATACACAACAAGATTTTTTTCCAGGTCTCTCTTTCTTCTCCACTGTCTTACAGTATTCTTCTCTAGGTTAATTAATGTTGCCAAATGTGAAGATAACTTTGGGAATTTACAAATGTGATACAAGTTAGAACCCTCTGCACTTATTATAGCAAAATAAATGCTCTAAAAATACCTGAAGTTAAGTTAAACACACACACACACACACACACACACACACACACACACACACATACACACACAGTTTAATTCCCCAAATTCTCCATAAGAGAGCATTAAATAGCTTTGTGATTTAGGCAAGTTTCTTAATTTTGACATGTCATGATATATTTTGCTTTTTAGCCATAAAATGGTAATAAAAATATAATTTGCTACATATCTCATTTTGTGCTTAAAAACTGTTGGGTGTGATTATTAAAAGTATAAATATTTGTATTAGTATTTGGTAAAATTTCTAAAATAAGTCAGTAAATAATAAAAAACATATGTATTCATAGAAAGACAAATAGCATATGATTTAATTTATATGTGGAATCTAGTGAACAAAATAAATTAACAAACAAAATAGAAACACGCTCATAGGTACAGAGAACATACTGACAGCTGTCAGAGGGGAGGGGAGTTGGAGGACTGGATGAAAAAGGTGAAGAGAATAAGCACAAACCAAGTAAGAAACAAACAAAACAAAAAAAACAGACACAGACAACAGAATTGTGATTGCCAGAGGGGAAGGGGGAGGTAGAAGAAGAGGTAGTTTATGGTGATGGAAGGAGACTTGACTTGTGGTGGTGAAGACACAATACAATATGCAGATGAGGGTTAGAGAATTGTATACTTGAAACCTATATAATTGTATTAACCAATGTCACCCCAATAAATTCAATAAAAATAAAAAACACATTTTATTTAATGCCATAAACATTTTTAGCCAGAATTTAAACCTATATTAAAATAGAGAATCATATACAGAGGCAGAGTTGCCTCGAACAGACTGTCAAACTACAGCAGGAAGGCCGGGGAGG
>NW_005353967.1:4276262-4288485 GCF_000412655.1 Myotis brandtii | reverse complement strand
AAAAAAAGAAGAAGAGGAGGGGGGGGGGGGGGGGGGGGGGGGGGGTAAGGGAGGCCAGGGGATTGTCAAGGGCGGGGTAAAAAAAGGAGAAACATGTAATACTCTTTGTAATAATTTAAGCAATAAAAAAAAATATATATATATATATAAAATAGAGAATCATATAATTTCTTGGTGTTATGGTTTTTAAGAGTGCATATAATGCTCTCATTTGGATCACTATCCTCTATAGTGCCTTTTGATTTAAAAAGTACATTTTCAACATCAAATGCATAAAATGTCATTATAACAAAATATCTCAGCTAAAATCTTTCCAATAAGTTATGTATTCTTATCTGTTCCATTAAAACTATAAATTCTTTTACAAATCCTTGCTTATCACTTTTATACTTACATGAATCATAAGAAATATTTATGTTGGACTATAAAAATTTGCCTTTATGTCAGCAATGGTCAAATAATAGCAATTTCATATAGGTTTACCTAATGTTTAATTTATGAAATTAATCACAGATACAGATTTGTTTAAAAATTCTATAATCTAAATGTCCAAAATTCATATTTAACAGACAGTTTAAAAGTTAGTATGATCTGAATGAACTGCGAACAATCCCACCGTATATGCATCATCATGGAGTAGCTGCCTCATTTAGAGCTGAATGAAATATTTATGGTGGACCAAATAAAGAAGCAATGTAATGGCAAATTCCTATATCTGGGGACATCACTGTCACTGTGGGCACCAGTGAAATAGCTTTGGCCTAATTTCATCTGACTTTGGATGTGTGCAAATAACAGGGAAATGTGAACTGACTACAGACTGAGAAAATCAGCAAAGACAGAAAATCATTGCAAATCAGAACCTTATCAATATTTTACTAGGCGAAGACTAAACATCTTATTCCTTCAGAAAGAAATAAAAAAAATCTCTTTTCTTAAAACCTTAATACTGGGATTAAAAATTTCATCACAATACTGTTAAGTGTGAAGGATTTAATTTAGACTTCAGAATCCATCCACTGTATGTCACACGAAATTAAAATGGACATGCTTACAGTCAGTGTTTTTGGGTAATGGACATATTTTTATGATTAATTTTAATTAGTAAACCATGCAGTCCATGCACCAACCCTTACCTATGATATACTAACAGAGTTAGTTGGGATACACACTTATTCTTTCTTACTAGAGTAACCATAATCTAGAACCCAACCAACAATGCCATGATATCTTTCTCATCTTTTCTAATACCAGGAGGAAAACAGTGTGTTTATCGGGGCTGCTTCTATGTTCTTCCTAACATCCCTATTGTGACAGCTTAAAGTTCAGGATTTTAAAAATGTATCATTCACTTAAAAAGAAGACACAAAAACAGAAAGAGACCTTAAATTTAACTTCTTAAATTTCTGTCTAGACCTAAACAGAGTGAATTCCCAATTTGATCAGATTGTGGTTTTCACCAAGAAATACATTCAACTGCATAAAGCTTTAGAGATCTCATTCTTTGTTCTGTGATAAATTTCCCTTGAATGGAGGCAAATAAACCAAGAAAAATAAACCAAACACACCAATTAAGGTTCAACTTAATACTTCACATAAACTGAGCATACATTGATAAATTTACCCATTCACTGCATTTAGAAGGCTTATGTTTTGCTTTGTCATTTGAGTTTTTGCCTTAAGGAAGAAAAAAACGAAATGTTTATGAAAGGAGGAAAATGTCTGAGAAAAGTCAGAAGTTTGTTAAAATTAAAATGTTCTGGGCAGAAAAGGGTGGTCAATTTAGAGCACTTAAAATGTAAAAAAGAAAAAATCATGATCACCTACAAGACTGGAACAGACACACACACACACACACACACACACACACACACACACACACACACACGAGTGAAATGGCTTCTTACTCTCAGTCTCAGAGCATACCAAAATGCCCCCTATTCTAAAAATCTACCCCTTGTCTCCAATACTACCTACCAGCCAACTGCTCCCTTGTCACCTCTCCCTATTTAAGCCTCTCCCAGGGTGCATTCAGGGTCCTTGTCTCTGCTCCCTCAGCTCAGTTCATTCCTGAGCTCCACTGAGGCCACCATACAAGTGGAATGGCTCAAGCTGAGAGTATTTTTCCCCCTTCTCTTTCTCAAATTTAAAGGTCACATTTTAGTCCTCATCTCAGTAACTACCCCACCACCATTCCATGCCTTTCATTGTCCTCTTTTTTCTGAACTGCTCAACCCCCTTGCCTCCCATGTGCTCACAATTCTGGCCCCTCTGCACACCACGTCTTTGGTGTCTGGAGGCTTCCTGTCTTCCATTGCCATGTCTGTCTTCACACATACCCTCTGCCTTCCCTTTTGCACACTCTCCATCACCCACGTTCAGGGCTCCTCCCATCACATACAGACTCATGATTTGCCAGTCTGTCTTTGTAGCCCCCATCTGCTCTCTGTGGATTCTGAGTTGCATATCTAGACATATAATGGTTAGCATGGAAGACATAGATTCTACCATGAGCAAATGTTTCCAAGTTTTTGCACCCATCTCTGTGCCCAGCAGGCAGAAGAGATGCTCGTCCATAACACGGGCTGGGAGACAGGCTTGGTACAACAGTGATCCACAGGTACATCTGCTGGTGCTCTCCAGCTGTCTTGTCATTAAGTGGACAAGTACAGCAACTGTGGCCTAAGAAGGGCAGGTGACAGGCAGAGAAATTGGATGGTTCACAGTTTAGGGCCAGAGTCCTATTATTCTCCTGGATCCTGTCTACTTCATAACTGGATAGTCATGATGGCATTTTGGTTATCCTGGCATTTGGAAGCACCTACTATGTTATCAGTGATGACCTGTATTATGTCACTTAATAAAATCCTCCCCATAACTATTGAGGAAGACATAGTTATATTTTTACAGATGATATGTGGTGCCCAAGGTTGGCATCATTAAATGGAAGCCTTGGCATTTAATCTCTTCTTACATATGACTCTCAATTGAGATTTTCATGCAATGTGGATTTCCATTGGTTTAAAATTGATTTTTAAGACTATTATATGCTTATTTATTTTACCTTCTTGGTTCTATTTGCAACAACTTAAAAATTACAACATCCTTTTGGCAAGTGTAAATGACATGTATACTTTACCCTCTACTCTCCCTGTATGTTATATCAATTTCCTCTACATAGAAGCAGATTCTAGTCTTTCCCACCTAATTTTAATGGTCCCAAAGAAACACAATGAAATATATTTACTTTAACAAATTGTAATTAATGATATTTTTTATTGGCTTTTAACTAATAAAATTAAAAAATGGGAGCTCAGCGAATGAAACATTTCAGTTGAAAGATTAGCAAAGCAAATACTCCGTAAAGAGAGGTCATGTTGGAGGCATTTCCACATTTTGTCCAGCTTCACTCTTCTGAGCTGCCAGCATGAAATGTGCTGTCAAAGTTTAGAAATGGTCTCTGCAAAAGAAAAGAAAAACCCTCTGTGTCTGCTTTGCCTCTACAACTCATTCTGTTTTTCCTAAATTGCTGCTCTCTTTGGAGCTCTCTCTGTGTTCCATGTTGATTTGTTCAGCTTACACTGCCTGCATTTCCTAATAAAGACAGACCACAGATGGGCGCTCTTAATAACACCCTTGATAGTGATCTAGCCCACGTTGGTGAGAAGTGGACCCACGGGTGCACAACTTAGAGGGCTGTGCACTGAGATTGAGGGGGCTGATTGTGAGCATGTCTATTTCTGGGTTATCTTTGAAAGCTTTAGTTATTTATTTATTTTTAAAAGTGCATATATAAATAAAACAGGCAAAAAAAAAAAATCCGCCAGCAGGCAAAGGGGGGAAAAACCATAGTGGCGTTGAGTTCTGTAATCACAGCAGGGCCGCCTGGGTCCGTGGCTAATGTAAGGGTTATGGGATAGCATAATCCCTTCACTGAGCGCCTTTGCTGCAGCCATGATGACTAAATTTCTAGTGTCTTATCACACTGTCACAGGCTGGAACCAGGAGAAGGGGCTCTGAAGAAAACACAGCATGAAAACGAGAAAGACGATGATCAGATTACCAGCCCCTGGATCTGTGAGCCTTCCCAATCTGACCAGAGCAGGCTTGATTCAAGACCCACAGGGACTTACACCCCCAACCTCGCCCCTTCAGCCCAGTGCACCACTAGTTTTAAAGAATCCCCACCTCTTTCCAATTAAAATAATGCTGTTTTCTTTTTTTCTCTCTTGTCTATCCATTATAATTTTCCAGTGAGAGCGCAATACTTCTGGAACTTCACAGGTGGGAAGTCAGATGGATTGAAGGATAGCAGGTTAGAAATTCTCCCAAGAAGATTGAATGTCCAAAGAGGTGGAGAAGTGGACATCAAAGCTCTATGCTCCGGCAAGGAATGTGTGTCTCACACAGGTTTGTTTGTCTTGGGTTTGTTTGTTTTTTTCAGCTACAGTAGGGTTCTTAAGACACAGACTATCCTCTCATTGCTTCCAAGAGCCTGAATGATCACAGTCATCCAAAACCCGAGCCAGGTATCTGCTCAGTTTCTCTCTGCTCCTTAGCATTTTGAAGAAAGATTTATTTTGCTTATTGAGGTGGGGAAAAAATTTGCCTGATTCTCATTGTACTTATATGTGCAATGGTGAAACTTATTTTCAATAAGATATATGCATCTGCATAATCTTTTATGATCTAGGGTAGTGCCAGGAAGGGGGATGGGAAGTGTTAAAGGTACCTGCTTTCTGTGTCATGGAGAAACAAGATAAAACACTCCCTACCTGCTATATCTCTAATCCAGGTACTGCCACTTTAAGCCAAGCTTACATGTGCTTGGGGAAGGTGTAAGATGATGCATGAAGGTGATGAATGCCTGTTCCCTGGTCATATGGCTTTTACCACAATTGATCCATCAAAAGAGGTTACTCAAAAGGGTAAGCATGTGCAAGGGCTAGAAACCCAGGGCACTGAGGGAGAAATCATGCACAGAACAAGTTAGTTAGCTGAGCTGCAGAAATAAATAAGAATTGAAATGTTCTGGGGGAGAACCTTGAAAAAGGAGTAATGATGCTAAAAAATGGTCACGCAGTCTGTAAAGAAAAAAGATGAGTGAAAATGAAAGTGATGCTGTAGTTCAAGTCTTGGAGGCAGTGTTGGTATGAAAGGAGGGTTCTATCAAGAAGACAGGAGAAGACTCTGCTTGGGAGAAAGATAAAGGTGAGGGATGCCACTGGGAAGCATGAGGAGGTTTTGGCTGTGTAAACCACACAGTAGGGACACACCTGTGCAGATGAAGAGGATAAATCTGAATTGGGGTCACTGCTTGCTTCTTTGTTTAGATTTCTTTATTGCTTAAGGTATTACATATGTGTCCTCATCCCCCCATTACACCCCCAACCCCCCCACTCATGTTTGCTTCTTGAGAATCAGTTTTACCCTGCTGAGTTTTCAAGGTGAGAAGAGAAAATCACTGAGGACTGAACAACTTTCTAAAATCCATAGGAAACATTGCAAGAGAGAAATGATGGAGTGGGTGCTTGACAAGTGAAAACGAAGAATCAAAAAAGGTGACAAAAATGTATTTTAAAGTGGCAGTTCTCAAAACTGCCTGGTACTGGCACAAGAACAGGCATATAGATCAATGGAATAGAATAGAGAACCCAGAAATCGGCCCGAACCAATATGCTCAATTAATATTTGACAAAGGAGGAAAGAACATTCAATGGAGCCAAGATAGTCTCTTCAATAAGTGGTGTTGGGAAAATTGGACAGATATATGCAAGAAAATAAAACTAGACCACCAACTTACACCATACACAAAAATAAACTCAAAATGGATAAAGGACTTAAATGTACGACAGGAAACCATAAAAATTCTAGAAGAATTCAAAGGCAACAAAATCTCAGACATATGCCGAAGCAATTTCTTCACTGATACAGCTCTTAGGGCACTTGAAACTAAAGAGAAAATGAACAAATGGGACTACATCAAAATAAAAAGCTTCTGCACAGCAAAAGAAACCATCAACAAAACAACGAGAAAACCCACTGCGTGGGAAAACATATTTGCCAATGTCATATCTGATAAGGGCCTAATCTCCAAAATTTATAGGGAACTCATACAACTTAACAAAAGGAAGATAAACAATCCAATCAAAAAATGGGCAAAGGACCTAAATAGACACCTTTCAAAAGAGGACATTCAGAAAGCCAAGAGACATATGAAAACATGCTCAAAGTCACTAATCATCCGAGAGATGCAAATCAAAACAACAATGAGGTACCATCTCACACCTGTCAGACTGGCTATCATCAACAAATCAACAAACGACAAGTGCTGGAGAGGATGTGGAGAAAAAGGAACACTCGTGCACTGCTGGTGGGAATGCAGACTGGTGCAGCCACTATGGAAGACAGTATGGAGTTTCCTCAAAAAACAAAACATGGAACTCCCATTTGACCCTGTGATCCCACTTCTAGGAATATATCCCAAGAAACCAGAAACACCAATCAGAAAGGATATATGCACCCATATGTTCATAGCAGCACAATTCACCATAGCTAAGATCTGGAAACAGCCTAAGTGCCCATCAGTAGATGAATGGATTAGAAAGCTGTGGTACATCTACACGATGGAATACTATGCTGCTGTAAAAAAGAAGGAACTCTTACCATTTGCAACGGCATGGATGGAACTGGAGAGCATTATGCTAAGTGAAATAAGCCAGTCAATGAAGCAAAAATACCACATGATCTCACACATTCATGGATAATAGAGACCATTATAAACTTTTGAACAATAATAGATACAGAGGCAGAGCTGCCTCAAACAGATTGTCAAACTGCAGCGGGAAGGCCGGGGAGGGTTGGGGGGCAGGAGGGAAGGGGGTAAGAGATCAACCGAAGGACTTGTATGCATGCATATAAGCATATCCAATGGACATAAGACACTGGGGGGTAGGGGAGGCCAGGGGATTGTCAAGGGCGGGGAAAAAAAGGACACATATGTAATACCCTTTGTAATACTTTAAGCAATAAAAAAATTAAAAAAGAAAAAAAAAAGAAAATTTAAAAATGTAAAAAAAAAAAAAGTTTTAAGGACCAGATCTTATAGATTAAGATGAATTTATCTAGGAACATTCTGATTCATTTTAAAAGAACTAGAATCTACTTTAAAGGAAAGTGATTCTCCTCCCAGAAAATTTTACTGGTAGGTGAAATTACAATAATTTTAGTAATATGATCCAAATAATATATATTAAAAATTACAAATTTGGAGGAACTGATTATCATTTATTTTATTAATCATGAACATTGTCTTTGAAATAATGTACAGATTAGCCCTGTATAAAGAATACCATCTCACACCTGTCAGAATGGCTATCATCAACAAAGAAACAAATGACAAGTGCTGGCAAGGATGTGGAGAAAAAGGAACCCTCGTGCACTGCTGGTGGGAATGCAGACTGGTGTAGCCACTGTGGAGAACAGTGTGGAGTTTCCTCAAAAAACTAAAAATGGAACTCCCATTTGACCCAGTAGTCCCACTTCTAGGAATATATCCCAAGAAACTAGAAACAACAATCAGAAAGGATATATGCACCACTATATTCATAGCAGCACAATTTACAATAGCTAAGATTTGGAAACAGCCTAAGTGCCCATCAGCAGATGAGTGGATTAAAAAAACTGTAGTACATCTACACAATGGAATATTATGCTGTGGTAAAAAAGAAGGAATTCTTACCATTTGCAACAGCATGGATGGAACTGGAGAGCATTATGCTATGCTAAATAAGTCAGTCAGAGAAAGATAAATATTACATGATCTCACTTATTTGTGGAATATAATGAACAACATAAACTGATGAACAAAAAGAGATCCAGAGACAGAGAAGCATCCATCAGACCATCAAACCTCAGAGGGAAGGTAGGGGAGGGTGGGGGTAAGGGGGAGAGATCAACCAAAGGACTTGTATGCATGCATATAAGCCTAACCAATGGACACAGGCACCAGAGGGGTGAGGGCATGAGTGGGGGTTTGGGAGGGCAATAGGGGGATAAAGACACATACGTTATACCTTAATAAATAAAGAAAAATTGTAAAAAAAGAGAATAACTTACATGTTCAAGTATAAATCATTAGTACTTGGTAAAATAGCAAACCCCATGTATCTGGTAGTTGCCAAACTGACCTAGAGAAACTTTGGAAAATGTCATACTGTGAAACACTTAAAAAAAATACATCCTTGAAAGAGAATTAAAAAAAAATAAATGAATGAACTGTCAGATTTGCAAACCTAGGGAAAAGCTATGAAGCTAGAAGAAAGAGAAAAAGAAGAACATGTATGCAAATATAAAATGTTGGTAAATGGTACAAAAATATACCAAATTCGTGTGTGTGTGTGTGTGTGTGTGTGTGTGTGTGTGTGGTGATGGTATTAAAGAACACTTTGTAGTATGCACACAATAATTGCTCTTTCACTGGAGTTGTATTTCCTTGGAACTGCAGATTTGAAGGGTTGTGTGAGAACTATTTGCATGCTGTTGGTTTTTCAAGACAAAATGGTTCTATTAGTGCTTTGCATTTGTGCACACCTAGGTTTCTCCATGTCATCACTACTGCCATTTTGGACCAGCGCCTGTTGTGGGGGGCTGTCTTGTGCATTGCAAGATGTTTAGTAGCATCACTGGCCTCTCACCCTTTACCCCACCTCAGTCATTACTATCAAAGATGTTGCCAGACTTTGCCAGGTGTTCCCAGTGGGGCAAAATGGCCCCCAGTTGAGAAGCACTGCCATGAACACTCAGAAAAAACTAGGGGAGGCTGAGGAAAAAACATTGTAATGCTTCAGTGGTCAGTACTTAACCGTAAGCATGCAAACACGTTGGCTCAGAGAACAATCACTTTGTTCTGTGTCCACTGCAGAGCAGATCCTGTGGTGCAGGTGCAGTGTGCTAGGCATTTTGGTCCTTACCTGTCTTCATGCACCAAAGGTAGATGGGGACATGCACAGTGGCATCCAGTAAGCTGGTGTCAGGCACCAACCTTCTGTTTTGAAGTGAAACAAATACATAACTGGACTATCTTAAGCAACACAGAGACTGGTAATAGGGTGTTTCTCAAGGGATAAATGGTGTGTTCTCTAAATAAAGGTTAGGTCGCATGTGAGGCTTTCTGAATCTCTAGGAGGAAGTGGAAGAAGAGGCACATTCTTAGTGGGGTGCAGTGACACCTGTTCTTTCAGTCATCATTTTGAATAATGATGATGATGAATGTGAGCCTCTTTGCTGGTTCCTGGAGCCACGAGACTGTAAGTGGCACCAAGACTTTAAGAAAATTGGTCATGACTCCTAAGTTTTTCAAATACTCAAGGACCAACTGCATGCTTTGGAACACTGAATGACATTTTAATGAGTTTGATAGCCACCTTCTGTGAGTTTATTGCTCCACAGCACAGACTTTAGTGCACAACACAGTCAACTATGTGACATGAGTAAAACGGTTAGAATCTTAGAGCTGAGAAATTTCCTGCACCAGTTTCAAAATTATAAAAACATTTTTTAAAAGTTAGATTGTATGCACAATACAAATTATACTATAAAGTGATTTAAGTTCAAAGTAATCTTTAAAAAAAATAAATAGTAGCTAAATGGCAAAGAAAACGCTTTTTGAGCTTGATGGGTACAATTTTCTCTAATGAGCTAGTCTAATGCTTATGCTAATATTTTAGCTCTGATCATAGTAAAGATGAAAATGTAAACCTATTCTATATTATTTGCTCAGTAATAGAACAAAATGAGGAAACTCTAACTCAGAACATTTAAAACAACAGTGGATTCAGTTTGTAATGAAGCCTTCAAGATATTCAATTAAATGATTTAGGAGGAGATGTTTACTTCTCAATTATATCAGAATGTCAAAAAACAGAAGCAAATGTTTTGAATAACAATATATTCTTTCACTCAGTGTTGTATATTCAGAGAAATATTTTTTTTATTTGAACAATTTGGTATTCATATTTCTAAGTAATATCTGTTAAAAACAATTTCTTAGAAAAAAACAAAACTTGCTGGAAGCTCTGTGTATTTGCTAATGAATACAATAAAACATTTTATGTTCCCTTTATATTAATAAACTTTACATTTTTTTCTTTATTGATTAAGGTATTACATATGTGTCCTTATCCCACCCCCCCATTTCCCCCTGAGGTTTGATGGTCTGATCGATGCTTCTCTGTCTCTGGATCTGTTTTTTGCTCATCAGTTTATGTTATTCATTATATTCCACAAATGAGTGAGACCATGTGATATTTATCTTTCTCTGACTGGCTTATTTCGCTTAGCATAATGCTCTCCAGTTCCATCCATGCTGTTGCAAATGGTAAGAATTCCTTCTTTTTTACCGCAGCATAGTATTCCATTGTGTAGATGTACTGCAGATTTCTAATCCACTTATCTGCTGATGGGCACTTAGACTGTTTCCAAATCTTAGCTATGGTAAATTGTGCTGCTATGAACATAGGGGTGCATATATCCTTTCTGATTGTTGTTTCTAGTTTCTTGGGATACATTTCTAGTAGTGGGATCACTGGGTCAAATGGGAGTTTCCATTTTTAGTTTTTTGAGGAAATTCCATACTGTTCTCCACAGTGGCTGCACCAGTCTGCATTCCCATCAGCAGTGCATGGGGGTTCCTCTTTCTCCGTATCCTCATCAGCACTTGTCATTTGTTGATGATAGCCATTCTGACAGGTGTGAGATGGTACCGTATTGTCATTTTGATTTGCATCTCTTGGATGATTAGTGACTTTGAGCCTGTTTTCATATGTCTCTTGGCCTCCCTTATGTCCTCTTTTGAAAAGTATCTATTTAGATCCATTGCCCATTTTTTGATTGGGTTGTTTAATCTTCCTTTTGTTAAGTTGTATGAGTTCCTTGTGAATGTTGGAGATTAAACGCTTATCGGTGATAACATTGGAAAATATGTTCACCTATGCAGTGGGCTTTCTTGTTGTTTTGTATAATCCTATTTATAATTGTGCTTTAAAACTATTTTCTAAATTGATTATAAAATGACTCATTTTGTTATAAATTTGAAAAAGACTAATTTTACCTTTGAGTTTATGATTTTGAATATCAACTTATTTTCAATTTGTTTCTTTAATAATAAAAAAGAGCTAATGTTTAAAGAGTGCTTGAGTCATCTTGTGTATTAAATTCTTTGCTTACATTATCTCATTTAACATAAACAGTGATTCTCTGAGGTGGATATTTTTGATAAGCTATCATAGGAATGTATGTTTCTACATACTTATTGACATTCTTATAATATATGAACAAATTTATACCTTGCATTTTAAATTTAATGTTAGATGCAGACTATTTCAAATATTTTTATTTTATTTAGAATTGTATTTAGTTTTATTATTCTAGTGTTTGAATGGACTTTCTTTATAGCTACTCTTTACCACAGGACATTTATATTTTTACCAGATCTCCAAAATACATAGTAGGTCATTGGGTGGGCTTAACAGGACATTGGAGTCTACATAAGAGTCATGAATTTGAATCTAAGTTAATACAGTTTTTCTAATTTGAGACTAGAGAAAAATATTGAAAAGAAATAAACAGATCCTCAGTTACATGTGGAAAATATCTATCCTATATAATAAAAGCCTAGGTGGTGTCACGCCCTCACGAGACGCACTCACATGATATCATTACAAGATGGCTGCCACAAGATAGCCGCCACAAGATGGCCACACACACAGTGAAGGCGGGGCCCAGCGGCTGCTCAGTGTGGTGAGGCCTGGGGGTCTTGCAGCTCTGCACGGTGTGGAGGAGGCCATTCCCAGTGTCTCTGCCACCTCTTGCAGAGGAGATGGGTCGTGGCAGGGGAGGGCAGTTGTGGGCAATCAGGCCAGCAGGAGAGGGCAGTAGTTGGGGGCCATCAGGCCGGCACAGGAGGGAAATTGGGGGCGATCAGGCCAGTAGGGGAGCAGTTAGGCATCAATCAGGCCAGCAGGGGAGCAGTTAGGGGGGGATCAGGCAGATAGCAGAGTGGTTAGGGGAGATCAGGCAGGCAGGTGAGCAGTTAGGAGCCAGCAGTCCCAAATTGGAGAGGGTGCAGGCCGGTCTAAGAGACACCCTGCCCCATGCATGAATTTCGTGCACCAGGCCTCTGGTAGTTAATAATTTCAATCCTATTTATTCAAGAGAAACATAT
>NW_005353967.1:4272224-4276194 GCF_000412655.1 Myotis brandtii | reverse complement strand
TAATATGCAAATAGACCAAACAGCGGAACAACCAAACAACTGGTCACTATGACGTGCACTGACCACCAGGGGATGTGTGCAGAACATGGTGGGCGTCGGCAGCAGGTGGCAGATAGTAGAACATGGCAGGCATTGGCCGTGGCGGGATGTTGGAGCAGGTGAGTTGGGGTGCTGGTCTCTGTCATTGGGGTGAGCCTCTGATGGTTACTGAAAATTCTTTGCTCCCGTGTGCTGTGGTCCCACTGGGTGCTCGCACCTGCTACTGGCACCAGCCCCACTCACACCTGCTGCCAGCACCCAGTGCCGGCCCCAATCACCCCTCAGGGCTTCCCCACCTCCCCCTGCTCCTGAGGGGCGATCAGGGCCAGCAGTTGCCTCTTGCACCCACTGCTGGCAATGACCTTGTTAGCACCCACTACTGGTTCCAGAGCCACCATTCACACCCACTGCCAATGCCCAGCACTGGTCCTGATCACTCTGTGCCATCAGTGGGTGTGAGCAGTGGCTGCCTGCCTTGATTGCCCCTGAGGGCTTCTCCACTTCCCCCTGCTTCTGAGGGGCAATCAGGGCAGCAGCTGCCCCTTGCACCCACTGATGACACCGGTCCCACTTTCACCTGCTGCTGGTGCCAGCCCCAATCACTCTGCGCTGTCAGTGGGTGCAAGCAGGGCCGGCACTGTCAGTGGCAGTGGCAGGAGTGGAGCTGCTAGCAGACAGGGGAATGGGGGGCCATGCAGGAGGGGTCAGGTGGGGGCGTGGAGGATGGGCCAAGATCTGCCCCTGTGCCCACCGCAGCCCACGACCCACAATTCCTTTCAAGGTGCACAAATTTGTGCACTGGGCCCCTAGTATATATATATAAAAGCCTAAGCAACCAATACAAATGAATGACTGGTTGACCAGTCACTATGATGCACACTGACCACCATGGGGCCGTCGCTCAACGCAGGAGTTGCACCCTGGTGGTCAGTGCGCTCCCACATTCAACCTACTGTGGTGGGCCAACCTTCTGCAGTCCCTCCCCCGGCTGGCTGGCCCTAATTGGCCCCTCCCCCCAGTCAGCCGGCCCTGATTGCCCCACTAAGGACTGGGCGAGATGGCCCAGTTCAGTCCCGATCCCCGGCCAGGCTGAGGGAGTTCACCTGTGCACGAATTCATGCACCAGGCCTCCAGTATTTCCATAATATGAATAATTTTATATCCAGAGGGAGACAAGACAGAAATTGGAACAAAAACAGATAAAAAATCAATGACCAAAAATTTTCCAAATTTGGAAGGAAATATCAACTGGGACAACCAACAACATATGAACCCTAGAAGGGATAAATACAAATGGAACTGAACCTGGGCACAAAATATTCAAATTACACCTGTGTACCAAAGACAAAGTGACCAGCTAAAGCTCAGCCAGAGGAAAGAAAATATATTATCTTCAGGGGAACAATAAAACTAAAATGGCTGACTTGTCATCAAAAGAATTATACAATAAATGTTTAAAGTACTGAAAGAAAAACAAATCCAGTCAAAATCTCATTCACAAGTAGAAGGAAAAGAAAAGTTTTTCACATAAGCAATAGCTGAGAGATTATGTCACCAACAGATCTTCACTACAAAGATTGCCTACGGAAATACTTCATGCTAAGGGAGAATGAAAACAGATGGAGTAGAGCACAATCAATGGTCATTTTATGAGTGAACATAAAACACCATCTTTTCAAAATATTTGAAGACCTTTTTTTATTAAAGTGTAGTTGACATACAATGTTATATTAGTTTCAGGTGTATAACATGGTGATTCTACATGTATATACCTTACAGTATGATCACCAGAATATGTAACCATCTGTCACAGAATAGTTATTATTATTGAGAATATTCCCTGTGCTGTACATTATATCTTTGTGACTTATTTATTTTATAACTGGAAGTTTGTACCTCTTATTTCCATTCATGTTCACCCATTCCTCACCTCTCTGCCCTTCGTCAATCACTAGTTTGTTTTCTGTGTTTATGAGTCTATTTCGGTTGTTTTTTTTTTTTATTGTTTTGTGTGTTTTTTTGTTTAGATTTTACATATAAGTGAAATCATACAGTATTTGTCTTTGTCTGACTTATTTCACTTAGCATAATGTCCTCTAATTTCTCTAATTTCATCCATGTTGTTGCAAATGGCAAGCTAATTCTTATTTTATATTGCAGACAATATTCCTGCATATATATACACCAGAGGCCCGATGCACAGAATTCATGCAAGGGACTCAGCCCCTGTCTGCCACGGTGGCTGTGGGCCTCTGCCTCAGTCCCTGCCCACTGCAGCTTCGTCTGGAAGGAAGGACATCTGGTCTAATTAGCATATTAGGATTTTATTATTATAGATATCACATCTTCTTCATCAAATCATCTATTGATGAATACCTAGGTTGCTTCCATATCCTAGGCTGGTGACTGTAAATAATGCCTCAATGAACAAAGAAGCACATTCAGGACATTTTCCTTTGTTGATCACACCTTCTCACTTCTCCACTTCTTAATTTTCATTGATGCCATATTAGAATGAGTTATTTTAATCACCATGTTACATTTACATTTTCGTTATTATTTTTAAGCTTTTTAGTGTGTGTAGATTATAGTTTGAATAGGATACCATTCTGATGTTAGAGAACTTAGAATCTAAGCCTGCTTATCCCAACATCTCCATTTAGGAGAAAGTGATTAAATTAATAATACAGGTACTGTCAATCCCACAGCTTAAACATGTTAGGTATTAAACTTATTTCTTAAATTGTATTAGATGACTTGAATAGCAGTTAAACAATTCAAATTGTATGCTTGTTTCATTTTAGGAGAAAAAATGTACTTAAAGAAGTCACCTATTACCGCCCCCCCCAAATAGTTTTGTTGTCCAGAAATTCAGGCTATCTATATACCATGTAGCCAAATGAAAGTGCAGCGCAAGTGGTTGATATACCCAATGTATCTCCTTCTACTGATTGTGCATGCACTCCCAGGCACACAGCAATCCTATCACCATCACCTATGTTCACTGAAAAATCTCCAGCTATAACTTTTATCTGCAGTTCTGAAAGAAACATCCTACATCAATAAGTAGAAGTGAAAAGGTATTACATAGGACATTCATATGGGAGAGGAGAAGTGGACTATTGTACACAAAAATTAATAGCAAAAAAAAATCCCCCCAAATTTACGGAATTTCAAAGACAAATTTGAAAATGAACATCTGCTCTGCTTGTTTGGGCTAATGGCTTCTCAGGAGCCAGAAATAGGTTTTTTAGGGGGTCTTAATTCTGTTTGTTTTCATTCCACGTGGATGTTCTAGTGGTTGGTTACACCAAAGAATGATACTGTTTTCATGTATTTCTTATACAGAGAAGAAATCCAGCTAATTGCATCCTGGTCTTTGTGCTCCTTTCTTTTCTTTGGTGAGATAGAAGTGAGGAGAAGTGATTCTGGGTTTTCTAGAAAAGAAATTACATATAAATTATATGTTTGTTAACACAGCTAATACACTTAATGTATTCTTGTCTGTAAATCAACTAAATTACTAAGTATATATCATTAATAAAGACATATGAAACCTTTCACATTATGTCAAATTACTAGAATTAAGAAGCTTGAGAGAGGGAGAGTAAGCCAATAAAATTTAAATATGCTAAGCGAACATTAGAGCTGGGTGTGATAATTGAAATTTGCTTTGCAGTAATATTATTAAAAATTCATAACTATGCTGGCTTTCCCTCTCTCTCCTTGTGCTAGTGAGGAGTTAAGCCATGGAAGTAAAGGATGCTTAGGATGTGCACATTCCTTTAACAACAGTGCTGAAAACAAGAGACAAGTGACAGATGTGAGGGAAAGATGTAATATATACTAGCTAAAATGCTTTAGGTGGATCTGGAGTTTTGGTAATTTTCCTAGGTCCTACCACTCAGTTTTAAACTCCCAGAGAATGAAC
>NW_005353967.1:4246393-4272171 GCF_000412655.1 Myotis brandtii | reverse complement strand
TATATATACACATATATAAAATGTATAATTTCATAATGTCTTATCTAGTGTTTTGCACTATTGAATACTTGGCAATTACCCTGGAAAGATTAATTTGCAAACTATTTAATCTCTTAGGATGATATATTCCATCATATATTAGGTTATTATTTTAAAAAATTTATGTCAGAGAAAAATAATTGCCATTTATGTCTTCTCTCACAAATTGTTCCTGAGAAATTTGAGAAATAGAGATACTATATATAAATATACAGTATATGTCAATTGGTACAAGAGGTGCTAAGGCATATTCTTTTAGATAACTGTCTAATGTCATCTCATGATCTTCATGGATTCATAAGTACATTTCCTGAAGCTTTGGATGTTGAGTGTTAAAAATTAGTTATTGTTTGAATTTTTCAAAATTACATAGTTTGTGTTAGGATGAGTCTGTCAAATTTAAAATACGTTTTGCTGAATATATTTTTCTTAAAAAAAAAGTTATGTGAAGTTTTAAGGACATTTTAGCCATGTGTTTTTAATTCATTTAAGGATAGCTTACTAGAATGTTTATTTATAAGTTCTCTTAGAAGTTAACAGAGCCTTAAGTATTTGATTTACCGGCCATTTAAAATGTTTATCTCAAAAAAAGATATCTCTATTTGCTAAGAGCAAACCAATTAGCATCTCTCATAGTTGGGTTTTCCATAAATCTTGAATTTCAAAATGTTTTGATACATTCTAAAATTTCTTATTTTTTTGTGGTCTTTCTCACTTTTAGTGTTTAAAAGCTAGATTGTAGATTTCATAGTTGTATAATATACTAAACACTAATCTATTCAAACCATCCAACATAGTTTATCTAATGACACTGATGAATTAAGGGAGCAACCTTATCTATATCTATATATATAAAAACCCAGTGGCCATTATGGCGGAAAAACCAGAAGGACCGGAACGACCGGTCACTATGACATGCACTGACCACCAGGGGGCAGACGCTCAATGCAGGAGCTGCCCCTGGTGGTCAGTGTGCTCCCACAGTGGGAGTGCCGCTCAGCCAGAAGCTGGGCTCACAGCTGGAGAGTGCAGTGTCAGTGGCAGGAGCAACGAGCCAAGTGGTAAGGAGCGAGCAGGTGGGCAGTAAGGAGCAGCGAGCCAATCGGTAAGGAGCAAGCAGCCAGGCGATTAGAAGCAAGCATGTGGGTGGTTAGGAGCAAGCAGGTGGGCTGTTAGGAGCAAGGGGTTCTGAATTTCATACATTAGGCCTCTAGTAATTATATATCATGGAAGGCTGAGTTGCATTCATTTATAAATTTCTTAAATGGCATTTAAAATGTTAAAGCCTAGAATTTGCCAGGTTGATACTATTTATAAAGTATTAGCTCGTATGGCTGGTTACCCTATTTAGCAAAGACTAAACAATAATTTATTTGGCTTACACTTAGATTCTACTAATTTGCTTTTGGCTTAAAAATATGTACTGGCACAAAGGGTTTCTAGAATAATTGATATGAAAGGGACATACTAAATAAGAGGTGGATATTTTTATTCAATTTTGCCACTGATTTTGCTTCCTAAACAAACATCAATATCTAATAAAATGATTTTAGAAATTTTCAATAAGTTGGAGCAAAAAATGTCTAGTACTCACTAAGCAAAAAGTTAACATGGGTGTCTTACATTGTTTATTTGGGTTATTTTATTTTGTTAATACCTATAACTTTAGTCACTAATCATCAGAGAGATGCAAATTAAAATGAGAATGAAGTATCACCTCAAACTTCTCAGAATGGTTAACATTAACAAGTCTGTGGGAATGCAAATTGGTGCAGCCACTATGGAAAACAGTATTGAGTTTCCTGCCATTTGACCCAGTGATCCCACTTGCAGGAATATATCCTAAGAATCTGAAAACACCCATCAGAAAGAATATATGCACCCCTATGTTCATAACAGCACTACTTACAATAGCTAATATCTGGAAACAGACCAAGTGCCAATCAGTAGATTAGTGGATAAAAAAGATGTGGAATATTTATACAATGGAATATTATGCATCTGTAAAAAAGAAAGATTTCTTACCCTTTGAAACAGCATGGAGGGACCTGGAGAGTATTATGCTAAGCAAAATAAGCCAGTCAGAAAAAGACAAGTTTCACATAATCTCACTCATATGTAGAATCTAACTGACAAACAAAATAGATCCAGAGACATTGAAGTATGCAACAGACTGACATATTTCAGAGGGAAAGGAAAGATTAGCCAATAAAGTTATATGAATACTAGAGGCCTGGTGCACAAATTCATGCACATTGAAAGGAAATTAATTAGAAGAAATATTTTAATAGCGCCATTCACCCTTTCTCTATAATAGAAGTGTCAGCCAAATTCACGACCTACAATGACACGTGGAAACACACGCATGCGATTAGTGCCAGTGAAAGCTATATATTTATAGACTAGAGGCCCAGTGCATGAAATTTGTGCACTCAGGGGTTCCCTCAGTCTGGCCTGCACCCTCTTGCAGTCCAGGAGCCCGTGGGGGATGTCTGACTGATGGCGTAGGCCTGCTCCCCCGGGGAGTGGGCGTAAGCCATCAGTCGGACATCCTTAGCACTGCTGCGGAGGCGGTAGAGGCTCCTGCCACCACTGCTGCGCTCTCCAGCCTTGAGCCCGGCTCAGAGCTTCTGGCTGAGTGGTACTCCCCCTGTGGAAGCGTACTGACCACCGGGGGCAACTCCTGGTCGTTCCGCCGTTTGGTCGATTTGCATATTAGCCTTTTATTATATAGGATAAACTTGCTTAATTAGACCTGCTTTCTGGTTTACCTAATCTTTTTCCAGCCCAGTGAAGCACCCTGACTTCTCTTTCAGGTAATTGTCAGCAACACAGCAGTAAATATCAACACGAAGCACATTATTATTGTAGATCACCCAGGGAGAACAAAGGGTGAAATATTTAACTGTAGCAGTGTTTGATATATTTTGCACAGTGACTTTTTTACCTGAAGTCATTTTCAAGGTCTACCATTTCTTCTTTTCAGTTGGGTCAAGTTTCTAAACTTTCTAAATCTCCGTTTTCCGGCTAATGAAAAGAAAATAGGATTCCACTGAGTCTCCTATCTACCTACTCCAAGACTTCTGTGAGGATCAAGTGAGATGAGGCACAGGAAAACACTTCACAGACATTTGGTTAAAGTGTAAAATGTTTGCACCTGGCTATAAAGCAAGTCATGTTCCTGGGCTGAAGAAACTCCAAGGAGGTTAGTCACTAGGGAGAGGAAGCCGGGTGTTGCTACATGACATCATTACCTGGCACCCACAGCCACCGTTTTCAGGTGAGGCGGGGCTGTGGGCTGCATTTTGAGCCATGAGGTCTCTGCAATGTTGGCTGCGATTTGATGGGGTGTCACTCTAGGGTGGTGGCGGGGCTTATGTCCCACTTGGAGGAAGCCAATGTTGCTTTGTGGGTGCCAGATCCACGGTGCCATTTCTCTGTAAATGACCAGTATGCGTCATGGCAGCTCCTGAGTTGAGTGTCTGCCCCCTGGTGGTGAGTGCATGTCAAAGCGACCGGTTGGACAGTCAGATACTTAGCATATTAGCCTTTTATATATATAGATATGCATAGCCCATGGACAGACAATAGTTTGGGGAAGGCCAGGGAGAGGGTGGGAGTGGGCTGGAGGAGGTCAATTGGGAAAAAAGGGGGGCATCTTTAATACTTTCAACAATAAAGGTAAATTCAGAAAAATATTTGCTCACAGTTATTTTAATACACACTAATTGTTTCTATAGAAGTAGATTAATTTTGTGGAAGAATTTTACTAGTAAATAGTATGTAAAATAAACAAGCACACACAAAATTGTGTGTATCTCTCTATCACTTGTCTCCACCATAAAGCCACCTCAAAGTTATCCCTTGAGATGAGGTGAGGGAAAAGACTCCATAGGAGGACCTGTGCATCCTGGTCTTTAAGGACATGGGACATGGATTCATGGAGACTTATGCTGAGTCCTCTGGATCTGAGTAAGTAGGAAATGCCTCTACATTTGTTATCTCAGATAAAAAATGTGAGTAATGTCTGTCCTATGAAAGCGTGCTGTGAAGGTTAAAGCTAATAACCACATGGGGTAACAGTTAGTAACCCTGCCCCTAGGCATGGTCAGCAAATGGTGGATATTATATTTTTAATGATTTTATTGATTTTTAGAGAGAGAGGAAGGGAGGGGGAGAGAGAGAGAGAGAGAGAGAGAGAGCTGAAAGCAGAACATTGATCAGTGGCCTCTTAAACACCCTCCCCCCAACCCCCCACCCCCCATCAGTGATCATACCCACAACCCAGGAATGTACCCTGACTGGGAATCCAACTGGCAACCTTTTGATGCACAGGATGACAAGCAACCAACTAAGTCACAGTGGCCAGGGCTAGTGACTATTATTAATAAGCAATCTCATGATCTGTTTTCTGATGTTCCTTGGATCTGGTTGGTGCAAAAAGTCCTAGAAAGAGTTATTTGAATGTTTCCAATACAAAATATTATATATTTCAATTGTTTGTCAGTTTGGACAGATATAACCTGTATCTTAAGTCTTTATATTTATTAAAAACACTTTAACTACATTTTATTAAACCTATGAGAGTTATATAATCATTTTGAAATCATCCATCTTTCTTAGTTTTTCATATATACTATCCAAATACATTGACTTTACTTTTTATTTACTTAAAATTTTAAATAAAATTGTATTTTTTAAGATACACAACATGGTGATTATATATATATATCCCATAGATTTTAGAAAATACCTGTCTGGGCAATTCTTAATTAACATCTTAAAACTCCATCAATATTCTTATAATATAGTAATAAAAGTGTTTCTTGTAAACAAAGTTGAAAATGATTAGAGTTTATGTCAGAATTTAAAAACTAAATGGGTTCTAATTTTGACATAACTGATTCTTTGTCTATAATTTTTGATTGAATGGATGATGAGACAGATCTCTGGAGCTTCCTGTTAGAAAAAGCCACATGCCTCAAAGGAAAGACTGAGCTATCAGCTCTCTCGGGCTTATTTTCCATTCACTTATAGATGCCTGGTTTTCTAAATTGTTTGCACACTTTTTAAAGGTCAGTCCTTTTTGTTGGTGTTGCGTGGCCCCTATTTTCATTGGTGTTGTTCTTGAAATTTGCTTTTATTTTTCCCTCTTTCTTTACATTATTTTTGCATCCTTTTATAACTGGCTTACTGTCAGTGGTGCTCCCTGTTTCTGCAAAAGGAGAATATTATTTTTGAGTAATTGTTTGGGAAGCTGTTATCTGACTTCACTCATTTAAAATAAACACAAATGGGAATTTCGTGGTGCAGGAGTCACAGAGAGGAGGCCCTTCATATGAGCTACTGATGCAAAACTACTGCCTCAGTGCCAACATGCAGCAAACCCAAAGGAGATAAGCAGCCTTACTGCTAAATGGAAAAGAAAGAACTCCTTTTCAAGTGGTTGCATTTTATGATACTAAACCAATTTACAGGGGCATCTGGCATAAGAACAATTGTCTTTCTGAGAGAGAGACCAGGAGCAGAGAAAGGGTGGAGGTAGAGAGAGGAATTGTAGAAATAAAAACAAAATTTATTGGCAGAGTGTATTAGTTTAGGTTATGTAAAGTTTAGAGATGTTAATAATTCATTAGTCGGGGTCATGTATCTCACGAACATTAATTAAATAAAATTAAATACAAAAGGAAAATGTATTGAAGAACACTGGATTTGGATGTAAACACTGATTTAAAACTGAGCCATGGGACGGTGTCACCAGCACACAGGCTCACCTTGGAGGCAGCTCTCAGATGCTGGGAGCGGCATGGGCACAGGCTTCAGGATGGAAGATCAGCAGGTGTTGTTCAGATGATTGGAAGATGAACTTGAGGAAGTAACTGTTGCTCAGGCAGGCGATCTTTACAACTGCATTTACATCAGTGAACAACAATGATAAAACTGCCCCTTTGGGTCAATGAAGTCATGCCCCTCCATAGGACAGCTCTGTTGGGTGGGGTCCCTGGCTCTTATGGTACTTTATATATGGGACATGTTTCAGGCTATATGCAGGATATGTCATGTCCCCAGGAAGAAAAGTTATAGACCTTTTAGAGTGTCCAGTTTGCAAGAAACTACCATTGGTAGCTTCCATGCATATGATGTCATACAAGTTTCTACAAAATTATAATGGGTGTCCTAGATCCTGATATTTCTACCAATGTAAAATCTTCTATGTACACAGCCCAAATAGTTTTGAGTACATTCTCTGCACTATTGAATAAAAAATTCCTATTTTGGGGTGCTCAGGTAGATGTTGATATTAGAGACATAATTATGAAATAGAAAAGGAGAGGAGGGGTATCTATCTAATTCAAAACACATGATTCTATTCTGCTGAATATTTCAATCTTTCTCCCTCTCTCTCCTTGGGAACACCAACAATGACCCCCAGGGCTTCTGCAAGGCCTCCACTGTAATAAAAGCATGGTCTTGGAGCAGTGGTCTCTTAGGCATTTCACCCTGACTTACATCTTTTGCAGGCACTGGGCAAAACTTTTGTTCTTTTACCCACAGAACCTCTGTTTTTACTTAATTCTTTTATTTTTTTTAAAAAAATTCTCTCATTGCTGAATATAAGTGAATTAAAAACAATTTCAACTCCCAAGGATACTGTGAAAATGAAATTACAGGTCACATTGAAACACGTAGGAGGCAGATATGGGCAGGGGAGTCCAACTAGATAAAGAATTGGGGCTGATCTGTTGGGTATATTCAACATCAAACTGGGACATTTGAGCTGTAAATGATAAAATAAGGGGCATCTGTAATATTGTCAACAGTAAAAAATAAACTAAAACAAAAAGAATCTAGTACAGTGCCTGGCACAAAACAAATACTCACTAATTTTAATTCTTACTGTTTTCTTTATCTTGCCTGTGTAGTTTTCTTATCACCAGATACCCTAATAAAAGTATTGCCTTTAACATAGCTGCTAGATAAGGAAATAAATTATAATCATATCTTCAAAAACAGAACAAAACATAAAAACAGAATTTCAATAGGCAATGTTTTTCTTACATCTATTCAAAAGCTTTTTATTTAATGTTAAATGTCCCTTTAGGAGATAAAAAAAAGTTCCTGTTTTAAAACAATGTTTTCACTATGGGAAATATTTTTCAAACCTGGCACTTACTGTTTCTTCACTATTGAAAAACCTACTGTGTTTCACCAATTATACCTGGTTATTAAAATTTCTTGAAAAATACTAATGTAATGTCTACTATTTCAACTGTACCATATTGATGTAGTTATTATCTTATTATTTGTACATTTACATTGTATTAAAAAGATTTCTAGAATAAAATCATTGCATATAAATGTTTTATTGATTATTTCCATTGGATATGGATTTCTGTAAGTGGATTTATGGATTCCATTTAATATCTAAACATTTTTAATATGTATAAAACTTTTGATACATTATACTAAATTGTTTTTTATGAAATAGTGTACCCAGTTTTTATTCACACCAAAAATTTCTAAAAGAGGCTAAATTACCAAACTCTTTCAGTATGGAATATTATGATGTTCATGCTTTATTAACTTGATATGTTGAAAGATATTTTATTTTTTACTAGCTGTATTACTAGTGATATTGAACTGTTTTTATGGTTATTACTATTTTCACTTTCTTTTCTATAATATATATTTATTTTATTTTGCCCATTTTATGTTGTGGTTTTAGTGATGATCATATATTTATTACAGAGATAACTCCATAGTTGTTTTTTTCTTTTTAATTTTGTTACCACATAGATGTTACAAATATAATTTTTTCATTCTCTGAGACATATTACTGGTTTTCTCCCTTAGAGAATGTTTTCTCATCAAGAGATCAGATAATTATTTGACTCTGTTCATTTAGCTTGTAATATTTAATTTTTACACATGTTTCTATAATTTAAAATTTCCTTGGATTTTCATAAGAGGCAAAGATCTATTTTAGTTAAAATGAAAAAAAAATAAATCGAACAAATACTTCCATATATATTTGATATCTCACTCAAGTGAAGAGTCAGCATCGCTCTTCAAAGTTATAACTGCTGTGTTACACTCTATGCTCTGGTTAGCTAATTCTAAACTGGGTGTCATAAATTGTTATTCATTGTAGACCTGCACAACTATTTGAAAATCAGCATGTTAGGTTGTTTCCTCAAGTTTCCAATGCATTTACCAGGAAAGTGCCCCTAAATGAAAATATATTAATTACAATTTGACTCCAAAGCACTTTGCCCACTGGTCTCTTGAAGGCTGTTTCCTGTAATCCAGAAATCTGCCCTCAGATGTGGCCTCTGAATAAAATGTACCTTCTCAGCACAAGCTGTGTGGTCAATAAGTAAATGGCATGAATCGATGAGCAAGACCTGGAAGAGATCTTAATTAAAGAGGCCACCACTGATACAAATTATTTTTCAGGTGTAGAGACAGGGCAAAGAGGTGAGCAGGATTCAGTGGGCAGTCATTCCATCAGGACCTGAGTTCCTCCAGTCCTTCCTGGTGTGTGTTCCCAAACAGATATGAGAATCTAAAGTGATCAAGATGAGCTCAGACACACATCCCTTCAATAAACACATGATTTTGTCCCCATTTTTTCCCCCCTTCAAGTGTTGGTCAATGTCTAAAATTCTCACTTCTTTTTAAAACATAGATATTTTTTAGATTTTCTAATCTAGGAAAATAAACAAATTATAAAGTAAACCTGCAATATGACTTGCAAAATATTTTATTTCTGTTATTATTATGTGATAATGGTTTTCCTAATGAGCCAGACAAATGTATCATCAAGAAGAAGATTCATCAGTCTTTGCTATTCATGGGAGATTTAAAGTTGCACCTGCACATCCAAGTGAGATCATTCATGCATCTTAAGGGAAAGAAGATTTAAAATTTGACAAGGTATAAAAAAATTAAAAAGGAATGAGGATGGAATAGAGGGGAAATGGGAGAAATTAGGAGCACAGAAGGGGAAATGAGAGAAGGAAAGGAAGAGAAGTGAATGGGGACAGAAAGCCCTCTGTCCTCTGGCAGTACATCCAGCCATTTCAAGTCTGCAGCCAGGGTCCCCAAGTGGTTTACTCTGAGATGTGCTTTAAAGAGACATAAGTCTGTGATGTCAGCAGTCTCCAGCATCTAGCTAATGAACCTTCAAAGATCAATATGAAAACTCACCCATTGTAATGTCTGAAAACCTATTCCTTCCTTCAATAGACTCTGCAAGCCAGAAGGAGCAGATGATGGTAAATAACCCATTTCTAATCCCCACTCAGAAAGAAACAGATGCTATAGTGATAGAGATGGTTCTCTTCCCCTTGGCCCTTTAATTCTGGGGAAAGATGCTCTTTCTGAGAAAGCTGGGGAGAAATCAGCAGTGCAGCTCCAAGGTCACCATGCCCTGCTTTCTATCTTATTTCCATATCAGGGTTTTTTAACAAAGTCAGCTGTATAGGGGGGAGAGCTGGGACTTTTGCAGCCACTGTGAAGTACTACTATTGTTTGGGCAAGGGAGTTCAGAACCCTCTAAATAGAACACGGTTTTAGAAATTATTTTTTAATAATAGTTTATAGCAAAGTCACAGTAGCTTACAAGATATTAATAAGAGTATAGTTATGATTGTTAATTAAATCTTATCACTTTAGAGGAGGGACAGCGGTAGAAATTTATGATTGGTTCATGTGGCATTACACTGTATTAAATGCGTGCATTTAGGTACCTCATCAATGATTATTCCCAAATGCCTAAGTGGCCTTTCTTGTAAAAATATTATAAGAACCTGATCTGTCTCCATGTCCATTCACAGACTTGTAAGGAGGGAATGGGGGCGTGACACTGTATTCATATTTTATCTTCTCTTCTTCATTGAGGAATTAAAGAAAAATGAATCTGAGGTTAGAAGTATAAAATATTTTTACATATTTTTCCATTAATTCAAACATGGACTAAACTTTACTTTTATTTGATAGCAAAATAGAGGGGCTTCTGGGCATTCTCTCCATGTCTTTCTCATTCCATCATATGCTATTAGTTTACTTACTGATCTCTACTTGAAAATCCATATCTACATCAGAGCACATCTCCATGTAGGCTTAGAATTGGAGGGTAAACTCTACCTGCATGGTATGCAAATAGGAGAAAGTTGTTTTCTTAAGGAAAAGCATATTCTGTTTGTACACACAGATGCTTATTAGCACCCAACTCAGCAAGACAGGCCACTGTTTGCAATCTACAAAATGATATAAACCCAACACATGAAAATTCAGTCTAAAGTCATTGCCAGCTGAGGGTACCATGTGCCTGGACTTTGCATGCACATTTGAATACTCGCTTACCTGAAAGCTATCAGCAGGAGGAATTGGTTGACTATTTGAAAATGAAGATTTGGGATCCATTGGGTCAACTCATGTCTCTTTATTACTCCACTGCTCCCTGCATGAATATATAAATTGTGATCTGTTAGGCTCAGAAGTGAGGCAGGAGGATGAGTTTGATAAATATGCTATGTCTCTGTGATAGTTCCCTATGCCATATTACTCCAATAAATCATGGGGATTGAAGGCCACAACATCTGAAAACCTCTTTGCTTCTCCCCAGCTCTTTTTCCACACCTCGGCTGGTAATGACCTTAGAAGTTAATGGATATGCTCAGCACAGGCCTGGTGATGATGCAGACATACCCCCCAAGAGGGATGCCTCCATCCCTTCCTCATTAACCCACTAACCATAGACACCCCCAGCCCAGAAGGAGGGGCCTGTAAAGAGCACAAAGTATTGGGGGGTTAAACTGCTTAAAGTGTCAACTGCTATCTAATTACACCTCAAACTCATGTCCAGACTTTAAGTTTAGAAATGTCCCTTTATGGGTCAAAGCTGGAGGAGGAGGGGGCTTTCAGTACATAGCATGCTTTCCATTGCCTCCAAAATTCCATTTGCAGAGCATCTGGAAAGAGGAAACATTCACAGAAGAAAGAAATGTCCATTGATCCTTAAGAACAACTTATCTCTGTGAGTTAGGAGTTGGTAGGATGACCTCTTATATGAGGCCTCCACTATTCCTGGGTAGTTCAGGAAAACACAGAAACATACTGAAATTTTTATTCTTTGTCAAATCTACAACAGTTATGGAGCAAGATTAACTGCCAGAATGTGAGTCAGTCAGTGAAACTTACCTGATCAGGGAGGTCTCTAGAGTTCAGAGTAACTGAGGCCCTGGACCAGGGGTCCTCAAACTTTTTAAACAGGGGCCAGTTCACTGTCCCTCAGACCGTTGGAGGGCCGGACTATAGTTTAAAAAAAAAACTATGAACAAATTCCTATGCACACTGCACATATCTTATTTTGAAGTAAAAAAACAAAACGGGAACAAATACAATATTTGTATTTGCATGTGGCCCGCGGGCCGTAGTTTGAGGACCCCTGCCCTGGACAGTGAAACCTGAACCCTGTTTTCATTTTCAGTTCTGCCATAAACATGGAATGTGGATTTGGGCAAATCATTATTCCTCAGAACCTAGGAATTCCACCATGTAAAATGCAAATAATGTTAATAATTGCTATCAGCACGTTCCATAAAGAAAATGTATTTACTCTTATATTAATTCAGAATTAATAGCTCTAATTTATGTGTGTATATGCACAAATGCACATATTAGGTGGAGGTCTTCATAAGAAACATATCATTTAAATGCAAATTTCTATTACGGTTTTGTAAATAATTCCAGACTGAGTAATGGTTGCCATAGGAAAAAATATATATCTCCCTTATGCATTTTGTTACTTGCCATAATTAAGGTGTGTATATAATTTGTGTTTATGTTGGATGATTCCCTTTCTTATGATTTCTGTTATTAAATATAAACTGTAATTTGGAATGGGTTAATTGGATGATGAGTTATTTCAGACCACTTGAGTCCTAAAAGTGCTGTTAAGAGACCAGCTGTAGGTTCTAGAAGAAACAGAGACTCAGGATTCTGCACAGATGTGTGTGAGTGCTGCCTACAGTTTAGCTCCCCTGTGGAGGAGGCCATTTGTTAGGAGAAGTAATGGGTACTTTTTCCAAAATTCAACTTTTTGAGACAATCCTGCCTGGGGTGACTTCTCTGTGGCTTTGTGTTCAATATGGAGGCAATTCTAGTTTGGGAGTCTGAACCTGTCTCCATTACTGAAGGGCAGATACACATATCAGGACTAGAGTTGCCACCGATCAATGAATCAATAACCAATCAATTAACAAGTAAACACAAGAGAAACTTGTCATTAACTTCATTTACGTAAAGCCATTGACTAGCCATGTAACTAGTCAATACTCACCCATGGCAGAAATAGATAAATAGAATTCATGCTAAAGTGGCTGTATTGTCCGGGTGGCTTAATTCTTATGAAAACTCAGCTGAAAACCCAAGTAGGCGAATTACAGAATTGGTCCTTATTAATCAAACATTTTTCTCTCAGTGACAGCTTGATGGGCCATGGTCCACTCTGAATTCACAGATAAGAGGAAAAGGCATCATTGTGTTCCTCTGTTCAATGACATGTATGTTGTAATCTTATTCTTCTTTCCATAAGAATACCACATCCCTGGGCAGAGTTCTCAGGGACAGGGACAAGCCCATTTTTAAGGGGAGTATCAGCATCTCTGGAAGATCAAAGGATTGTTCTCCAGTGACACACACACAGTCACACACACCTCAGAGATTCAGAGATGCCCTCAGGATACCCCATGTCATCCATGAGAGCCATGGCCTCTCACGCACTCATTTACTAAAGGGGTCATCATATGCATGGGAGTTCCAACCCCAATACTTAGGGGTTTATATATTTCATGAAAGTGGTCATGGATCTTGGCCTCCTGGGCACAAGACAGGGGCACAAGTTTTGGATGTCGTGATGTGGTATGAGGATTTAGTTTCAAGTACCAACTCAGAAACAATGCAGCCAACACAAGCTTTGAATCAAAAAGACAGACCTCTTCAACATGAATCAGACTCTGGTTATATAGCCAGCCACATGCAGATGATTAGAATATAAATTCAAAAAAAAATATGTTTCATGAGAATACTGTTTTTCTTTTCATTCTCTGTGAGGTTTATACGGCCTCTGCCTACAACTAGATGGTGCACTTCTATGGTCCAGACTTTTGATCACCACTGTTTAACCCTTGGTTCATTTTTGTCTGGTGGCCTCCACAGCGCTTGCTTGGCAGGGTGTGATCAACAACAGAGAGAAAGGGTGGGGAGCTATGTACTCTGATTTGGAGTCAGATAGACAGAGGTCCCATTGTCTCATCTTTTTGTGTTAACCAAGTCAGCAACATTGGATGATTGGCTTCTACTCACACACAATCTGTTTCTTTTTCTAAGGACACCCCATAGGTGATGGGGAGTGCCCAGGTGGTTCTGTAGGTGAGGTCCCAAGGTTGACGGTTTTTAAAGTTATGGCACGAACAAGTCCTGTGTGTCCCTTTCACGAATCACTATTACCTCCCTCACAATCAGCAGCCACCTCTGACAAATCGGATGTAATCAAATGTTCAGTATAATCCTGATAAAACACCAAGGAGAGAACTCCTGGCAATGTCTGGATAGAATTTTTTTTTCCAGACAGTCAAATTATTCAAAATTATGGCAATCAAACACTGGTGAGGAAGAAAAATGGTGATACGCTTAACAGAAACCACTTAAATGCCACACATCTCGATAATGCAATATCTCCACAACTGTTTCTGTTTAAAGCTAATAAAAGTAAACATAAGACATCCCCGTCCTTTCCTATCAAATTTATTACTTTGAGCGACAAAATGACAAAATGATTAGCAGTTAATAAGGCCTTGGCTTAAAAGATTGACTGACATTGCATTACTCATTTAATTTCCGTTTCTCTGAGCTTTTTTCCCTCTTCCTTCCAGCACGGAGGGAATTAATATTATCACATCAAAGGCTTTCCTTTAAATGGGGAGAAAAATCATTTAAAAGGACACAGGCTGTGATTATTCAAACTAGGTTATTTGCACCTTGTATATATAACAATATCATGGTACAACTTAATTTCACTCAAAGTGCCGTCAGTCACTAATAGAAGAAATTTGCTACCCTTTTATCAGCAGCATTGTATGGTGTCCATGGGGGAGGGGTATGCAATGCGAGATCTGATAAGAAGCATATGAACAGAGAGCAAGGACTGAGCCACGTGATGGGAGAGCGATTTCCAGACTAATGCTCAGTATGTAAATTCTCCTGCTCCCATCTCTTTTCCTTTTGCTTCTTTCTACTCTTTGTTTCTCTTCCATTACCCAGTTTTTCTTAAAGAACTGTACTCCCAGAGAGGTAAGTGCCAACCTCCATGGAATCCAGGATGTAATTATATGATACCGCTTAAGTATTTTACTTCCTTTCATTCTGAGCTTTGGCAAATTCAACTAGAGCTGATTTAATGGCTAAAGAGGTGTGTCATATTCCCATAGAATGGTGGCATCTGTGGGTGAAAGTAGTTGCTTGCCCCAAGTACTAGCCAATGACCTATCAGCATTTAGGTCTTGACAGATAGAATTGCTGCCCTCTCTGGCTACAAGTGCATTACAGCTTGCATGACAAAGAATTTGAGTGTCAAATATTTATTCTATTTTCCAATGAAATGAGGAGGGGGGACATGCTGACCAGTGGGTGGAGGGGTTCAATAGAGGTAGGGAAACACTAACATCTACATGAAAGATGAAACATCCATTACAAAGGTCAGGAGACAGAACCTGGTCACCAAAGCTGCAGGTGGATTAAAGCTTGGCATCCTGGGGAAGTGTAGAGGCCAGCCATCAAGTAAAACTGGAACAGAGTGCCTCCATGTGGGAAAGTTGGAAGACAAGCCTTGTTAATTCAGGAAACTGCAGAGTGAAATTAGTCCAGGCCCTGGTGAAAAGCAGTGCTGCATATTGTGCCAGTGAGATAAATTTCCCCTGGCTGGCTCCCACACGCCAGCCACTGACAGGACACTGCTGTGCCTGGTTCATTAAAATGTCCAACTCATAGGGAATTTTAAAAATTTATAATGCTTCCCATGGATGGTGGGGTCAAGTTCAATGGGAAGGAAAAAAACAGTCAAATAGCTCAGGGAATTATTCACATATTACTATTTCAACAAGTTAGCATTTTTCACAAAAATTAAGACTGTCTTAATGTCTTTAGAAATATAATTTTAAATCACAGAAACAGACAAAACCATTTTTTTGTGTGTGCTTGATACACACACAGTGTGTTGATAAGATGATGTGTCTTAGGTCAACAGTATTTTTTAAATCATACTCTAGTCAAATAATACCTGAGAATGCATCATAACATCTGGCCATTACTAAGATGACAAGATGTGCCTTTTAGGTTGTTCTGGAGTCTCAAATTAAAAGTAGAGAGAATTGTGGTTTAATTATATATTAATGTTACAATAGAATTTTCCTAGTTTCTTCTGATTCACTAACACTGCCCAAGAGTAAATATATATATATTGCACTCCCCTGGGAACATGCATTTTCCTTGGTAGATTTCCCTTCTTTAGACACTTTTCCCAGATGTAAAAATTCTAACTAATTATGCTTGGTCAAGTAGCACAGTAGAACATTTTATCTAAATGTTCAATCAGCATATCTTGATTTAGTGTCTTCTAGTCATTGTTGAGCAGAGGTGATCAACAAAACTTCATTAGTCCATCTAGTTTGAGAATATAGACAGCCATCAGGACTGCAGGAGTCACACAAGAAGGGGAAGTCTCATCTCATAAACATTCTGTTCCTGAAGCCTTGCCTTGGGTTAATATCCAAAATATGCAAAACACAGAGTTTATTTTGATATTATTATTTATTAATTAGTGTATTATTTTCTATATAAACAACTGTAAATCTGCTTTTGCCCCACCCTGTATAATAAATGTCTATAGTGCAATAGAAAAAAGTTACCCAATTACAAAATGGGAAAAGGACTTGAATAGACATTTCTCCAAAGAATACATAAAATGGCCAAAAGTATATGAAAAGGTGTTCAACATCAGTAATAACCTGTGCAATACAGGTCAAAACCCAATGATATACCATTTTACTCCTGTTAAAAAAAGATAATAAGAGTTGGATGGATGTGGAGAAAAGGGAACCTTTATGCAATGTTGATGAGAGTGTAAAGTGGTGCAGTCACTCTGGAAAACAGTATTGAGGTTCCCCCCAAAATTAACAATAGAATTAGTATATGATCCAGCATATCTAGTGGGATATAAACCATGCCCCACTTCTGGATGTTTATCCAAAATAATTAAAATCAGGCTTTTAAAGAGATATCTGCACTCCCATGTTCACTGCAGTATTATTCATAATACAGAAACAACCAAAATGTCCATGCATGAATAAATAGATGAAGAAAATATGGTGTGTGCATATACAATGAAATATTATTCAACCTTAAACAAGAAGGAAGTCTTGACACGTGTAACAACATGGATGGACCTAGAGGACATTTGCTAAGTAAGATAAGCCAATCGTAGGAGGACAAATAATGCATAATTCCACTCATATGATGAATATAAAATAGTGAAATTGAGAAGCAGAAATAAGAATGGTGGTTGCCAAGGGCTGGGAAGGGAAAATGGGAGATGTTGTTCACCGGGTCTAAAATTTCAGTTACATAGAAGCAATAACTTCTATTAAAGATCTGCTCTAAGCATAATGCCAATCTATATACATAAAAGGCTAATATATGAAGAGTCCCCTCAGGAGCTTGATTGCTCGCTATGATGTGTGCTGACCACCAGGGGATGGCGCAGAATGAAGGAAGGCCCCAGCCGGCAGCCAGAAGGCCCTGATCGGCCCTGATCACAAGCCAGGCCTAGGGATCCTACCGGTGTGTGAATTTTGTGCACCAGGTACCTAGTAGGTAATAAATACTGTATTATATCCTTAAATTTTGTTAAGAGGATAGATCTCATGTTAAGTCTTTTGTTATCTAAATATTTTGAATAAGTGTTGTGCTAGTCAATCTGAAACCAAGACCAAATGAAAATGTGCACTTGATCAGAATGATCAGATAGAAACTGGACCTCTGTGAGCCCTCAGAAAGAAAAGAAGTATCTGTTACCATCTGCAATCTGCCATCCAAAATTAGCTTGATCAATAAATTTCTATAAAACACAAGTCAATTAAATAATCAAGTTTCTTAGAAAAGAAGAAAAAATGTAAAAAAAAAAAATTGCATTAATGTTTTGAATAAAAGAGAGTGAAACCTCCCCAAATAGTTATGTTTGGAAAGACTGCTCATTGGTCGAGTCACCTGACTAGGGTTGTGCATTCCTGACTCCTCCTTCCCATATTGTGCTGCTCACAGGACAAATGGGCCTGCAGATAAATGCCAGTTTGGGTTCCCTTAGGATCAGGGCTGCCGCACAAGTGACATAAATACAGAGAAGAGAGAACTGCAAGGGGGTGCTTTTATGAAATTGCCCTAGAATCAGATTATAAAGAAGGAAAGTGAAGCAAGAAATGGGCCATGTAGAGGAGGGGGAGTATGTCCAGAAGCCTGGAGGTCTTCCAGCAGTCAGTTTGACCTTAGGCGCCCTTATCAGATCTGCTGGAACGGCAAAACATTATGGTCAGAGGATGGAGGATGGAGGATGGAGAATCTGAGGGGAGAATTTATCCTATATAATAAAAGGGTAACATGCAAATTGACCAAACAGCAGAACGACCAGTTGCTATGACACACACTGACCACCAGGGGGCAGATGCTCAGCCAGAAGCCAGGATCACAGCTGGTGAGTGCAGTGATGGTGGCGGGAGCCACTCCCACTTTTGCCATAGTGCTAAAGATGTCCAACTGAGGGCTTAGGCCCGCTTCCCGCTAAGCCATCAATCAGACATCCCCCGAGGGCCCCCATACTGAGAAAGGGCACAGGCTGGGCTGGGAGACCCCACCTACCCCCAGTGCACAAATGTTGTGCACCGGGCCTCTAGTCATTAAATAATACAATACCAAGTGTGATAAACAACACAGTAAAAATCCTTTATTTAGCATTCAAAATATTGATTAAGTAAATTGTGTTTGTAGCTGTCACGTCAAATCTTTTGCAAAGGATAGGTGGCAGCATATTAGATAAACAAAAACAAAAGCATGGACATATAAAGAAAGTAGATAGTGAGAAAGGATATTAATACACAGAGCAGTGGTGTCTCAAGTTTTCTATATATTCTGTGTCCTAGAAACTGACACCTACTGACCCTAAAGACCACCATCCCTAGTAACTTTAGTCATGATAACGGCACTAGACACTAGGCCACAGCTGCTGAGCAAGTGGAAAATACCCCAGAAATGTTTTGTGGCCAATTAAACACATCCTATATTTTAAGAATCACCAGAAACAGAGCTGAAAACAGTGGAGGGTTCCCGTGGCCTAGATATGTTCACTGGGAGTTTCACAAAAGTGTTGATCAAAGATCTTTTTTTCCTTTATTAAATTCCACAAAATTTGCTTCACCTTGTTCCATTAGCTAATTTGCTCTCTCTTGCCTGCCTTCCCAGGAATGCAAATCACCTTCCCCCAGCCAGGAAGGGCACAGGCACACCAATTTCTCCTGCAGACTCCTGTTCCCACTGGACCACCGGGCATTTCTCGGTCTTTTAAGCTGTCATGTGTGGTCCCTGGGTATCCCATCTGTTAAATGAATTAGCCGTCTATTGTTCTGACTTGGAGCTGTATGACCTGCTCGCCCGGCTTGGCATTTTCTACCATCCACGGGTCTCCATCCATTACCCGGTGTGCAGCCCGGGTCCTTGTGCTGTAAATCATCCAGGGACCTGGGCTGCCCTTTTTCCTTTGGCGGAGCTGGGCGCCCTGCTCAGAGCATTCACCACAGTTACATCAGTTCAGCCACAGAGAGCCTTGTTTGAGGATCCACGTGGTGTTTGGCTCTAATTGAATTAAAGACCCATTTCCTATTCTCTGAGTCTACCACAGACCTAGAAACAGCTGTGACATTTCAAATAAAAGTGCAAAACCTATAACTGTCTAATTATGACACCTCAGATCAGTCAGGAATACATTTATGCTCAACACATGTGAGCGAGGTGGGCAAAAGAGATATGAAAGACAAAACAAAAAGAGAGAGAGAAAGCACTGATATTATGATGTCCCTTGCAGCATACTGAACTGGGCCTTCCTCCTGTCCCCTCCTACAGACGATCTGGTTGAATTCATCCAGGATTTTGTCATTTTCACCTCGACTTGGGCCTTCACCTGGTTGCATTTCTCATGCCTTCCCATAGGCAAAGGTTGAAAGATCTTCTAAGTATAAGCCCCTTTTTGAGGGCTCATTCTGGGCCAGTCTCTGCTACAGGAATGTGACATGCTGTGGTATGCTGATGGCTCATTTTCGTTTATGAGGCTGGCAATATGGCAGTGCAGACTTTACAGCCGGCAACACTGAGGCTGGGAGAGACGAGCACCCTCCCATTGAGGGCTGGGTGAAGCTTCATTCGGTAGTCCCAGAAGCTGTCCTCTAAACCACAGTTTACACAGATCTGCTTCCAGAAAAGAAGCCAGAATGAGGCACACCTTGAGATAGCAGGACTCTAGTCGTTCTGCCCTAACCCCGAAAGTCAGTCGGCTGGTGCACTGGTGCTATTTACTAGTATCTCTTCCCTGCCCGTAACTTGATTCAGGCCCCAAACACTGTGATTTTAATCGCACTAGTTCACATCAAAATGCCTTTTCATTTGGTATTGATTCATCCAATTACCATGTCTTAATTGACAATGGTGTTTCAATTGAGAATACAGAATGGGGCGGGGGTGGGGGGGGATGCTATTACAATTGTATAATTCCCATCCAACCTGTAGCATGGTATGCTATGAAGTAATTGTTGCAGGATGGTCAGCAGGGAGGTGGGTCCCCTGCGTAGCTGCAGAAAGCTCACTCAGAGCAGCAGGTGAAAGGATGTCTCTGGAGAAGTGAGCTGGGGGAAAAGAGGAGAAAGAACAGAGCAGAGTCCAGAAAGAAAGTAACTCACTCAGGCCGGATTCTGATGCAGACTCTGTGAGACATGATGCTTGTAGATTCTTTAAGCCCATGGAAGGGGCTCTAAAGGTTACACATCTTTAACTTCCAGGTCCACTGGCCAGGAGCTGCTCTGCAAGTCAGCAGTGGTGACAGCTGCTGATAACGGGTGAGGGGTGCCTATTGGCTGTGTTTGCCAGGACAGGGAGCATGGACTCAGGCTGGTAGTGATAGGGGACCACTGAGATGTTCAAATTGGGCTGGATGCCATCATGTTTGATTTCTAGAAAGATTTCTCTGGGAGGAGCCCAGTAAGATTGGAGGCAGGTCACACACATAACATACACATGCACACACATGCACCAACTGTGAGCACACACAACTCACATATGTGTGTACACATGCATGTGCATGCTATATACATTGACTCACATGTGTGTGCACACTGCACACATATGCATATACAATATGCATGTACACACACATGCTCACATGGGCTGGTCACAGTAATGCAGAAGGAAATTATCAAAGTCATTGAAAAACAGAGTTTCTGTGCTTTTCAAGTACAGGAAGTTTTAAAATTTCTTCCCTGGGAGATGTGCAAGAGAAAGTAGTTTAGGAAATAAAGGGAAGAAAATAGGCAGTGCCCACTGTCCCAACTGGGCTGCTCCCAGGTGCTCCTTGTTGCTTTTTGTTGCTTCATTTTGGGAGCAGATGCTCATTTTTGTGGATGATTCACCAACCTGAGAAACACCAAGTGTCGGCTTCCAAACAACTGCAATTGCTTTCTTTTTTGTCCACATGAAATTATCATCGAGCTTAAGGTATTCAGAGTATATAAGCCCTAAAGTAATTCTGTGTGTGTGTGCCAAAGTAATAAACTCCTGTAAATCGAAAGAAGAAATGCCATTTCAAACTCACTCTTGGAATTGCTTCTGTAATGCTGTGGTTCCGTAATTGTACCTTGTTTTAAATTCATATGTATTCATTTCATAAAAATAGTCTATATTTTATACTGATAAATTTATCAATAGAAAAAAGATACCACACAAAGATATAAAAAATTACCTGCCAAAATAATGATTTATGCTGGTTTTGAAGCTTCCTCTCTATTATTCATGTGCATAAATGTTTTTTTTTTCATTTTGACATTTACTTCACATTATAAAAATGTGTTCCTCTGTGCCAATGTCTTCATTTGAATAACAGGTAGGGAAGGATGGACCCAAAGCAGCCCTGCTAGGCTCTGTGCTTGCTGACATGATAGATCAGGGGGGTCAGGCGGGCCTGCAGCCATCAGGTGAGGCAACAGGTCAGACAGAGCTCAGACTTGTGGTAGAGATCAGTATGTGAATACCTACCTTTCCCAATGAATGGCAGTAAACAGGGTTCATTTTTTGTTTGTTTGTTTGTTTGATTGTTTGACTAAAATCATATTTATTTAACAGATCAAAGGCAACATATTGTCATTAATGTTAAATTGGAAAAACCAATGATTTTAGCATTGACACATGAGCTGGGAAGAGGATGGCAGGCAAAGCAGAACTTGAGGAGATAGTATCTGTTCCTCACTTCTGTTTTCCTACATGAATCTTCAGTGGTAGCTCTAAATTCAAGGAGGTGGGAAGTACATAGAGTGCTGGAAATGCTGACCTGGGCAGCAGTGGGGATGAAGGATAGCTGGTTCTCTGGGAGCAGGAGAGGCATGGGGAGGGGTGGGTGGGAGGGATGGGAGTCACTGGTGAGAATGAGAAGTCTGGATCTTTAACCCAGAGGAGTTCTGGTTCATTCCAGGTCTGGAAGCTCAGGTTGGAATCGCTGATGGAGCTTTTCTTAGGACCACACAGTATGTCCTTCCCTCCATATGGAACACAATCATAGCATCTATTTTTCTTACCAAAGCCCCAGCACCAGGACCCAGCCACAGAGAGTCTGCTGGAGAGGGCACACGATGGCAACCTGCACAGACTGAGGTATTTCTTCCCAAACAACATTCTAGGAGGCAGATGACTGAGAACAAGATTACCTCCAAACCCTAGGTCTATGTGACCCCAAACAGACACAATATGAGGGTGGTGCTATCTGACACACATTTCTGTTTCTGACACCCCAGGAAAAAAAGATTCAGGATAGAAATTAGAGGGGTTTGTAGCTAAAGTCTGTTTTCTTCACACTGGAGTCCATGGATTGAGATTTATCCTCACACTACATACAAAGGCATGCAAGGTAGTGTTGGAGATTTCATATGTGATTGGGTGTTTGAAGAGGGCAGGTGATGGGGCTTTGGTAAAAAGATAAATAGACACATAGATCAGACAGATAATAGATAGTTTCATACCAAGACAACTGCAGACCAATGTCGATCTTCGGTACTTGTTGAATTTGGTGTCACTGGAGATTTCCATTCTCATAAGCATCTAGGCTCATTTTTACTATTTTTTTAAAATTATAAGGTATATTTCTTGGAAAACAATCATTTGACATGTTGATGCACATTGAGTTGATTACAAAAGCACCATGCCCTCTAGTATTAAAGATGTCTGAAGCCAGAACCAGTCCTCCCACCTTCTTTCATCCCACCTTCTGTCAAGGAAGAATCAGTCTCAGTCGGTACATTTTTAAACCTTTGAACAAAGACACACAAATGCACAATGCTATAATATTCAAATACTTTTTCAGCACAAGCTTGCAAATCTATTTTCAGTGTGATCTGATATTTGACTTCTTGAAAGAAATATATAAATAACAAATTGACTAGGCATAGATATTTATCTTTTGTCTTGACATATGCAAAGCAATATTTTTTAAAGTAATAAAAGGCCAGACTGAAAGTTAAACTATGAAGATGTGACATTTGAAAAAAGATGCCCAAATAGTGGGTGACCATAAAAAATAAACTGTGTTTTCCAAACACTAGGAGGGCTTGCTTTGAGAGACCACCAGGCGTGTGTGTGTGTGTGTGTGTGTGTGTGTGTGTGTGTGTGTGTGTGAATTGATGCTCCAGGTCCAAAGGTTGACATTCATTTAGCAATCCTGGCCATCTGACTTGTATAATTGATCACAAATCTAAACTAAGGCAGGAAGGCTTTCAAATTGCCAATCAGACCCCTGTCAAGCAGGGGTGTTTCTCTGTGTGCACAAAGCTATATTCCACTATGTCGTCTCCCAGGGATGGATAGAGTCCTGTTTTTCCCACAAGAAAAAAAAGTAAAGGAAATGCTCTTCCCAAGATAACTGAGAAATAGGCTTTACAGGTAAAAATTTAGCCCCGTCCCTGAGAGAGTGGTCCTTCATTCACTGAGAGGTACTGCCCTTTAGCCAACAGCATTCTGTCAAGGCTGGCCTTTGAACCCCACAAGGCTGGACTTTGGGGAGATCCCCACAGTAGAAATCCACACGTTCAGGTGGCTTTCCCTATCAGAAGCCAACAGATCCCCCATTCAATGGCATTCAGAAGCCAGGGGAGCAGGTCTGTGTGCAGCCTCCACTGAGATGGCATCAGATTGAAATTCCTTAACCATCAGTACCCCTTGGTCTCTGGCAGACTTTCCATCAGCATTCATGGGAATGGAAGAGAGACTGGGACCCGGCAGGACTCTACATGGCCACCCTACACCCTGTCTATTCCCTCATGAGGGAGATGGAAAGGTATTCCTGCACAGGAAGAGAAAGAGAAAGGAAATGCCCCCAGAGGTACAGAGCGGGTTGAGGTTTGGGGGCCAGAAGAGATCAGTTCCAGAAAAAATAATTCATTTTTTTTATTAAGGCTCGAGTCATCAAATAATCTTTACATTCCTTACTGTTAACTTGCTTGGATATAAAACTCCCTGAGTTTTATTATCTGTGTTTCAAAGTCCAGAGAGCCTAGAGAGGCAAAGCAAAGAATGATCATGGTCATCCAACAAGGGGTGCTCAAGGTGATAGCCAGCTGCCACCATCTGCATGTGGACTCCCAGCAGCATCTTCACACCAAACAGGGCTTCCCATGCCAAATCCATCTCTGCATTGACAGCCTCAAGGAAGCCATACTGATTTTAAATATCTTGGTAAAGAAGAGCTAACCAAGCAATTGTTTTCCATGGTTCAGCCAACAAACTGACTCTGATGATTTTTTTTTACTTTATCTAGCAATTCTGACATAGAGATGAGATTACAGGCAGAAGTATCTGTAAAACTTTTGTAAATATTTAAAAATTGAAAAGGAACCCTCGTGCATTGCTGATGGGAATGCAGACTAGTGCACCCACGGTGAAAAACAGTATGGGGTTTCTTAAAAAAATTAAAAATGAATCTCCCATTTGACTCAGTAATCCCACTTCTAGGAATATATCCCAAGAAATCAGATACACCAATCAGAAAGGACATATGCACCCCTATGTTCATAGCAGCACAATTTACCATAGCTAAGATTTCGAAACAGCCTAAGTGCTCATTAGCAGATGAGTGGATTAAAAAGATGTGGTATATCTACATAATGGAATACTAAACTGCCGTAAAAAAGAAAGAACTCTTACCATTCACAAAAGCATAGATGGACCTGGAGAGCATTATATGAAGTGAAATAAGCCAGTTGGAGAAAGAGAAATATCACATGATCTCACTTATTTGTGGAATATAATGAACAACATAAACTTATAAACAAAAATAGATCCAGAGGCACAGAAGCATCAAACAGACTGTCAAACCTCAGAGGGAAGGCAGGGGAGGGGGTAAGAAATCAACCAAAGGACTTGTATGCATGCATATACGCATAACCAATGGACACAGACAGTTGCGGGATGAGGGCATGTGCTGGGGGGGGGGGGGGGAGAGTGGCCGGGGGGGGGTCAATGGGAGAAAAGGGAGACATATGTAATACTTTAAATAATAAAGGATTTAAATTAAAAAAATTAAGAATAACTAAAAATTGAATGTCATTATTGTCTTATTGAAAAATATCAATTGCCAGTATAGTGGGCCCTCTTATACTGGTGCTTTTACTGCCCTGCAGTTGGACTTACTGCTGTAACTGCTTTTAAGTACTGGCACACTATCTACACTTCCTAAAAAGTGTATGTTTGGCCAATAAAGGAAGGAATTAGGTCCCTAGACTTCTGTATCCTGGATGTGCCCTATTGCTGTTGAACGCCCAGTGGTTCTGTCTGGATGGCTTCTTCCTCCATTCCAAAGAGTCAGAGGCTATAAGTTGATGTGACCTCTAGGCAAGCTGGCACACAAGGACCTTCACTGACAGCTTGTTGGGTCCAACCCTGGCTGGTGGAAGTGTCAGTCACCTAGAGAAGAGAACTGACACTTCCACACCGGGCCTGGGTGACAACCGGGTGGCTACCTGGCACAGCAAAGAGGACCAAGGCTGCAAGGAGGCAGGGAGCAGAAAGGTGAGCTCTCTAAAGTCCAGGTGGAAATGCCTTTACCTGCAGGAGGTTCTGAGGTGTGCCATGCACACCTTTTTGCTCCATTTTGTGCACTTCTAGATAGGGGCATTAAAGGGATCTTCAGCTATTGGCAAATATAAAACAGCTCATTAGGAAGAGAAAGAGCTACATGGTTAGGAGAAAAGATCCCTAGGAAACTCAGTGCCAACTCCATCTGGGTTTTACCCCATCATGGAGTTACACAGGCAATTTCCAGAAGATAAATCAAAGCTACCAGGCAAGTTTAAATTAAATTTAACATCCAAAAAGAATATATA
>NW_005353967.1:4216460-4246126 GCF_000412655.1 Myotis brandtii | reverse complement strand
AATAAACATGGTTGTGTGTCTATAAGATGCCTGGCCATGGATGACCTAGAATTACCCACCAACCCTGTTCTCCAGAATTGATTGTCTGGAGGGAAGCACATGGTATATTTTAGGCAGATTTCTATCCAAATGCCTAGCAATTTAAAAAAAAATTATACAATGGGGGTACACTTCTATTGAACCTAAATGATTCATTTCCAAATTATGACATAACCAGGGGATGTTTCTATGAATCTCTTACAAAGATCTCCAGCTTCACATTTTCCTAGAAAGGGCTTCTTGCTTTTATTCTGAATCCCTTTCTTTTATTTTTAAAATTTAAAAGGGAGAGGAGGATACTTTCTAATGAATCAAAACATGATTTCACTATTGATTCATACTCAAAATCATGTGCTGCTGACTTAGAGGAGCAACAAAGGAGGGATAGAGAGAATGTCCTTCGCAGCAGGCATGTGCTGCCAGTGGCCTTTTTTTGTGAGAAGACACCGGCGATGAGCCCGGGATCCTTCACTCCTCTTCCTCTCTCCTACTTGAAGGTCACTGCTTTATGACAAAGACAAAAAGAATAGCCCCCCTCCTGCCAAGGTCCCTGTCCCCTCAGCCCTGCAGTGCCCCCACTCCTGAAGTCCCCACGGGCCATCCTATCACTTCCCACCACCAACAGGGTCACCTCAATGCCTGGCTGTCTCCTGAGGCCTGCTGTTCAGGATGAAGGAGAAATTCAGAGCTGTTGAATGATGATAGGGACAGTGAATTAAAAAATAATAATAATAAGTGCCAGAGACAACAACAAAATAAAAGGTGGGGCTGCTGTGGGAGAAAATGGTTCCTGAAGAATGTGAGAAAGATAAATAGGGCCCCTACTTTGTTTCATTGTCAGGATCACTCTGGGGTTATTTGAAGCTCTTATTTATGCTCTGTAAGCAGAACAATACGGGAGAAGAAATGATTAAATACCAGCTCTGTGAGCAGCAGACATCTCATTGTGGCATTGGGCTCACCACTGGGTGGTTTTGATAAAGGCAATATGAGTTGATAACTGATACAGTTTGCCAGGGAGTCATCTGGGGCTGCTGACAGCTCCAGTGCTTTAATAAAATCATTAGAATGTAAATGTTTTTATTGCAGAATAAAGAGCCTCCAGCGAAGTTGACACTGCTCTCTCTCTGCTGAATGGGGGTGCCGATTAGCATTCAAATGATATCATGATAGGCTGGTTATCTTTATTAAAATTTTTCAAATCGAGTCTTCATTTTGCATGATTGAGTTTTAAACAAATGCAATATCCAGTCGGCTGGCGAGCTGGCCTGAACACTCCTGAAATAATTAAAGTGTTCCTTTTATTTTTTTTAAACATGTGTTTCATAAGAAATGAATTGGATTTGCTATTTTAATATGACAATATCTAGTTAGCTTTGCATAAAAACAGGGATGTTATAGCATAATTATTGAAAGTGTACAGCTTTTAAACATATGTTTCATAAAGCTGAATTCAATTTTCTGAAATATGACAATACCAGTCACTTGGTGAAGATGGCTTGATAATTGATTGAGATCAATCCTGGAAGTCTTCGTAATTGATGATTGCTCACGGTATTCATTCCAGGTATTTCCAAAGGAAGGAAGTCTTTTTCCCCTGAACATTTCACACCTATTCCAACTCTCCTGGTAGAAATGGCTCAGTACATCCTTTGATTGCAGGCACTTGTCCACAGAGGCATTTGTTACCCAGAACAAGATAAACCATCATTAAAAGCCAAGAGTCTTGGGTGGATATGGGCAAAACCACGCTGTCTTGTGGGGGACTTAGTTAATAAATAAAGGGCTGGTAGGGTCCGTTTCTCTTGAAAGCTCTAGTCATTCCTTTCCCTGAGTCTGGGTATCCTTTCTCTTCATGGACCATTCTTAAAAGTCACATTGTGTTACAAACTCAAGATTGTTGGCAAGATTAACATGGGAGGTTCTTGGTTATAAAGAGTTGAGGAAATCCGGAATAAATATTACTTTAAAAAAGATGTTCCTGAATGATGATTGTATTGATTCCAAAAGGGAGATGGCTGTGGAGCTGACTTAATTTAAGGGGTGACATTAGAGGCCTGGCAAAGCCTGGTCTGTTTGCTTTGTAGAGAGGAAAAGGGGTCTGACTTGCCTCCTTGTACCTGAGTTTCTTTTGCCCTATTTTTGTTTTTGCTGAGATAAAGATTTTGAAAAAATGACAGCATATTTTGTTAACTTATAGTAGCAGACTCTTATTTTGTAATGATATCCTCTAGCCAGAGTATAAATTATCACTCAAATGGGTTTAATTGATAGGCAAACATCATATTGGTTAGTGTGATTAACAGAGCTAAAGTCAATATGGATATGATACATTTAGAGTTTAGAAACTTTGGCATTAGATTCTGAATTGGCATAGATACCACACTTCAATTTTTCTAAGTCATAATTTTAATTATGCATACAGTATAATGTTAAACTTTCAGGGAAAATTGAAACAAACATTTTTATCATTGAGTCACTATAATAGATATGTGATGTTGGTGATCAATGCAGAAAAATAATTCTTTCACAAGATACTCAAAATGATAGGTTAGCATTTTGGAACTGTAGTCGTTATAGAGCAGTTCTGACTATTATTGCAAAGGTCAGAACCATGTGCCCACAGAAACAACTTGTAACCCTGCATGTAAGAACAGCTAGCATGGCCAGTTTGATGTATCAGCCTTGGAGAGAAAACAAGGGCTAGATAGCAAAGGAGTCACAGAAAAGTCTAGATTGAGAAAGGCCTCTGTGTCCACCCCTCCAAGAAAGCACTCTAACATACGAGCAACTCAAATGTAGACTGAGAAACAAAGCTCTGATGTGAGAAAGTAGAAAATGACCCTATTTCTAAAAGTTTGTAATGAAGGAACTGGAAATTGAAACACAAACCACAACTTTCTAAAATAGGCTGAGTATGACTTGCAAAACAGATAATCTGCAGTAAAACAATATAACACCTGTTACAGATCACCCGAGCTAAGGTTCCTAACACCAGTGTGTGAACCCCAGTGTTCTGTGTATACTTATGTTTTCTAAAGTAAAATCAGTGATGTTCTAGCAACACCTAGTGCCTTGCCAAGATGCCCTATGAGTGACTCCACTTATTTAAACTTTTTAAGGTTTATATGTAACTTTTCCTAATAAGCCTCATCTGAGACACTCCACGTGTCCTGTGGTGTCCGATGTCCCTTGCTGCAGCAAGTAGCATACCTAACTCACCTAATTCACTATCGGTGGCTTTTGACTGATGGTCAGTGGTGCAAATCCTATTTTTGGTAACCTTAATTCTTCCCATTTCTTAGATCTTTAGGGAAGGGAAGATCCACAAATAAACTGAAATTTAAAAGGCGTCCTCTGACACACGGGAGAAGAGAATTACCCTGAGGCATGTGAGGCTGCTGTGGTCAAATTGTCCCCTGACTGAGTGGCAACAAGCACTGGTACACTCTAGGTGGGTGGATAAGTGGTGGGCTGTCTTCATTAACTGTGGGTGGGAGTTATTTCTCCATAAGTGTTCTCAGCTCCTGACAGAACACTGTTAATTCTTGATGGAGCCCCTTTTAAGAGCTGAGTACTCAACTGTGTTATAGAAGATGCCCAGTACGTGAAGAGCTCCCTGCCTTCAAGGCCACAGAGGAAACAACTAGAGGCCAGTTCTTGGTGCCCATAATGCCTGTAGGTGCAGTATGGATGAGAAGACCACGTTAGCCTAGATTTTAGCCTACAGGTCATAAAATAACTCACCTCACCAATAATTGAATAAAAAAAGAGAGAGAAAGAAAAGATGTCTCATGTTGTGAAATGGTTGACTTAGTTATTGGTAATTTCTTTACCAGACTGTGTACCCACATGGTGCATTTAATAGGTATCTACCTGATTGATGCTATACTATCCCCATCACCTGGTTTACCAAATCAGGCTCTCAAATGTATACCTATAGTTCTTAGTTCTAATAGCTGTGTCTTTTCTTCTTCTTTTTCCAATCAGTTGACTTTTATTTGGTCAACTTTTGAGAGCTGAATTTTATGGCCCTTTTTATTAATATTGACCACCTGCTTAGTTAATAGCAGTTCATATTTAAATTAGGGGGTTTTGTCACAAATGTTTTGGAGTGACTTACTTTAAAGTGGCTATTTTATACTTTTTGAATCTTTGTATCAGTAATTGTATTTTTTAAGTAAATAAAGAATTGAATGAAAACATTAGGAAATATTCCATGTGTCTCTTACCTGCATCAGAGTTTTATGTTTTCTATATTTGGAATTTCTCAGTGTGAAAATTTATGGTAACTGCATGATCTTTACCAATGCAAATTTTTTTCCCGGTTTTCTTAGATTGTGATACCTTAAATTGTTCTTTTTCAGAATACAATTAAATATTAGGTGAAAACATGTTGTTGCCAGAGAATAAAATAAAGTAAAATGAGCATTACATGGCCTGCTACTGATCATGTCCATAATTTGAAGAGCAGAGGAACTCCGCTCTGAACCCTGGTGTAAAGAGAAAGTGAAAATGAGAGAGACAGAGAGAGGAAGGAAGACTCCCAGAGTCAAGAACCTCTCTTCAACAGAGAAGCTGACTATTCCCTTCAGAGCATTTTATTTGCACAAAGGCTGAGCGATCACAAAATGACCCACTATATTTAACTTGACCACAAAGATTTGAACTCTCAGCATCATCCACTGATATGAGTTGATGTAATATCTTTCTCCTACAATGGCAGGGCTATGGGATACCCTACTAGGACAAAAAGCCCATGCCAGAGCTCCCTTATCAAAAGGTGCCAGATGAATTGGTGCATAGGTGGGTGAGTTGGGCTAGAAAGACCATTACTTTTCTGTCAACTCTTAGAATCCATAGTGATATTGAATGGATGGTGATATTAAATATGAGCTGAAAATGTTGCTCATCTCACGTTTTATTTTAGCTAATGTTGGTGATTTGGTCCTGCTCTTTTAACCCCAGGTTGGAAGAAGTTAGAAGTCACACAGCTGTGCACCTGGCCTTTGAAGGTGAAAATTGAAGGCAAGGGAAGTTTATGTGCTTCCCTATTTTAAGAAAATGCAACCCGTAACTCATTGCAATCTCTTTTTTTTCTGTTAACACACATGATTACCATACATTTGAGTTTAAAATCAGGATGTATAGCCATGTGCACACTGAACATGTCCTGCCCCATTTTTAGGTCTTGCGAGAAAACTCTAATGTAGGTTGGAAGAAGTTAGAAGTCACACAGCTGTGCACCTGGCCTTTGAAGGTGAAAATTGAAGGCAAGGGAAGTTTATGTGCTTCCCTATTTTAAGAAAATGCAACCCGTAACTCATTGCAATCTCTTTTTTTTTTCTGTTAACACACGTGATTACCATATATTTGAGTTTAAAATCAGGATGTATAGCCATGTGCACACTGAACATGTCCTGCCCCATTTTTAGGTCTTGCGAGAAAGACTCTAATGTGAAAAGCCCAGGCCTCCTACCTGAGCCCCGTGCCCACTGCAAACAAGTATCAGATTTTCCATATTGATATTATCAAACTTTGGGAGTCTTAGTAGTGACAGCACCATACAAATTGTCAAGGGAAGGAGGAAGTGTTTGGTTTTTCATTTCCTCTCTAGCAGCTGGACTTAGAAAAGAAGACAGGCATGAAATTTGTGGGTAGATCTGTTTCAACAATAGCAAGAACTACCGATTGTGTAATCTGATTTCAACAGGGGATTTCTCTTTATCTTAATAACTAGTGAAATGGGTGGACCTCAAATTTCATTTCAGTTTGGAAACACGCCCAACATTTTGGAGATGTTTATTCCAAACTCGGCCAACTATATAAACCTCTCCAGGCTCTAAAATCTTTCTGGGAATTGCACCAAAGGATATATATATTTTTTGGTGAGATTTCTAATACTTCCGGCTTCTGGAACAGCCTCCATCTAAATCCTTCAGTAATTCAGCATCTAATCCAGACCACAAGAAAGAGCACAGGCAATTCTGGAAAAGAAAAATAATGAACCTGTGAGAACTTATGTCTAAATTTCAGATAAAGTTTCAAGGAAGCCCTAACTCTTTTTTACAAATCTCTTTTTTACAAATTTAGTGAGGCTCTTTTCTTGGGTTTTGTGTATTTTAATCTTTAAGCATAATATGTTTCAACATGGCCAGGTTCTTCACAATAAGGAAGGTCACAGGTAGGTAGAAATGGTAACATTCAGGTTGTTTTTTTTGCAAAGTGTTTCTTCATCTTCTGCAGTCTTCCTCCAATTCCAGAGATGAGCAATTCTATCACGCTTTCTCCATTCCCCAGGAAGCTCACTTTGTCATTCGGGAAGAAATATTAAGGAAGTACCCTGCATGTGAGTCACTTTCCATGAAAGCCAATCTCATAATTGTATCCAAAGATGTGAGAATGTTGAAAGTGTGAAGCTGCACAAGCACCAATGAAGATAGAGTTTGCGTCACTGGAAGTAGCAAGGAAAAAAACATGTTGCATAAGGCAGCAATGAATCACTGGAACACAACCTGAAAAACTAGACTTGATCTTGCAGCATGTGAAGAATATGGGGCTATGCAATCCATGGGAATCAGCAAGAGAGAGAAATTCTAGATGAACTAGGGGTGTGGAGAGAGAGTGGGCAACCCTGAGAGCCACTGCTCAGCTTCTAGAAAGTTCCAGGGAGACTGGCCTCATGGGGATCTCTGAGCTGAGGGACTGCAGAGGATTATTCAACTATTGTTGCTTCTACCCAGCTCAAGGACTGATAGACTCTGCCCAGCATCAAAGTGGGTAGAGAGTATAGATTCAAAAGCTTGTCCTGGGAGCTGCCTATGACCCTGGGGAAATCAGCAGGGTGTCTCAATGTAGATGAAGCAGGAGAAACTTGGGAAAAGACACCCAAAGAGTGCACATATACAAGGAAAGGAAAAGAAGGCTTCACCTCAATATTTCTGAACCAATTGACACTGTGATGATAATGCATCCAGAAACTAACTTAATATCTTCGTAGTCACTTTGGACTTGGAAAAAAAATACAGTGTGCTGCACATTCACAAACATAGACTCAGAAAAGCCTTTGATTCATCTGTGTTTAAGAAGAAATGTCTATAAATTTTAAGTCTGGAATTTCAGTTCAGGTAATATAAATAGAATAGTTAATTTATACATTTCTTTAGTCAGCCATAAACATTTCTGAGAGCCTCTTCTTCCACCTGCAGGTCATCAGGCTAGGGCAAGAACAGAAAATAAAGGCGAATAATTAACACCGCTGTTCCTGAAGAAGAGAGGAGAGAGACAAGTAAATGCAAGACAGAGTCACAGGGGTCTCCAATATCCTGTAAAGATCTTCAAGGGGTGTTGTCCCAGCTGTGAGGGGGAAGAGGAGCATCTGGTTGAAGATTATCCACTAGTCTAGTATATAAGGATACATGATTTCCCCTGTACTCTAATCACTTGTGAATTCTGTTTATTCCCCCAACACGCTACAAGGTAGAGAAGATAATATGACCTTTATGGCCACCCAGATATCATAGATGGTAATAACTTTCCTTATTTGCTTTAGATTTCCCTTTATATTGTAGTCAAATATATTCAACATAAAATTAGCACACAATCTATATTGTCCAGTTTTCCACAAGATTCAATAAACAAGTTCCTATTAAAAAATGAGAGAGAGAAAAAAGAAACACTAGGATTTTAGCAAAATCTAGTGGAGAGTTGATGTTTAATGTCTGTGAATTGTGCCTATAATTACTTTAGTTTTTATTTTATATCTACTCAAGTACCTTACTTGGTATCAGAGACACAATGAACTTGATCAAGAGCTCCACATTGGTCACAGACCCTTTTGAAAAGAAAGATATTGGGCAGCAGGATGTACAGACATCCTTTTTTAACTCATGCAATTTTAGCTGTAATCACAGATCTGAGGCTTAATTCTATGGGGCTTTATTTCTTCCATCTGATGCCTGGATGCCTAAGAGCTGTTATCTATCTAGTCCAGTGGTTCTCAACCTGTAGGTTGCGACCCTTTTGGGGGTCAAATGACCCTTTCACAGGGGTCGCCTAAGACCATCAGAAAACACATATATAATTACATATTGTTTTTGTGATTAATCACTATGCTTTAATTATGTTCAATTTGTAACAATGAAAATACATCCTGCATATCAGATATTTACATTATGATTCATAACAGTAGCAAAATTACAGTTATGAAGTAGCAACGAAAATAATTTTATGGTTGGGGGTCACCACAACATGAGGAACTGTATTAAAGGGTCGCAGCATTAGGAAGGTTGAGAACCACTGATCTAGTCACTGGGACCAGGCTAGTAGCATCGGCTATTTCCATCATGTGACCTTGACTATAGGTATGCAAGAGGCAGAAGGGAGAACACACTGGAACAATTGTATGGGAAAATTGGGGCTGGAAGAAGCTTGTGCTGCCTTCTTCCACACATGGATGGTCAATACCCAGGGCGAAGGTCAAAGCTAAACTCTGGGGCCTGGGTGAATGAGGAGGGTGAGAGGTGGGTGTGCTTCAGTCTATCTAGCCTGTGCTTGGAGGAAGGGAGTGGGTTTTGGGGAGCAGTGAATGCCTGTTCACATTCACTTCACCTGCCATAATCCCATTCTTCACCCCACTGCCCGGAGCTCTGGGGAAATCACTAGGACACAGGACTGCTCCCCACATAGGAAGAGAGCCAATATTAAAATGGAACCGAGGATAGAAAGTACACAATTAGGAAGCCTCTGGGCCTCAAAGAACACCTGTGCTTTGCACAATAACCAAGTAGGTTTATATTTCTCCAGAATAGCCCTCTCTTTGCTGTATCTAATGTTTTCACTCGCTTCCTCCTCCCTATTGGACGCCTTGGTTTCCATCCTCCTTAGTTATTTTTTCTTTCTGCTCTCTTTTTTCCTCTTTAACTCTCTGGGTTCTGTAAGGTCCACAGGTAATAGATGGATAAGGTAAGCTCCCTGTGGCCCTTTCTTTGCTTGTTTTAGGCCAAATTCCACAGGAAATGTCACACAAACATGGCTCCCCACAGCTCACCCCACTGGAGGACACTGGTTGCCTGAGAACCACAGGAGCTCATGGTCCAAAGTTCACTGCCAAGACCAAGCCTACACAGTCACAGTTGTATAAATATGACCTACGCCTGGGACTGGGGTCAGCTCCAGGCGGAGATTGCTCTGCAGGGTCCCCATGTGAAGAGGTCCTTTGACATCCCAAATTTTTGATTCCCAGAAGTCTGTTCTGCCACTCAACCTTTCTGACTGCCAGCATCAAACACAGCAACTCATGAGCAAAAAAAAAAAAGAGAGAGAAAAGTTTTCTGTTTCATTTTTAAAAAATATAAATATTATATTATTGATTCAGAAAGGAAATGTGCTGAGCGGGAACTCAAAGTGCACTGAAGTGAACCCCAGGGAAGGCTTAGGGGATGGGATATAAGAACAGCTTTAGAATGAAAACAGATGTTGTTCTGCACGAAGAAAAAAAGAAAAGTTTGCATTTTTGTTAAAGTAGCAGCAGGCTAACACCTGGACAAAAGATTTCAAAATGAAAATGTGCAATTGTGTCTATTCTTGAGAATTGTGCAGAGGGAGGTAAAAGGTAGCTCCCATTGTGCAAAGTAACAGGATCCACGTGGAGCCTGGCCGGGCTGTGAGAGGAAGAAGGCGCACATGCAGCCCTCATTTTGTCTGATGATTGGAAGACAAATGGAAATGAGCGGACCATTGGAGGAGCAGCTGGGGCATCCATTTCATTTCTAGGCATGTGGCTCCTTAGGCTAAAACACACATCCTGCCTCTCCTCTCTTGCATATTTAAACTCTCCCGTGCTTATGTCAAGTCAACGAGGCATTTTTTTTTTAAGTTTGAAAGATTCTTTGCCTTCACTCATCTGTCACTGCTGTCATCAGTACTTAGAGTATTTCACCTGCGACTTGCAATGTGCTTACTCAGGTCTTTTATCTTATCCACGTCAAATAGTTTGATACCGAGTGTAATTTTGCAAAGAAAAGGATCCCAGGGCAGAGCTTTGGGAGATGGCTCTGTTTTTAACCCTGCTTCCAGAGTGAGATGCAAACACTTCCACATAACTCATTTGTTTCTCAAGTGAAAGGATCGCTTCTGCTGTCTGAACATGATACAAAGGAACACTTTAAGAGATGAATTGGAGAATCACCACTTGGCTACCAGACGCTTGGGCTCTACTGACCAGATGGTGCCCAGATTTAAGCAATCTTAGAGTCTCTTGGCCAATGACTAAATTTCCTGTGCATATTTGCTGCCCATTAGTGTACAGAATTCATACTAGAGCCGTGGCTCAACACATAGGAGCCAAGTTGGCGGCTTTTCAGAGTCCCTATTCCGTCTGGGTAAGGCATGCCCATCATTTGCTTGCAAAGCTAGGCTTGGTGTTGGGGTGGCTGCTTTGTTTTGTGGAATGAGTTTGACTGCTTTTTATGAAATAAACAAGGTGAGCGAAACAGGAAAAAATCAGTCATTTGTCTCAGTCTTGCCCTTCACATCAAAGAGGGACTAGCTGAAGAACACAGGTCTCTCAGCTGTGAGAAGACTGTTCTTCCTAATCTCTCCTCTGCAGTCCTTGCCAACACCCATCCCAAAGGTACCCACTGTCACTGTGGAAAGGAAAGGCCTAGCAATCTCCTCTGTCATATGAACCCACAACTCCTACAGGACTAATGTGGTTCTCTACCCCAGATCCAACCTACAGCCGGGTCAGCATCTGAGACCCTTACACACCCAAGGGGCTGGAAACCCTGATATCTCCCTAACATTCAGGGATCAAGCCTTGATATTTTGTAACATAAAATAAAAAAAGGTTTAAGATAACAGGACTCCAAGTTCTTATTTCTTCAGCTCCTGCAAATCCCAACTTTTAATATATGCATGGTTTTCCAATGGAAGTCTATTTGACTTAATAACCTTCTGTTTCATTGGCTTTGCTGATACAATACTGTGTTAATTATTATTCCCAGCTTCTCTCCCTCTTCCCCTCAAGTGAGGATGCCTGAATAGTGCCAGACTGGTGTAGGGTTCTTTTAACTTCAGCAAAAGCAAGAAGTAACAGTGGGCATTCAAGGAGGCTTGGGGGCTGCTCCGGAAGTTCACTAAAGATTAACGAGCTTCATCAACCCCATGGAAATCAAGAGGCCCCTGGATTTCAATGGGAGTTTTGTGGGTAGGGCTCACAAAGGTGCAGGCAAAGAAAGGATCTGAGCCCTAGCGGGTCCACGGGTAGGTGGGCATGGCCCACATTCGGCAGCGAGTGACCTTTGGGGAAGTGCTCATTTGACCCAACTTCAGAAGTGACCACAATAACCTAACACAAAGAGGAACGTAAATTGGCAGAAAAACACAGTGTAATAGACTCACTCACACTGTGCTCAAGGGGACTCCGGGGACCAGCCAATCCATGTGAGAAGAATAGTACAAGCTAGACGGGCGCCACAAGATTAATCACCACCGCGATGCAGATTTAGCGCGTTAGGTGAAAAGATAAATGTGTAAAAAGCTGTGTCAAAACCCATGGTGTGGCCCACATGGCATTTCAGGGTCAGTAATTGAACTTCACTCTAATTATCCTGGGGAGATAATATTAACTTAGAGTCGAGTGAGAGCCGGCGAGTCCATAACTCATCACTCGATGGGCTGCTCATCGCATTGTGTTATTGAAATATGATGGCTCCATTTTTATCCTGTCATAATGACAACTGATGTGCTTATTTTCTTTCTCTGCGCCTCTAGGGGATGATGAAATAGTAAGCAAACATTCTTTCTGGTGAAAGAGCAGCACTTTATCACGCTGGCTGCAGCTCCGAAACAGCACTGCGAACTCAGGCACCATTTCCCGGAGCAGAGCCGACCCGTTGCTGTGCCGGCCAGGGTGGTGGAAGGCTGGCCAGCAGCGGGGCCCTGGTCCTGCAAGCCTTGCTCTTCTCAATGACTCAAGACCCCTCCTGGCTCAAAGGCATAGTTCTGTTACTCATTTCTTGGGACTCTGAAGCATCCAGGCCTCTTTGATTTACGTTCTTTGCAGGGTGGAGTACTAGGGAACGAATAGAGATTTATTAAAAACTTAACTCTCAGTTTATTGCCATGTTTACTGAGCAGGCTCCAGAACTCACCATGTCCCACTTCCTGCAAAGGGCTGGTGTTGCAGCTGTGCCTTTAGAATGGAGATTCCCAGCAGCCAAGGTTCATTTCCACCACTTTTATTCGCTTCCCTGGTGATACTTTTGTTTTCTTCACAGATTTGTATTTGCATCATCAGAAACATTCTTAATACATTCTAGACAGATGCTGGGACGAAGGCCTCTGCTTCATAACTTTAAGATAAAGTCTCATGAAATTTAAAATAAACAGTTCTCCTGGTTATTTGAAATGAAGCTAAAGAGCATATTTCCATGAGTTGGAAAGAGAGTTGGTTCTGAAATACAGAAGAAGGGGTGAGGAATGACATGGAAAAAAACAGAGGCTCCCTTTAGGGCAGCAGGAAAATTTGAGGGTCGCTATGGGGACCCTGAGCACTGACTCCCGCCCCCCGCGAAGAGAAGTGTGAAGACAAATTCAACTTCAATTAAGAAATACAAGCCAGTGGGGTGCAAGTGCTTTTTATGAAAAGGCTGCTGAAAGGATGAGAACCAGGATGGAACAATGAAGACAGCCCAGCCCCTCCCCAAAGCCTCTCATGACTGGGAAATTAATGGAGATTTTTCTTCTCAGGGACATGATGGTAAATAAAGGCATTCAGAAGTCCCCTGCCCTCCCTCTGGGGAAGTTTATACACAATTTGACAGTTTGCTATTTCAATTGAGAACAGAAAGCCAGTGCAGAATTCAAGATCTCAGGAAAAAGAGGAAGTTTGTCTAAAGTCATCTTCATTTGATCTTTAACCTGGAAGTACCCAAGCGTGGCCCCAGGGGCAGCAGTGTCTGCTCTACTGTGGGATGGGCAGAAGTGAGATGGCCTCCTGGAGGGATGCCCCTCTCAGTTACACATTAGCTTTCATTGTTTGGTCTTCAAAAGAGGCTCCAAGAAAGCCTTCCATGTGAGAGGAAAATCGATTCATGCTGATCGCCGTGCCCAAGAATAAGGCTCTGAATCACCTGGCTCCTGCTTTCCTGGGCCTTGCCAGGTCACTCAATGAAATGCAGAGCTGAGGTCACATTTTTAGGGCAATTCATGGGACAGACTGAGCCTGACTGACACTGTCTATGCATTTGGAGTTGCTGGGAAGACAGAGTACACATGGACTCATTACAATCTGCTTAGACCTTCGAAGGTGACAATCAAAGGTCAAGGTCACTGTAGTTTCTCTTCTCAAGTTACCTTGATTCCTGGACTAGATAATCAGAAGGATCTCACTCATTCAAGTCACAGGCACAGACTTTTTAATGGGGAAATCATAAGAATTTCCATCTTTGGGGGTTTTCTGGTCAGTAGGTCACCACCTTAACATAGGAATAAGCACACAGAGCAAAGCACCTGGGAATTGGAGATAATAACCCCTCCACCCCCCACTCCACCCCCCACCCCAGAGAGTTTGGCTTTATTATGGAAAACAAAAAAATGTACTGGTAGTAACATGAACAACCAGTTCAAATCAGCAAGGTCCACATGGATACCTAAGAGGATGGTCTTTCTGGGAAGGAACAGAGGATTGGGGATTGTAAGGTGTTCATTATATGTATCCAGGGTTCCCCCCCCAACCAGATTGCAGGACTTTGCAGTGTTATCCTGGACATCTGAGTACCAACATGAAGAGATTAGAGGTTGAAAGTAAACAAATCCACTCACACAAACTGCCTATCCCAAACAGAGCAGCCTAAAACCATTTTCAAAAGTCTGTTGACTCAAATTCCTTTTCACAGGTTTCTAAATATAATTTTAAAGCATCTACTTTCTTTAAAGATGTCCCAGTCAGCTGGGAAGACAAAACAACACCTTAAAAAGACATTACGTTCATATGTACATGAAAGATCATGACAGCCTGGTAAAGCATTACTGTCTATAAAGTATTATACATTTTAAGGGTCCTCATAATTTATGTTTTAAATTTTTCTTCCTACACATTTGCAGTATATAATGGAAGGTTCCTATGACATTTATAAAAGAATAGCTATGATCTTCTAGCTAAATGGTATGCAACATTCTATAAATTATAGTCTGAAATTTTCTCCAATGTTCAAGTATTTCTGTGACAGATTTTTCTCCAAGAAAAATCGGAAGGAAATGTGCAAAGGAGTAGTCCATTATAACTGTGTTAAAGGTGTGACTAGAACATTACTCTCAAAGTACTTGGGATAGGAAATGGGAGGATATTTATTTGGTGGTTTATTCTACTAAGTCTAGAAAATTTTTTTTAATTTATAAAGACTCTAGTCAACAACTATTGGTGTCTTAATAGATAATATCACACAACATTCTTCAATTTTTCTTCAAGATAACTTGGATTTGTTAACTTAAACCACATCCCTGCCTCATATAATTGCTTCTCTCTAAGAAGCCCTAGTTTTAACTGGGGTCAGGCCACCTGGATTAAGGGAATGTCTCAGTTCCCTTGAAACTGAATATGACCACATGACTAAGCTTTGGTAAGCAATGTAAGTGTTGTGTGGAAGCTTAGGGTGGGAAATCTTGGGTAAGAGATGGCATATATTCTTGGCATCTTCTTACCTCTTGCTTCCAGCTTCCCTTGGTTTGATGACTACCATGCCTCCTGGAACACATGGTGGGCCCACTCCCAGGGATGGAAGTGTAGAGCAGCTGAGTTCCTGATGCCTGCTTCAGATTGCCACCATCCAAACTGTGACGTAAGACAGGAATGGGAAAACTATCTGTAAAGAGCCAGAGAGTTGATATTTAGTCAATTAATTAAGCAGTGGGTATGGCTGTGTTCCAATAATACTTTATTTACAAAAACAGGAACAGGAAGGAGACTAGCCTTGCCCCATAGGCCATAGTTTGCTCACTCTATATTAAAGAAATAAAAAAATAATTCCCAAAGCTCAATCAAGAGGGACCCCCTCCATACAAAGTTCCATGTATCCAAAATGTCCATCTGTTCTTTGGCACTTTACAAACCTTCCCTATGCCCTCTTGCAGAGACAGGCTGCTATGCCTGTATAGAGTATGTGTGAATGACAGACAAGTTTATCCAGCCACAAAGACAAATCAAATAGAAATTCCTCCAGATTGGGCCTTGGAAAGCTGAATTAGCTTCTTCTTGTCACTCCCTGGCTGTACACCAGGACAATCCCTTTGACCTCTCCACGTTTCAGTGTTCTCAGTCATAACGTTGGGACTTAGAACCCCATTTGTCCAGGGTTCTTGCTCACACTAAGTGGCTTTATGTCTTCTCAAACTCCAAACAATTTACCACAACTCTCAGCCAGTACAGCTTCTCAAGAAAAGAGAAGCTATAATTGGGTTTTCCTGACATTGGGTTTCCTCCAGTCAACAGTGAAGAGTCCTGAGGTAGGTGGGTTTTCAATTTATGACTCCCAAGAAGATAGTTCCAACCCCAGACAAGGAGACATACCTCTGTCCTTTCCCATAGATTTTCTCTTTACAATTTCCCCCCCAGGTCCTTCAATTGTTGTAAAATATAATTGAGGATCAGTCTTTCATAGTTTGTCTCAATCTTATATTCACTAAAACCAAAACCATGAGAGAAATATATATGTGGAATAGCATCTTATTCATGATCCAGAAAATGTCTTTCACCCCATTTAAGAATAACGTTGTAACTTAAATGTTTCTTTCTGCAATTATAAAATTTTACTTATTTTTCTATGTAGATATTGTATAACATTTGAAGGCTAGTTCTACATCAAATATTCATGTAATGTAAAAATTCTAGTTTCTTAGGAACTACATCAATCTCCACTTTCATATTGCTTGAATCATTCAGACTTTATGGTTAAAAAATCCAAAATGCAAACAGATCATTGCAGATTTTTTTAAAATGACACATTATTTTTAGACACGTTTTATTTCACACATTTGAATGAATATGATAATTAAAGACACTGATATAGATCAAGAAAGAAAGTAACAGAAAACCTAGTATACAACACCTGGCTAATCGAAGTTTGGCAAGCCTAGGGATAGAGAGGACATTATTTGAAGCAGAGTGGAAGCATTAACATTTATCATATCTTTGTCATATAATTACTCTGGCATATTTGTGATAGGAAATATTCCAATAACAATTTAAATTAAAATGATGTATTATGTAAAATTTTGGATGAATTACTGACTTAGTCCATATGTTAGTAATTACTGGCTACATAGTCCCTTGCAGGGATAAATTGCTGGTGCATTACCTACACCTTTGTTGTTTGTGACTTTTCAAATCATTTCACATGCATAAAGGAATTTGACTATGTTCAGTGAATTGAGCTGCTTTTCACTCTGTACTCACATTAGCCACATCCGTTTTATCTCTTTAGGGGAAAGCAGCTCCATTTACATTTACTGACTAGTATGTATAAAAGCCTGATGTCAAGAAATCCATTTGCTCTTTAATAAAAGTTATCATAATGTCTGAAACGCCTGATTTATGGAGAGCCTGCAGTCACCTCGACGGCCTGCCACTTTCCTCTTGCAGTTAGAAACTCAAGACAGGTCATGCCACTTACACTAGGCCAGAATAATAATGCCATTCAGATCATGCTCCTTGACAACACCCCATTTGTCTCATTTAAATAATGAACATGATTGGTGGAAATTGCAAGCTGTAACCCTAACACACAAAGGAAATGACAAACACACTGCAATGAATAATAAGGCAAAAATTGACAGGTAGCATGACCTGCTTGCTGCAAATGGCTGGTCTTCTATTTACTTACTTAACCTTCACAAAGCAAATTTGATAAAAGTCCAGATGGTTAAGAGACAGAAAAATGAAAATGTTTTGCTAAACGTGTTCTGATAAGGAAACCTGCTTCTCAGTGGTGGCGGTGCCCCTGATCAGGGGTTGTTCTCCAAGGCCCACCTAATGTCAGCACTACTCCCCATGCAGAAGGGCAATATATCATGCCGAGATCACCTTCACTTTACAACTTGCAAAACTCCAAAGGCAGCTAAACCGCACTGCTGTATGTGGATGGCATTCCATCACCCCCAACCAAAGGCTCCTGCTAACTGCTGACAGGAGTTAGGTCACCTGATGACTGACATTGAGCAGGGTCAGCTCACTCCAGGCAACATTTGGTGAGGGGGTTGAGAATGTGTTTGGGGTTAGGAAGGCTCTGTGAAGGGATGAGGAGGGAAAAGTTGCAGGATACATGCATGAAGAATGCAAAAATGGGGCTCCCATTTTGGATGAATTGATTGAGATACTAAACAATGAAACTCACTAGCAGAGTGGGCATAGTGACCAGCTGGCCCCAAGAAGCAGAGATGGGCCAAAGGAAATCTGCACTGGGCATCAGCCACATAGCTGGGAGGATGCTGATCCCTTCAAGCAAAGCAGAAACAACAGAGACAGGATTTTTTATTTTTATTTTTTTAGGTAGATAAATATAATGGCCTAACACATATTAAACATTTTGGGTCTTAGGAGTAAGTGGGATATCCAAGAAAAACAATTCAGGAAAGTGAAGAAATGAATGGGCAGACCATGGATAAAAGCTCCAAGCTGGAGATGAGCTTCCTGAGATGATAACTGAGGTGCGAAAAGAAGATGGAGCCAGAAGACCCAGCAGAAAAAGGGGGGAAAGGTCAGCGACACAGCCTGACCTACAGTGTGAGTTGCTCAGCCCACAGCCTGAAGGCCATTGTGGTCCATTTTTTATGTCTTCTGCTTTGTCTTGGACACTGCAGCCAGAGTTAATGTTTCTAAAAGCCATTAAATTTGAGCTCCTTTGTTCCTTATGTATCTCAAAGATAGCTTTTTTTATCCACAATCTATCAAGCTCAGATCCTCATCTGCCTTCATTGTTTTCTGGAGTTGAATATCAACTTCCCTCCAGCCTCATCTGCCCTACCAGGATGGAATGTTTTTGACTCTAAAGCATTTGTCACACCCTATTTCCTGCAGAAGTTTCTTTATGTGGGTCTGGAGCCCCATCTTGGGGTTTTGAGCACTGCCTAGAATCCTGCCTTACACATAATGGGAGCCTAACAAATACTAATGGGTGGGAAGGAAGACAGGAGCAATGCAATGGACCAAGCTGAAGTAACTGCTTCTGCAGGAGGCTCTTCAAGCATGTTCATGTCCTACAAAGGGTTGAGCTCTGAGGAGGACTTATGTCATGCCTACCACACTGCATTATCCAGGGCTTTCTTCCTATTCTTCTATTAGCCAGAAACATACTTAAGGTGCTGCCTAGAATCCTGCCTTACACATAATGGGAGCCTAAAAAATACTAATGGGTGGGAAGGAAGACAGGAGCAACACAATGGACCAAGCTGGAGTAACTGCTTCTGCAGGAGGCTCTTCAAGCAGGTTCATGTCCTGCAAAGGGTTGAGCTCTGAGGAGGACTTATATCATGCCTGCCACACTGCATTACCACTATCCAGGGCTTTCTTCCTATTCTTCTACTAGCCAGAAACACACTTAAGGTTCCCCTCCTTTGTCTCAGCAGGTAAACCTTAAGAATCTGGGCTCATTGACCCTGTTCTGTGCCTCATTTGATTCAACTGTATTAGCCTAAATGCCCAGTATCAATTAATATCACCTCTGACACACTGAGGGCTCAGTTTTGGTAAATATTATCTGTGTCACATGCAGGGTTGGCATTGGTTAGCATCATCTGCCTCACACTCTAGAGTCACTATTGATCAGTATCATCTCCCTCACACTGCAGAGTCATTATTGTTTTGCATCCACAGCTGTCTGTGGTCCAATGACAAGAACTTGTCTTATTCCTGGTGCCATCCTGCTTGCAACCCTGAGGAGACAATTTACATAACTATAAAAACTGAAATGAACTATACTTAGAATCCAGAGGTATACAGTGGTTAATAAAATTCCCTCACCCATTAAGAACTGGAATGAATTTGGAGTTCACTTCGACCTGCCAGTGGAAAGTGAGCTGAAATGACCAAAGATTAAAAAAAAATTAAAACAGAAAAAGAGAGATTTAGATCTTAAATAAAAGTGTTACCTTGTCTGCCAGGGGTGAACAAAGAGTTGTCTCCAGTAGAATTCTTGGCCAGGAGATTCTCAAGTCCACAGGAGCTCCTGGCCTGCGGCAGCCAGCACTAATTCCAGCTCACGCTGCAGAAAAGCTCTATCATGAGACCAGCCATTGGGTCGGATTTTTCCCTGCATGTAATTAGCTCTTTGGTAGCCCTTGATATATTGTTTTATTTCTAATCAGTTACCCTTAATAGGAATGGAACCTACATGCTTAGTGAATGCTGACTGCATTAGTGTTAAATCACTTTGGTATTATTGATAATTCTAATATCTATGGGACTAAGGACATTTCATCATATTCTCCATCCACCTGGTTTTTAAGTATTATAGAATTTATATAATTATTTTGCTCTTCCATAAACCGTAAGATCATTAAGCAAAGAATAGTGTTATAAAATATGGCTAATTACTATGCAGTTATCCAAATATGTTTAATCACATGTCTTAGTCACATGCTACTCACCTTGGAAAATAACTGCAAGTTGACCCATCTGCTGTAGCATGATAATGTGAGAGAAGGCAGCATAAATTTAATCATGGCCCACAGGGGTGTTGTCTGGATCAGGTGAGCAACTTAGCTTGCCAAAGTTTCAATTGGGTCATCTAGATAATGGGGTGCTCCAACAGTTAACTGTAAGGTGTATAATACAATACACAGAAAGCCTGCAGACTCCATCTAAGATAACAGGAAAAAGCACTCAGTAAATGGTGGCTATTATTATGAGACACTGTGTGCTACTCTTGTACCTGACATATGATCAAGAGCAATGGTGAAGTTTAGTGGTGTTAAATAACACAATGCAGTCGTTTCCCTGATATAACACGCTGACATCTGCTAAAACTGCACCTTGCAACCCATGGACCACCCACGCATGATTTTTGAGGCTTTATCAATGCTTGCTAAAGGTTGAATAAATGGATGAACAAATAAGTGGCATTTTTAATAGGTTGGCATTTGAGATATCCCCTTACAACATTTTATAACTGAAATTTCCTCCATCACTGTAATATCTTCTAAGTTTCATTTTGTTCTAGATCTTAGAAAATTATTGCTATTGTATTAGCTAATATTTCCAGTTTCTTAATTTTTTTTTCTCAAATAATATGATAGGAGCGAATAATTGAAAATAGTGATGTCATATCATGTTGGTTAGTAGGCATATTAGACCCTACCCTTTTAACTTGAAAAATGACTCAGAAGAGCAAAAAGAAAAATGCTGGGATTAATCTAACCATTTTCCCCCATTCCATTGTAATTTTTGAAAAGTTTTTGGCAGTATCCTTAAAAAATTTACATACATTCTGACCACTTGTCTGACAAATACTAGTAACCCAACATGATTGAGAATGGCCAGGATATTAAACATGAAATATCAGGGTTAATTATGGGAAATCTGACAAAGTCCTAAACTGTGTGTGGAGAGGGGAGGATAGACAGTCTTTTTTGACATTCTAATGGCTCAGAAGCCTTTACTCTGTCAATCAAGAAACTCTGGATGACCTGGAATTCACTTACCATTAGTAACGGTTGTGGGAAGCAGCAAGAGGACAAGCTGTTTTTAAATGTAAATATCCTTGGCATTTCAAAAAAAACGTTGTAGACTTTGTTTTCCATATTAATGTATCAAACCCCACCAAAATCTGCTGTTGCAATAGGTTCTATCAACTGGTTTTGTTAGGGCTGTGATCATGGTAAAATAATGAAGGCTTTATAAGGATGTGCATTGCATTTGTGACTGATATATGCAGGAAATTAGCATATGCCAAATATGTCATGGCCTTGCTTGCTGTCAGGGTGCCTGGCCTCGAGTCTCCCTTAATGCTAGCTGATGATACATATTGACTGAGTCACTCTGCCATGAATTTTATTTCTAAAAATAGCTCAGCATTGTACAGTCTAGCAATGAGACTTCTCAGGATTGCTTTGCAAAATAAATGGCTATTTTTTTTTAAACTGCCAATCAATGGGACAGCTACTGACCCAATCTTACTAACCAGTGCTCTCTAGAAATGAGACTGCCTTGGAATTTTTTTTTTCAGCAAATACACACATACAACTGGAAATTATGTGTATTTCTTAAAGCAGTTTATAACTTACAAGTTATAAATAACCCTCCCACAACGTATGTCCTTATGTCCAACATTTATCCTTAGGACCATTAATGGACTTACTTTCAGGAGTGGCTTATTTATCTCTGATAATAAAATACCTTTAGTAATAAGCTTCACAAATGGCCACTTTGAGGGATTCAAGAGAAAGGTATAGTAGTCATTTCCTGGGTATCCTAGGAGTCATCTGTAATCACTACAGCAAAGGGGTGAATAATAATAATAAAAAAATAATCCAAGCTGGCTTTTCAAAGCACTTCATGTAAATGTGATTAGGACATGTGCCTATTTTAAAGTGAGGGCATCTGTGTAATGAAAAATCATCTTGCATCCAAATTAGTTAAAGTGTTCCACAATGTGTTACCTTAGTGTTACCGGATAGGGTACCTCACCCCTGAGGGGCTTGCTTAGGGACAACTGGTAGTGTGAAGGTTCTTGGCTTCGTGCTGGAAAAATTTCTCAATAGGAGTCCAGGTGAATTTTAGAGGACATTTATTAAAATTGTGGACAGTGAAATATGGAAAGGCCTAGGATAACAGGAGAGGGAGTAGGTGGAAAAATGAGCCTAGGCTGGGCTGCTTGGGCTCACTAAGAAGTCAGAGAAAAGGGGGCCTTGTGGACAGGTTCAGGGGAGTTGCCAAGGATGAACTATCACTGCCTATTGCTGCCCTGGGCACAAGCCTCGTGGGAAGATAGGATTTACTAGATGTCTGCACACGGCTTGGCATCCATTTGTTCTAGATGACTGCCAATTATCTAACTATGCCTTAGTTTCCCTATGCCACTTGTCCTGGCTTACTAGCCTGTCTCATTAGCAGCTCATGTCTTGCTGGGTAAAGTTGATGACATAGAATCCACTCCTCAAACTTCTAAAGGGACACTGGATGAGGCACTGTGTATCACCACAGCTGACACGCTGTTGGGACAGTAACAGGAATATTCCCAAGTACAGGCCTCCACCAGGGCGGCGAGGCTCTGTGGAGATGGAACCCAGTGGGTCCCTCTGTCTTCTGTTTGCTGGGAGAGGCAGAGGCCTGCTGCACAGCCTCGTCGTTAGGCTGCCTCTGATTCTGTCCCTTCCCTTCCTGCTCTTCAGTTTCCTTGCGCCTTCTCATTGTGAACTGATCTATGGCAGATGAAGGAAATAAAAATTAAAAGTGAATACGTCTTCACCACTGCCATTTAATTTATTCTCATTTTATACGTCGTGGATCCTGATTAGCCCACTTCCATAAAAAGGGATTGGTATGGCTTATGAGATGGGGGGAGGAGGGGAACGGAAATGGTTTCAGACACCTGCTGAAGAGATACTGTGGGCACAACTGTATTGAAGAAGCTTCTCTAAGGGAGTGTTGAAGACACTCATCATTAATGTTCCAATCAATCATTTGAAAATCAACCACAGAAAACCCTGGAACCTGAATTTGAGAGAGGGGTATAATTAGGAGCAAGTGAGACACTATTCAACCCGGCTAATATTTGGAAGTCTGTCCCTTCCCTTCCTGCTCTTCCACACATGATCTTCCCTCCTTCCACAAAGTGGTTCCCTTGTTTTTTATAAGGTGAGGTGAATCTTTGAGAAATAAGACTCTTACTGCAGCAGCAAGTCCCCATGCCTACCTGGATCCTTGAGACCTGCCGTTAGTATCACTCAAGTTGTCACCTTAGGTCAGGTCTCTGGTGATAGGGAGGTTTAAACTGTCCTTTCCAAACAAATGCCATAATATGAAATAAAAACAGTTACTTCATTTTGTATAAAGCTTTTACACTTGTGGGCTGGGGAATGTGTTTTATTAGCTTATTACCCACCTGTCACTCCAGACTGTAACACTTAATGCTGGAGAGCGCAATTAAACTGGAAATTCTCCGAGGATCACTTTAAGAAATGAATGTTCAAATGCAGGGAAGTGAAGGGGATGTAAATAAATGTTACATGTATATGGCTGTGTGTGTGTTTCTGTTTTTTTTTTAATGCAGAGATGTGCAGATTTATACACAGTTGCATTTTAAAATGAAGTGACTTCAAGCTCTTGACATCGATATGCAGCTTTCACTCTGTTAACTACTAAGGCAAATGTAACAATGCATTTTTGTGGCTTATACTGTGGGGATGATTTATTTGTCTCTATATAAAGACTTTGCTAATCGTGTGCTTTATTCTAGTGTGCCATGTACCGTTAGTGAGTTTCAGATCACAGAGGGGAGCTGGCCCTGCTTCGGGAAGTGTTTCTTGTTAACCTGGAGAAGCAATCCCAGGCTGTCAACAAGGAGAAGATGGAGGGGGACACCTATGAGACCCACTTACAATGTCTCACAAGCTAAAAATCCTTCAGATGTCTAGGATTTCTCTGCAGTTCCATGCTACCGCCTCCCCTCCCCAGTCTGAAAGTATAGCATTCCTGTGAAACCTGTTGTAAGCCCAAATGGGGTAAAGCAAAGAAGCAATTACCATTAATTTATATGGAAACATTTTTAGCATTCCCGACCCCCCAAATAACCTATCAAATCATACCAAATAACACATAAAACCTAAAATTACACTCACCTACAGTTAAAACAGTGCCTCTTTCCTCGCTCGGTGCGCTGCTTTTATGAATGCTCACTGAAAAGCAAACGCTAAACACTATTTTCACTTCTTTTCTTAAAAGTGAAAAATCCTTGTCAGATTTCTGTGGGTTAGGGGAAACAGGTACTAAGGTAGGTCTCTCTGAAAAGCCAAGTTGTATAATATGAACTTTTGAAAAAACGTGAAAGTAGAATTTTCAGAGAAAAGAAAACTGATTTACTATGTGCCATAATTGGGCCCAGCTTTCCACCCATTACTCCTTCTGAGTAATGACTAGCATGTATTCTTCCCAGTGAGATTGAGGATAGAACCCAGACCTTCTGAAACACTAGCTCCTCCCTCTACCTGAACTGAAGTTCACCTCTCTCCGCCAGGCTATTATCACAGAAAAGAGCTTTGATCAAACAGTTTAATACCAGATTGACCCACTCAGTCCCAGAGCCGTTTCTAATAATAGTTGAACATCTATGAACAAGACCCTGCTCTACTGAATTAGATGTTGTTGTTGTTGTTTTGTTTGTTTGTTTTACACAAAAGATATGATTACTATGGAACAATGCCAAAACAAAAGTAATTCTGTGTCTTTTAATGCATTTTCCCCTTAGCCTTTTGTAAGAAATAATTTTGTGTTTTTCAATCATTTCCTACCTCAGACTATCTCAATAAATCAGCTATCTTTCAAAATCCAATTTGTTAATATTGGAATTTTATTTGTTTTACACAGCTAAAATGAATTGTGTTTATTTATGTACTTGGAGGTATTTTATTTTATAGAAACCAAAGTATTCAAAACAATTATCCCCAACTATGTTTCTGAAAATTATTTTATTAAGAAATCTTGTCTAATGATTATTTAACTTTCCATAGCTACAAGTAACTTTTGGAGAATTTTTGGAGTAGCTATTATTAGCAATGACAAAAATTGAAAATTAGGTGGGGCACCGTTTCCGAGAATTTCTATATAAAATGTGGACATATCTCTATGAATCAATTTAGGTGAAACTTTGACTGATTAAATGGAAGAAGACTTTTTAAATTTTGATTTAATGAGGGGTAGATTTTTATCTATTGCTTTTGATGAGAGAGAGAGGAGAAGGAGGAGGAGGAGGATGAGGAGGAGCAGGTGGAAATACAGAAGGAAAAAGAGAAGGTAAAGAAGGAGGAGGAAGTGAAGAAGGAGAAGGAGGAAGAGGGAAGGGAAGGGAAGGGAAAAGAAGAGAGTGATATATGGGTGGAAAACAACTGATGAATTGTCAGTTGAATAGCTTTGCTTTTTGGTCCTTCACAAAGAAGTAAAAGTGAATCACAACCACATGTTGCAAGTGGTAAATGGTTTGGGTTGCAGTTACCCAAAATATTCATCATCTCATTTAAAGAATCTGAAGAAAGAGTTAACTAGTTTTCAGAAATTTTTCACAGATGCAAATTGCTTGAGCAAAGTAATTTTGCTCTAGCTATGAGATATGAAGGCCTGCAAATGTGTGAAAGTGTAATTTCATGGAAAGCACATATGAATCCAAATAGAATGGCTCATGGGTCTTTAGCCCCTCCCACAATACCAAGGTACATGTTAATAGAAGAAGCACTGATTTGCCTTGACTCAGTTATGTCATGGCCTCTCTGCAAACATCGTGTCTCCTCGCGATGGAAAATGCCTTCTGCTAAAACATTCAGATCCTTGCTGTGCACCTACCTGAAGGCACTGAAAGGCAGAACTAGTGGTGGAATCATTGCTGAGGCAAGAAACCCCTCAGATGGGAGGGTGTATGAAAAATGTTTATAAATCTCCTCCTCCTCCTCCCCCTCCTCCTCCTCCTCCTGCTCCTCCTCCTCCTCCTCTTCTTCCTCCTCTTTCTTCTCCTTCTCTAGTTATTCAAACATGAATTGGAAAAAAAAGAAAATCATATGTTAGAAAGCATAATGTAAATCAAACTCCATTTTTCCATCTTCTAGGTGGAAGCTTGCTGTGGTTCCTGCTTCCTCATCATTCTAGGTCCTGTTGTACTTTCTCTTAAAGACATATCAAATGTATCTTGCCACTGATTTCCAAATTGGAGTCCTAGCCAAGGCACACTGAGAACCTACAGATCACCTGATGGATAGATAAGCAATGGATTGATAGATACAATGGATTCATCTGCCTCAGTCCTAGCCAGACATATGCTACAGTTTAGCAAAACAAACACAAAGCCAAACACTTTTTAACTATCCACAAATCAGATATTAAAATATTTTATTTCTATAACCCTATAAATTATTATCTATTATAATCATAACAAATTAAGTGGTAAACTACAGTTAATATTTAATATTTAGTTATCAATGTAAATTAAAATGTGTGGAGAGCAGCTACAGCATTTGGACAGGATCAAGACTCGGACTGATGAGAGGGCACAGTCCTTTTGTGGCAAAGCCACATACAAGTCCTAGCTTGGAGGGCAAAGCCCTCCCAACACAATTATAGCCAAAGGCTATGGTTATATGTAAGCTTGACCTTATAGTCCAACCTTGTAGTCCTAGGTAGCTGAGGGATGTGGGCTGTGGGAGGTACAGCAAGTGCTGCCAAAACAAAGCTTGATAGAATTCAGAGAATTGCAATAAGAAGCAGATTTGAAACTTGCAAGAACATTGTAAACATCTTGACCACTCCCTTGTTTTGCTTTGTGTGATCTGACTATAAAATAAAGATTTGGCTTACAGGCGGTGTCACTGTGTCCTCATCCCAGCACAGTGATCCACCTGGCCCCAACTATATTCTCTTGTGTGTTTTCTTTAATCCTTTATCGCCCCTCCTCAGGTTCACCACTGGCATGCTGGATGCGGTTCAAAAATGCAATATTCAATTGAAATGTCATACATTTTATTTAATAATAGGCTGCTAAACCAATGATTTCAGCAGGGAGAACAGTGAAGATATCAGTATTTGTTTATATAATGTACAATCAGTATTCCGTAGATTTTATAATATGTTCTAAGCTCTATTCTTCCAATTAAAAATTATCTACATAAGTATTTTTTATTTTAAAATATATCTTTATTGATTTTAGAAAGGAAGGGAGAGCGAGAGACAGATAGAAACATCAATGATGAGAGAGAACCATTGGTTAGCTGTCTCCTGCACAATCAGGGATTGAGCCCAAAACACAAGCATATGCCCTGACCAGGAATCAAACTGTGACCTCCTCATTATGGGTTGACACTTAACCACTGAGCCACTGTGGCTGGGCTACATAATTATTTTTTTAAATACATGGATAGAAATGAGTAGAATCAATTTGTCTTATTTAGAGGAGAAATTAAGTGGAATGTGGTCTTGGTGTAGAATACCTTAGTGTAGAATACGTGCCTCTCTACACAGCATTAAAAAAAAAGGATGCAGACTTTGAACATGAAAGAAAAAATTCCATATGTTCTTTGCCCAGACAGGGTTTGTTGACTGCAAGTAAGTGTCTTGTTGAATTTTACTTACTCATTTCATTTAGGAAATGTTCTTCCCATAGAGTTCACTTAAAATTTAATCAAACAAACTTTATCTTTTTTAAAAAAAATTTTGTAGGTGACAATGGCTAGTTTTTAGAACAGGAATAAACTATGGACACAAGATGGAGGAGAGGTTGTGTGGAGCCCCGAGCCAAGGTTCCAGGGGACCCTTCCTCAGAAACTGAGTGAGGGAAGCAATTTACTTTTGATGACCATGCAGGAGAAATAGAGGAATCTGGGGAGATGTGCATCAAGCAGCTCAGGTATATAGAAGAGCATCAGGAAAAGTGAGCTTTTAGCAGCTTGAGAAACAAGGTGTGAGAAAATATGTGACAGATCTAGACAGAGCAGACATTCCCATGTGCTCTCACAAGTCACTGCAGGTATCAGCTCAGGTTAATGTTTATTTAGTGAAATTGTGATTCAGTCCTGGAAAAAAAAAGGTGTGTTCATAGTCTTTATTTATTTATTTATTTATTTATTTATTTATTTATTTATTAAATTTGTATGTTTTTATTTTTATTTTTTTATTGTCTAAAGTTTTACATATGTCTCCTTTTTCCCCAATTGACCACTCCCCCCACCCCCCAGCCATTCCCAACGCGGGCAACCTTCCTCCCCCTCAGTGTCTGTTACTTTTTTTATTATTAGTTTTTTTTTAAATCTTCACCTGAGGATATTTTTTCCATTGATTTTTAGGGAGAGTGGAAGGGAGAGGGAGAGCCAGAGAGCAACACCAATGTGAGAGAGACACATCCATTTGTTGCCTCCAGCATGCCCCCGACTAGGACCGGGAGCCTGCAATTGAGGTATCTGCCCTTGACTGGAATCAAACCAGGGCCCCCTCCGTCCACAGGCCAATGCTCTATCCACTGAGCCAAACCAGCTAGGGCCTTATTCCTCAATTTATTAACACAGCATCTTAAAAACCCTAAGTTAGACAAAGATGATAACATACTACAGCTCCTTGCCAACTTATTCACATCTCCATCTTGTTGCCTTCTTTTAATGCCCAGGGATTTTAACCCCAGCTCAATTTATTTAAAATGTTATTATCTTCATCTTGTGTATCTTTTTTTAAGAATCATAACATTTGTTTTCTTTTCTATAACTGTAATTGCCACAATAATTGAGACACAATTTTATGGGTAAATGTATTTAAGCCTCAATACTAACTTTGATTATAAATTTAACTTGTCCATGTTGCGTGACACAAAGTAAAGCCCAAACAGACATTGGCTAAAAGTCTTCTAAGGAAGTAGTTGAGGTTAAAGGAGGGTGGGCCCTTGATCTCATAGGATTGGTGTACTTGTAAGAAGAGAAATAAAAGATCTCTGTCTCTCCAGGCATGCACTGAGGAAGGGCCATGTGTGGACTCAGCAAAAAAAAAAAAAAGCACAATTGGAAAATCAGGAAGGGGTCCCTCATTAGAAACCAAACTCTGCTGAACCTTGATCTTGGATGTCTAGCCTCTATCACTGTGAGAAAATATATTTCTGTTTTTAAGCCATTCCATCTTTTGTTATGGTGGCCCAAGCTGACTAAAAATTAAAGAACAGATTGCTCTTTCATTTTTTTGTTTCCTACACATCTTCCCAGTTAGAATGTAAGAGCTATGTGGCAGGGCTTTCTGTCATATTTATGAATTCATGTGTCCCTAGTGTCAAGAACATAGCTTGCTCTTGAATGATACTCCATAAGTACCTGTCGAATGAATGACTGTCCCTGGACTACAGTGTGACCCTGCTCAAATGTGCTCACCAGGGTCCTCTCCTACCTCTGACGGTCTATCTCCCAGCCGGTGTCACAAATTTTAGTTCTATCTTTACTAGACATCATTTCTTAGCTTTCCTCACTGCATTGCTACTCCATGTAATTTTAAATTTTACTTCTATTATATTATTACTAGAGGCCTGGTGCACAAAAATTTGTGCACTCGGGGCGGGGGAGGGTGGTTCCTCAGCCTGGCCTGTGCCCTCTCGCAGTCTGGGACCCCTCGGGAGATGACCACCTGCTGGCTTAGGCCCGCTCCCTGGGGGATTGGGCCTAAGCTGGCAATCAGACATCCCTCTGGCAGCCCTGGAGCCCTCGGGGGATGTCCACTTGCCAGCGGGGAGCAGGCCTAAGCTGCAGTCGGACATCCTTAGGGCTGCTGAGGAGGCGGGAGAGGCTCCAACCACCACCGCTGTACTGGCAGCCATCAGCTTGGCTTGTGGCTGAGCAGAGCTCCCCCTGTGGGAGCACACTGACCATCAGGGGGCAGCTCCTGCATTGAGCATCTGCCCCCTGGT
>NW_005353967.1:4213827-4215590 GCF_000412655.1 Myotis brandtii | reverse complement strand
CATCTGCCCCCTGGTGGTCAGTGCCCATCATAGTGACTGGTCAAGCCATTGACTGAATGGTCAACTGATCTGTCAGACACTTAGCATATTAGGCATATATATATATATATATATATAGAGAGAGAGAGAGAGAGAGAGAGAGAGAGTCTAATGTCTCTTTGTCATTATCATTGAATTTCACCTATGATTGAGTTACTTACTCTCAAAGATCAGAGCTTTCCTGTCACATCATGGGTTTCCCAGTTAAAAGGCATGCCCATGTCCACAGCCTGGCCCTATGTATGCACAGCAAGCTGTAGCTCCTGGAATGTCACTTTCTATAAGTTTCACCCTCACTCCCCACCATTTCTATGTCTTCTCTAAAGAAGCCACATATCCCAATAGCCAATTTGAACCTTAATAAATTGGGTACTTTTGGATATAACTTGGCTAGCAATTTAGGCACAAAATGTGTTATTGCCTTGAATGTATTACTACACCTTCAAAAATTAAATAGCAACAGCAAGTAATTCATAAATGGGAAAAAATTACCAAATCATAAATATGAAGTAATGGCACTTCTTTTATACACAGAAAACACTTGGCTTGTGGGAGGCACTGTGCTGAGAGCAGGGATGCAAATAAAACAAAGACAAAGCATAGCTCCCACTGAGAATACCAAGCATGAGAATGAATGGGATAATATCTTTCTTTTGCATTTATATTTTTAATTTCTCAATCATTATCTTTAAAAGAAGCCACTCTGCTACCAAGAGCTATATAATTGTCAGAACAGAAAGTCAAAGAAAATGAGATAGTTGAGATAGTAAATATTCATTATTATTAATTATTTTTGCTTTCAAAATAAATGTTTGTGATTCCCCCATGAGAGAAGCATGGACAGATTAGGGAAAAGAGATGATCAGAGGGACATGTCCACCTGCTCCAGTCTCACCAAAGTTCCCCCAGGTAACCAAGAAAAGCATGTGGAGAGCAGAGGGGAAGAGAGGTTGCGGACCACTCCAGTGAGTATACCCTTTGGCACCTATTCTAGCAGGTCAAGGAGCTGCTCTTCCTGACACAAAGGCAGAGTGGTGTGGAAGCGGCACTTTAGCACCTGTTCAGGTCTCAGGAAGACTGCACAGATGTGAACCTGACCGTTTACAATTGCACCTATAGGCAGCAATCTATCATCATATGAAGTTAAAAAAAAAAAAAAAAGGAAAGGCAGTGGTGGCAGCATTTGGGCCTGGCCACACACTGAAATATACACTGCTGAGTCCCTAGGATAGAAAACTCTGGAAGAGTTTTTCCCATATTCTCAACCCAACTCTTATACAGCAATTGGAACGTTACAAAGATGTATCCAAACCTATGCAAGAGACAGCAGTCACCATCACAATTCCCTGTAGCAAGGAGTGGGCAAAAATTCAAGTCAGTTTTGCTTTTCTACTATAAAAATTATCTCTTTGCACCAGTAACAGTCATTTCTCTAGGTAACCTCATGTGGTTTGTGTCCTGAGGGCATGTCAGTGTTCATTACGTGAATTAATATAGTCATGGTCATTCAAGCGCCTGATCTACCAGAATGGTCTTTTGGTTGCCATAGTTTAGCAGCCATCAATTTCTTTGGGTAGATTGTGGGGAGACGTACACCATGTAAAATATGTTTAACTGGCTTCATACACATGTGTTATCTACACTAATAAAAGAGAAACATGGTAATTAGCGTACGAACGCTACCCTTTTCACCCTCTAATCAGTGAGTATATGCAAATTAACTG
>NW_005353967.1:4171314-4213734 GCF_000412655.1 Myotis brandtii | reverse complement strand
TCCTCAAAAGAAATTAAAAAAAAAAAAAAAAGGAAAGGCAGTGGTGGCAGCATTTGGGCCTGGCCACACACTGAAATATACACTGCTGAGTCCCTAGGATAGAAAACTCTGGAAGAGTTTTTCCCATATTCTCAACCCAACTCTTATACAGCAATTGGAACGTTACAAAGATGTATCCAAACCTATGCAAGAGACAGCAGTCACCATCACAATTCCCTGTAGCAAGGAGTGGGCAAAAATTCAAGTCAGTTTTGCTTTTCTACTATAAAAATTATCTCTTTGCACCAGTAACAGTCATTTCTCTAGGTAACCTCATGTGGTTTGTGTCCTGAGGGCATGTCAGTGTTCATTACGTGAATTAATATAGTCATGGTCATTCAAGCGCCTGATCTACCAGAATGGTCTTTTGGTTGCCATAGTTTAGCAGCCATCAATTTCTTTGGGTAGATTGTGGGGAGACGTACACCGTGTAAAATATGTTTAACTGGCTTCATACACATGTGTTATTGTATTATATTTGGCAATGAGTTAGCAGTTCAGGTCAGGCACACACAGAAGTTGCCCTTATAAATGTGGAAAAAACTCAAGAACTATGGCCAAAACCCGTGAAAGTGCAAAGTGTGGTGTCAGCACTGTGCATGGCGCAGGGACCATGGCTTAGGGACCATGTCTTGGAGTTCTCAAAAGCTGATGTAGGCACATTGCGTATGTGAACCCTGAGATTGGAAAATAAATAAATAAAGACACCTATTAAGAAGAGCTCCTGGTGGCTAACTGGGCTCAAATTTTAAACAACAGAGCCTAGCAGCCATTTCTGCATAGGGGCCTCTTAGGCAAACTGCTCTTCACTGAGAAGCCTTTGGACTGAACTACTTACATCTGCCTTCTGAGCAGGCTTCTTATAAAGGAGTTCCTGGAGTCCTATTTCAACCAATAGTACTGAAGATTTCCCCATTTAATTGAGCTGCCCAGCTCTAACCAATCAGCACAGCTCTATTCTGACCAATCAGGGACCAGAGGGGTGAGGACTGTCTAAATAAGCCAGCCCTGCTCTGGCTCAGGGAGTGCACTTTTTCAAGAGAGTGGAGAGAGTGTTTCCCTGGCTGGGGATGTTCTGGAACACATCAGTGTGGAGGAGACCTGCTGGAAGGGGGACAGAGCAGAGGAGCAGACCATCCCTGAGCTGAGCTGCCTCATGTGGGGCTATTTTCACAGACGTGCTGTAGCACCATCCTGTATCAGAGCAGAGGGCTGGCATTGCCCTTGTGCCCCTGGAGAAAAACAAGCTAGTGGCAACACTAAACCCAAAGCAGTAGAGTGGTGAGGCAGGAGTGTTGTGACAACATTTCCCCATTTGGTTCTTCCACACTGTGGTCTTGAATTGTCCCTATTGTGGACTTGGCCACCTTATTGGAAAATGAGACAGTTTAGAGAGAGGAGACTAATTTTACCAAGTGAGGGGGAATCTCTACATAGGGGGAAGTTAGGACTGGAGTACTTGTATATCAGTGTGGTCCATTGTGTTGGACCTTGTTGGAAAGACTAAAATGAACTTAAAAGAGCATTCTTGATAATTTCCGGTTTCATCCACAATTATGGCACTCAGAATTTTTAAAACTTGGTTAGGGAAAAGTTTTAAACATATTTTCCTTGACATAAAAAAAATACCACGAGTGGGAGAGATGCTACCCATCTCTGGAAAACCACAATGCAAATATATGGAAACACACATAATCCAAAATAAGGTAAAAGAAACAGTCAAACAAGCAGTCATTTGAGACTGTGAATGGGCTTGAAGACCTATGGTGAAATCAGTTCACTTCTCTAGTGGTTTACACTCTACTTGAAGAAATAAACCAAATCTGACTGTGAGTATAAAAAGGAGAGGGATTGCTGAAAGTATCAGTAGGCCAACCCTATGCCCTCAGCTCTAAATGTGTGAGAAACCTGCTGTCAGAAGAACACTAAGCAATGAGCTGAAGAATGTATTCCTGGTGGGCCTGGGCAGGTTCTTTCAATGGCTGTTGATTTACTTGTAGACAGCATGGCTATCCTGGTGGAGATTTAGAATCATTTGGGGGTGCAGCGGAATGTTTCTGTTCAAGATGTGAGTGAGGCCAGCGAGGACAACTCTTTGAAAGAGTCATTACTGCAGCGGGGCCCACGCCTCACATTTGATGCGCCAGCACAGTTACTGACAAGAAAAGTTGTTTTGACAAGTTCAAGATCCTTCACATCCAGTCTCTCTCCTTGTCTGAGGCATTTGCTATCAGAAGTGGGATAGGGACCCTGACATGGCCAAGATAACATAAAGCAGTTCCTTTCCTGGGACATAAATCTCAATGAGAAGTTGGGAGAGTGGACACATTCACTGGATTTCATCATAGTGCTGCTGCTATTTTTTTAAAATCCCCTGTTACTTGTATGATTAAGGTACTTTTGCCTGACCTGGGGACCTGTCAGTATGCTGCCTTAAAATGATTTCAGCTTCAAAACATTTGACCTATGAATATGCTCATCATGTAACCTATTATACAAAGACTATTCTAATTTTATGACACATTACTCTTGGGACACCTTCTAGGATATACTCTTAATATATAGAGGAAGAGAAAACTGAAAGTCTGGTGACATTAGATGTAATCGCTGTGAAATATATATTACTGACCTACATTTCATAATATAGACAAAGGTATGATTGATTACAAAGCCAGGATGTGAAAATATTTAATATTCACAAATAAGTAAGATTTGAGTGCATTAAAATATCTACTCTGTAGATGCATATCACTCTGCTTTCCACAAGATATTGTTTAAAACACTACTAGCTGGCATGTAATAGACACTCAACAAATATGTACTGGGTTTGAATAATTGATCATGCATAACACTGAATTCTTTTTGGATCAACTTTCCAGCAAACAAAAATGTATTTTTAATTTTAGTATCTTGCTGCTGAAAGCATTAAATAGTTTTTCATTAACAGGACACTATTTATTAGATTTATTATATAAAACAAATTCTGTGCATTGTAGATTTCAAGTTCATTATTATTTACTGATGGCCCTATATATGCAATTATTTCCAGGCTAAGGGGAGGGACAATTATGCCATTGACAACTTATAAGCATTAACTAACAGATTTTCTGAACTTGTTCCTTGTTTTCTTCAGGAGGATGTGTTCACATGTAAATCAGCTTGTTAAGTTAATGCATTTCCTCAGCAGACCACTGGGTCCTTCACAAGATCATGACCCTGCGGCAAAGCCAGGCATGTGGAGGACCCAGAGGGGTAAGAAGATCTGTTGTCATTATCGAGGGCTTTGGGAGAAAAATGGATGAGTTGGTTTCTTGAAGGGTGAAGGCTAAGGAAACCTATCAGCTCTGTGGGAAAATAAGAATTTGAGAAGTCAACTCCCCTTGGGGAGGTGATTTAAGAAACAAGTCAGCCTGCAATGGCAGAAAACAAATCACAAGGAAGAAAATGGCATTGAAAGGTCATTGGAATATAAACAAGGAAGGAACTTTTTTGGAAGTGGCTTAAATTTTTTTTTGAATGATCAATTTGAGAATATTGCCAAATACCAAATCAAAGCCACTGTATTTTTCTAAGACATGCTGTGTAATCACTGTGAATATTGACTATCTATAATTCCATTTCCTGACCTTCACCATTCGCTTTTTTATGATTTTTTTTTATCATACGGTAGCAATCATTGAACAGCCAACATAAGGTCCCTATCGTTTGATTCTTCAGCATCCATTGTGGTGGCTTTGAGGCTAGACTTCCTGTAGATGTCACACTCACCTGAAAGTGTTGACGTTTTGGAGTTTGTTTCATATTGCCTTAAGACACACACAGATATAGTAATAGTAACAAGAAACATTGTTTATCCTTATTGTAATATTTATAGTTACTCTCTCATGTATAATTATTGTCCAGTTGTTCAGATGAAGAAACTAAAGTAATTGTTGTTGGATGCAGATCCAAAGTGCTCTAGTTCTCCCCATCCTGTATTAGAGCAGAGGGCTGGCATTGCCCTTGTGCCCCTGGAGAAAAACAAGCTAGTGGCAACACTGAACCCAAAGCAGTGGAGTGGGGAGGCAGGAGTGTTGTGACAACATTTCCCCATTTGGCTCTTCCACACTGTGGTCTTGAATTGCCCCTATTGTGGACTTGGCCACCTTATTGGAAAATGAAACAGTTTAGAGAGAGGAGACTAATTTTACCAAGTGAGGGGGAATCTCTACATAGGTGGAAGTTAGGACTGGAGTCCTTGTATATCAGTGTGGTTCATTGTGTTGGACCTTATTGGAAAGACTGAAATGAACTTAAAAGAGCATTCTTGATAATTTCCTGTTTCATCCACAATTATGGCACTCAGAATTTTTAAAACTTGGTTAGGGACAAGTTTTAAACATATTTTACTTGACACACAAAAAATACCACGAGTGAGAGAGATGCTACCCATCTCTGGTAAGAAGAATGTTTGTAGAAAACCACAATGCAAATGCATAGAAACACACATAATCCAAAATAAGGTCAAGGAAACAGACAAACAAGCAGTCATTTGAGACTGTGAATGGGCTTGAAGACCTATGGTGAAATCAGTTCACTTCTCTAGTGGTTTACACTCTACTTGAAGAAACACTACTAGCTGGCATGTAATAGACACTCAACAAATATGTACTGGGTTTGAATAATTGATCATGCATAACACTGAATTCTTTTTGGATCAACTTTCCAGCAAACAAAAATGTATTTTTAATTTTAGTATCTTGCTGCTGAAAGCATTAAATAGTTTTTCATTAACAGGACACTATTTATTAGATTTATTATATAAAACAAATTCTGTGCATTGTAGATTTCAAGTTCATTATTATTTACTGATGGCCCTATATATGCAATTATTTCCAGGCTAAGGGGAGGGACAATTATGCCATTGACAACTTATAAGCATTAACTAACAGATTTTCTGAACTTGTTCCTTGTTTTCTTCAGGAGGATGTGTTCACATGTAAATCAGCTTGTTAAGTTAATGCATTTCCTCAGCAGACCACTGGGTCCTTCACAAGATCATGACCCTGCGGCAAAGCCAGGCATGTGGAGGACCCAGAGGGGTAAGAAGATCTGTTGTCATTATCGAGGGCTTTGGGAGAAAAATGGATGAGTTGGTTTCTTGAAGGGTGAAGGCTAAGGAAACCTATCAGCTCTGTGGGAAAATAAGAATTTGAGAAGTCAACTCCCCTTGGGGAGGTGATTTAAGAAACAAGTCAGCCTGCAATGGCAGAAAACAAATCACAAGGAAGAAAATGGCATTGAAAGGTCATTGGAATATAAACAAGGAAGGAACTTTTTTGGAAGTGGCTTAAATTTTTTTTTGAATGATCAATTTGAGAATATTGCCAAATACCAAATCAAAGCCACTGTATTTTTCTAAGACATGCTGTGTAATCACTGTGAATATTGACTATCTATAATTCCATTTCCTGACCTTCACCATTCGCTTTTTTATGATTTTTTTTTATCATCAACGGTAGCAAAAATGAAAATGTGCAGGGACAGCTTTAAGTTATATTTTCCTCGAATATCACACAAGATCGCTGTGATAACTTGTGAAGCTGAGATTGAAAACTGATTGAAAAAATATTATGAAAAATACCACATCTGCACAAAACCCTTTAAGATGCCAGACATTTCCCTAAGACCCTATAATTGAAAAATAAAGTTAAAAAGTCATCCGTCATGATGTTTTGAAAAGAAAAATATTTGCAACCCTGTTGCTACCAGTGTCTGTGGCTGTTTTTTCTCCATCAGCAGCTAGGGGAGGCAGCATACTTGTTTATATTAATGGAATTCAGCATTTTTAGAACCATTTTCTCGTGGTTCATTAAATTCACCACCCACGCTTACATTTTCAGTGTTTTGAGAGCAGGGCAGCTACAGTCAGGAGAATCCTTAAAGAACCCCCAGCCTGGAATGAAAAAGCAGAAATTGTAACAGATGAACACAGGAGTTCCTTCAAAATCCATTTCAGACAGAGATGAAACACAAACTGTGTCTTAGGTAAAGATTCACTACAGAGAGAAAGCTGGGAGACAGTGTCAGGGTCTCAGCTGCCCTGAGCCTTTCCTTCCACCCTGACTCACCCCAGGATGATCATCATATGTTAATCAAGTCCCAGGCTCCTTGCCTCTCAGGTGTTTGTTGGGGAAGAAAACTGTCCAACTGGAGTATCACAGTGCTCTTCAAACAAAGTCTCCTGGTTACCTTGTGTTCCCATTCCTTTTTTGAATTTTTAGGTTGTCCTTTCAAAGGCATTTTGGACCAGTGATCTGTCTGGGACCATAGCCCACTGTTATGTTTTGAATTGTTTCTCCCAAAGATATGGTGACCTCCTAACTCCCAGTACCTGTGGATATGACCTTTTTTGGAAATAGTCTTTACAGATATTCAAGTTAAAATGAGGTCATTAAGGTGGGTCCCTAATCTAATATGTCTTGTGTCCTTATAAAAATGGGAAATTTGGACATAGGCAAATGCCATATGAAGACCAGAGTTATGCATTCACAAGGCAAGAGACACCAAAGATTGCCAGTAAACAAAAAGAATGTAAAAGAGAGAGGCTGGAACAGATCCTCCCCTGGAGCCTTCATGGGGCAGGACCCTGTTAATACCTCAATATTGGACTTCTGGCCTCTAGGTCTGTGAAAGAACACATTTCTTCTGTTTTAAGCCAGCCAGTTGGTGGTACTTTGTTACAGCAGCTCTAGCAAACTAATACACACTATATGAGGAAATTCACTTTTAAGTATTGAAGACTCATTCCTGTGAGAAGTGTGCATGGCCAGAGGGAGGAGAGACATGAAAACATGATTCCTGGCTAGGACTTGATCTCAGGGAACTTTGTGAAAATCTCTAATTTCCTACCCAAATCTGTGTTGGACATAAACTTTCACCACATTTATCCTTCTTCTATGGAAAATGTTCCTAAAGCCCTTGCCACCTTTTATCTCCCATAGGGAGGGGTGGCACATAAAAGGAGCCCAGTGAGGCTGAGGCACATGCCTGTGACTAGCCTCATGAGAAACTCAATTCCAGCTGTTAAATTCTAACAAAACGATTGCTTAAACCTGCCGAAATATAGCTTCTAGTTTATTAAAGTTCATTGTCTCTCAGTCATCGTCGACATGTGATTGAGCTCTAAAACACACACTACAGTATATGTATGTGACTGGGATCTTTGACAGATGAACAACTGCATTGTGTTTTGTTCGCTGTTGTGTTTTCTTAAGGTGCAGGCTACACACATTCCTCCTCTCCCCAGAACTTGTCACAGAGGCACATGACAGGGGAACGGGAGGTCTCACCTCATTTATCACTGAGGATTACCTGATGGTAAAGTCATGCTTCAAAGTATACATTTTCAGACTTACACATAAGAAACTGAGTGTCCAGATATGAAGCCCTTAGTGTGTAGTTCCTGAGCACTGTCCCCATCCAGGGCCATGCATGAAACATTGTGATAAGTTGGATACAAGGATATTGATTTACAGGAACATCGGGGATGCCTTGGTGACCTGGAACTGGTAATCAGGACCCTAATTCTGATGAGGTTGTAGGTTTAGAGCTAAGGTAAATACATCCCAGTACTTTCTGTGTAAGAACAGTTAATATTTTGTAAAAAGAAATCATCTATGAAAGCACATTACTAGCCTCCAACCATTTGCAAGTACTCTACTTGTCATGCCAGTGTAGAAGCAGCTAAAGAGATGCACTGGCAGGGCAGTTTAGATGAAAAATTGACCTCATTGATTGCTTTTGCAGTTACCTAATCAAAATAACTAAATTCAATTTTCTTAAAATGCACCGTGTGGGGTTGATCACCTCTCATATTTTGAAAATGTTCATGAACTCAAACACTGCATTAAAGCAAATTTGATCTGACACGACCTAAGGTTGCCTGAAAAACTACCCTGAAAACATTTCTCCTTCCCCAGCTGTTAGGTGAAACCTTGATAACAAATGATAATGGCTGTGGGGTAATGGATCACCTCCAGGGGCCCGGGGTCCTGCCAGCTTGCCGCCAAGCTCACTCTGCTTGCTGCAGTTTCTCTCTCCTCCCCTATCTGTTATTTGTCCCATCCAATATATCTTCCTAGATTATCTCCATGATGCAGGAACACCTGGTCAATTCCAGGGATGCTAGCAGAGGAGGGAAGGCATCCCAACGACGTCCAGCTGGTTGTTTTGGCATTGTCTAGTTTCAGTTCTAAAATGTGCTGGGTGACGTGTTTGTCATTCCTGTGGGCTTCCTCCATCACACCTGCCATTGTGTAGCTTGCATTCTACTTCCTAGCCACACCTTGTGTCGATCTGGAACCCTGGCTGTTTGTTGCTCAGAGAAGCAAACAAGCATGGTCAAACAAAAAACTCACCTCCTAAAAGGGGTGCAGCCTTCCCAGGAAGAGTGCCGGCCACAGTACAAAGGTATCGCATGTGTATTCCATGTCCATAAGACGGTGCATATGTGAATACACAAGTACGTAAGCATCTGAGTTAGGCTGACATGCTTCTCCATTTTCAAAACATTTAAGTAATTGTGCTTGATGTTTTCATTTTTAATGAATAAAATCATACCGTGTTAATTAGTATTTATAAATAGCTGTCACTTGCTCATCTCTTACTGGAGCTCAGTTAAGTTTTTAAACTGGTAAATTCTTTGCCAATTTTATTTTATTTATTTTAATCTTTTAAAAAGTCTTTATTGTTGAAAGTATTACATATGTCCCCTTTTCCCTCCCATTGATCTCTTCTAACCTGTCTCCATGCCCCACCCCACCCCAGGACCCAAGCCTTCACCATCCTATTGTCTGTGTCCATGGGGTATGCATAAATGTATACAAGTTCTTTGGTTGATCTCTTCCCATCCTCCCCCACCCTCCCTCTGAGATTCCACAGTCTGTTCCATGCTTCTATGTCTCTAGATCTATTTTGTTCAACATTTTATTTTGTTCCTTAGTTTCCACATATGAGTGAGATCATGTGATACTTGTCTTTCTCTGACTGGCTTATACAGCTTAGCATATTGCTCTTCAGATCCCTCCAGTCATCTCAAAGGGTAAGATATCCTTCTTTTTTACTGCTACATAGTATTCCATGGTGACAATTTTATTTTAAAACTGCATGCATACTTAACATTTTTATAACAGTGCATACATGGAAAAAGTGTAATTTTTTGTCTCTTATTTACCCTCTCCCTTCCCTTTCATGTATATTAATCAGTCTTCCCTAATATCAAACTAATGTACCTGTATTCATTTCCAATGCTGCATAACAAGTGACCGCAAACTTTTATTTATTAATTATGTTACAACATCCGCAGGTCAGAAGCCCAGGCACAGCTCTGCTAAGTTTTCCCAAGATTGGGATCCAGGTGTCTCGGCTGCATTCTTATCTAGACTCTTGATTGGGGAAGGATCTTCTTCAATATCCTCGGATTGTTGGCAGAATCCATTTTCTTTTGGCTGTAGAATTCATGGCAGCTTGCTTCTTCAAAGCTAGCAAAGAAGAGAGTCTCTATGGCATCAAATCTTTCACTTCCAGGCTTGCCTGATTAGATCACCTTTTGATTAACTTAAAGTGTACAGGTTAGAGAGCTTAAATATATTGGCCATATAATGTAACATAGTTAGGAGTTTAAGTCCATCACCTTTGTCATATTATATTGATTAGAAGCAAGTGACAAGACCCATACTCACTCAGAAGAAAGAGATTCCACAAAGGCATGGGCATTCCTGCCACAATGTCCTTCTACCTGGTCACCTGGTCATATGTATGATAGAGTCATTCTTTTAGTGTTTAAACATATTGACTCCCACACTGACAGCACCCTGGGCAATCATGATTGCTGTCCCCATGGACAAAAGCTACTAAAACACCCATAAACCTTTGACTGAAGACTTTTGCCCATGCATGAGGGGACTTAGTATTCCCCAACAGGGCCTTGGTTTGTAGACACATCACCCTGATCTCTGCCTTTATCTTCACATGGCATTTAACCTGTGTATCTGTGTACAAATATCCCCTTTTTTCTAAGGACAAAGTAACTTTTCAATATTAAATTGAAAAATAAAATTTTAAAAGATGGCATTTTCTTTCTCTAGCCCTGATAAAGGAATTGGTGCCAGTCCAGCAAAAGAATAGAAAATAGGACAACATATTCAGGTCTCCTTTCTGCCAAAGAATAACCCCACTTCTCAATGTCACCAAAGTAGTTAATCTTTGGTTTCTTCAAACATAGGCTCACAACCATCCCAGAAGAACAAGCCCAACAGTACCACAACAATAGGAATATTAAAACGTTTAAATATTTTTTTTCAGTTTTTGCATGCAGAGTCATATTGCCATGTTTTATAATATTTCGGTATTATCTTTTGTTGTCATGCTACCAACTTCATACAGAGTTGGGTTTATACCTTTCATTTTGCTCTTGATTTTTAGGGATTGCTTTGTAATTTTCTGAAATATTTTCATGGTTGCAAAGTTAAACCTACAAAGAAGTGTGTTCTTGTCTTCTCCACATTTCTTCACTCATTTAAAAATAACCCTGTTGCCCAACTGGTGTGGCTCAGTGGTTGAACATCAAGGTCACAGTTCTATTTCCAGTCAGGGCACCTGCCCAGGTTGCAGGCTCAATTCCCAGTGGGGGCCATGCAGGAGGCAGCTGATCAATGATTCTCTCTCATCATTGATATTTCTATCTCTCTCTCCCTCTCCTTTCCTCTCTGAAATTCATAGAAATATATTTTAAAAATAACCCTATTTATATGTTACACTTTGTCTATTATTTATTTCTAAGCAGATACATTAATGTGAATATATTATATATGTGTGTACATATTTATATTTTTACCATTCTATGTCTATCATCTTTCTATCTAATCTATCACCAATCATCTATCCATCCATCCATCCATCCTCATCTATCAATTTATCTATCTACCTATCTATCTATCTACCATATATCATTTATCTTACTTTTTTTCTATCTATCATCTATGTATTTATCATCTCTCAATCATTTATGTATCTATGTATTTATCATTCTGTCATCTGTTTATGAAACACTATTGTTAGACATTGGGCAACACACAGTAAAGGATGATAATCCCTGAGAAAATAGAAACAAATGAGGTGGAATTTTCTTTTAGGAGACCTATTTCAGGTGCTGATGTAAAATCAGAACACAAATTATACACAGCAGTCTCACTGAGATGAAGTGAGAGAAACTAGAGTCTAGGAAGGGTGGGGTGTTTGGGATTTGAGGGCAGAACATAGAAAAGGGGAGCAGCTAGAGCCCTAGAGGTAAACATGGGGTCCTTTTGGGTGTTTGGATAAATGCCAACCTACAAGCTGTGTGTCCCAAAGATGCACTGCTAGGCTGGTAAACAACAGCTGGTGGAGCACTGTGGGGCCATGAATGGGACTCAGACATTGGATCCTCAACCAACCAAAGTGGAGAGACTGATATCTAGGATGCTGGGTCAAATGCTGATGGAATGTTGCTGGATGATGCCTGATTATTTTTTATAGGAGCCATATTGTTGGCCTTTTACCAGCAATAAATGAAAATACCTGTTTCATTAGCTGAGCTTGTTGTCAAACTTTTGTATATTCACTCATGTTTCCAATCTGGTAGAAGAAGTGAGAAAAGATTTCCATCACAGTTTTCATTTATGTTTTACTAATTATGAGAGAAATTAATGTCTTTTCATATGATTAAACACTACCTGCATTTTTTACTATAATCTGTCTATGTATGTTTAGTCCATTCTCCATAGGATTTTTTTTTACTTTTAGACCTTTATGTATTAGAGATATTAAGTTTTTGTCATGACTACAAAGATTTTATAGCTTTTTATTTACCTTTTTATCCTGCTTATGGTTTTTTTACAAAAATATTTTTGCAAACTTTTTTTATGTCATCAAATATATCAATCATCCACTTTCAAGTTTTATAAGAATTCACTCCTGTTTCCTTTTACTACTCATATGGTTTCATTTTTCATCATAAACCTCTGACAAGTTTAGAATCTATCATGGTGTATGATGTGATAAAGTTGATTCAACCTGACCTTTTTTTGGCTGATGAGCAGTTCCATTACTCTAACACTACTTATTAAAATGTTTACTTTTTCCTACTGATTTAGGTGCCACCTTTATTATGTAGTTTCCACAAACAGTAGTATCCATTGTGAGTATTCTATTCAGTTTCACTCCTGTGTGTGTGTGTGTGTGTGTGTGTGTGTGTGTGTGTGAGCAGCACCACTACATTTTCATGAGTAGAACTTCTACAGTAAATAGCACTATATTTGAACACTATCTCCCCTCTTCATTAGTGTTTTGTATATTCTTCTTTGTTTCTTCTTCCACATGAACTTTAAAATCAACCTGTCTATTTGTAGAAAAAAAGGAAATGATGGAATTATAGTTGAAATGACAATAAATTTACAAATTCAGTTCTCGTTTTGTTGTTATTGTTTTGTTTTCAATCTAGTCATGTCAATTTTCAATGTATAAGACAGAATGATCATTTCTCTGCTCAGAACCACCCAATAATGAATGCTTTATATAACTCAGAGTAATAGCCAAACCCTCCCAACTGCTCCAAGGCCTACTAGTTCATCTGGTCCCTCTATGAGTTCTTGGTCTCATTTTCTCTTCTCCCTCAGTCTCTCAGTCCCTTGCTCACCTACATGTTCCCACCTTCAAGCTTGGGTTTACAATATCATCTGCTTAGAATAATTATTCACAGATATGTATTCACCTCTTATAAGCCTTGCTAAAATGCTGTCTTCTCACTGAGGTTTCCTTTACCATATATTTAAAAGGGAAGATCTTTATCCCTGAGCTGGCTACCTTCCTTCCATGCTTTATTATTTTCTATAACTTTGATGTTACAAATCCATAACTTTTCAACTTATTGATGTGCTAATGATTTATGTTGAATTAAATTTGTTCTTATTGGTGACACCCAAACTTCATAGCAATGCCTGACACATAGTAGGTGTTCAGCAAATATTAGCCAAACAATTGAGTAAATGGTAAACACTGAAGATAGCAACTCTCTATTCAATTAAGCTGTTTTTGAAAAATCTGTTGGAAACATAAAAAGGCTGGTGGAGCTACTTGATGGAAATGACATGATGACTGATTGTGAGGAGAGAGCAGCCTTGTATGTGACTTCTGCTTTCTCCCTCATTCCCTGCCTCTCCCTGTCCTGGCTGTAGATATTTATTGCAGGTTTAGAGAAGATTAGCATTTCTAAGTCGTTACATGAAGAAATTCCTGCCCTTTTGTCCCAGGCCAGTCTGTCACTGAAAAGTGTCACAGTTTAATCTGATAAATGGCAACACATTCTGCAAATAAATCCAGAGCTAGCCATAATAATCAGACCTTTGAGGTGAATTAAAACTATTTTATTGCTAAGGAAGGCCACTTCATTCACCCTGAAGTTTAATTTCTTTTTGTACCATGAAAAGTCCATCTAAACCTCCTCTCCACTCACACACAGGCATGCACACACACTACACATACATGTACACCACACACTTGCACATACATCACACACATACATACCCATACATGCACACACACAAATTACACATGCATGCCCACAACCATGAACACACCTGCATACACAGACTCTCCTCAAGCTGACTGAAGCATTCCGCATGTGGGGCATTTTTTCTATTTGTTTATCTCACCTCATCTTCCTCTTTGCTTTGAAAAAAATATGCTATCTTATTTAAATACAACCATGAACACACCTGCATACACAGACTCTCCTCAGCTGACTGAAGCATTCTGCATGTGGGGCAATTTTTCTATTTGTTTATCTCACTTCATCTTCCTCTTTGCTCTGAAAAAAATATGCTATCTTATTTAAAGAAATAACCTTGATTGAACCAGTTATTTAGAATTTAACATATTTTAGCATCATCTGAGTCTGTGATTTTAAAAATTAATTTCCAGAATATAAGTAACCTGTCAATTTTATGGACACCATTAGCTAAAGAGAAAATAAATAGAGCAAGTATACTCAAACAATAGAAAAAGTTCAGATTTATAAAGTCACTGCTTTTCTTAAAGAATATCACAGAAGTTGAGAGATAAAATTTGAAATTGAAGAGGTTGGAAAAGTTGAAATTAAAGAGGTCAGTGTGTTGAGGTTTAATTTTTGTCCATGGCAGTTGAGAATGGATGAGAGCTTTGTGCATTGGTTCAATTTACTTAACACAAGCTTGGTTGGTTGAAATGATCACATTGATTCACTTCAAAGACCTAGACCCTGTCTTCATAACAAAAACCAGAGGCAGAAATTCACATAGGAAACGATATACTTTTCTTATCATAAATTTTTATTATGGGGTATAAAAGACTACAAAGTACAATATGTTTGACCTCTTAATAATCTATGTCTCACCGACAACTAAAATTTCTCATGAATTATCCTAAAAGATGGTCCCTAGATCATAGACATCTCTTGTCTGTTTTTTTCCAATAGTGTATCTGTTTCCTTCAGGTGGGAAGAAATATGGAGGCAGCAGGCTGAAGGGAAGACAACCTTTTATTTTGTTTTTTCTCTCTGTCTATTCTCAGCTCTCTCCTTGAGACCTTTTGAAATAGGGTTTACAAAACGCACTATATAATCCATGTGTTGTCATTTTGTATATTGCTATCTGTGTATTTACTTCTGGCTGCAGAAACCCTTTTCTTAACTAGTACAACCTTGTAAATTGGTCACATTTTAGAGCCACAAGAGTATTTCCAGAAACTCTACCCATTATGATATAATATATACTTTTATCTTCTGCTGCATTCTTCTATCAAAGACAAAAAAACAACAACTCCAATCCACTCTCCGATTGCCTTGTACTTAGGAAAGCAACTGGCATTTAAGACTTTGAATAAATGATTAATCCTCAAGAGAAAGTATTTGCATAGGATACCATGATGAAGGTAATTGGTCAGCATTCAGTTAAAATCAGAAGCTAGAAAATGGTAGAAATATACATATCTTTAAAGCAATTGTCTTTTTTTCTCTTATGAAAACAAAAATAAGAGAAACATTCAAACTACCTCATGGCTATAGAACTAAAATTTCTGGATGATACAGTTGATCACAAACACACAAACACACATACACACATGCCCCCCCCACACACACACACAAAATTGAGTGCCTAGATCAACAGCACTTACTATTCTTATTACTCTTTTTTATTTTTTAGAATAAATTTTCCATCTGTGAAGTGAGCTCCTTGGATCTGATGTTCTTTGTTAGAGGCAAAGCTGTCTCATGGCTCCTCTTAGTCCTGAGCCAACAGCCCTGCTGCAAGTCAGAGATGACAGAGCTTCTGTGGAAGCACCATCAGGCTCCCTTCTAACATCCCCTGGAATACAGAGCTCAAAGGCTGCTTGCAAGGAAGGAGACAATGTTTCAGGGGCCAAGGAGCTCCATGGAAAGACAGGGACTGAAGCCCTAAATCCCTGCTGCTGTGGTTCAGAGACCTACTGGTAGGCTATGAAGGTGCTGACTGGGGTTACATTGTGTAAAGGGCCTCTAGCCCCTAGGGCAGTGCCTTGTGGATCTGAACATGTGAGGAGACTCACTATTCCAATGGATTGTGGGGAAGTGGGTTTCACAGGCTGGATGACACTCCATCCTCTCTGCTCATGTTTTCCTACAGTAGTCAGGGTGAGTACTGAATGGCTCTGATCTGGAGACAGAGTGTGGGGACCCCTGAGGCCCTTTCCAGGGTCCTGAAAACCTGGATGGCATGAGCCAGAATCCAGCTGAGGTCCACGAGGTGGGATCAGTAGGAAGGTCAGGGAGAATATGCCCTGCAGGCAAACCTTCCCACTCTGGGCACATTCTCCCCAAAATATTTTGAGGAAGCTGTCCCTTTAGGCTAAGTAAATTCTCAGAGCTTCACTCATTCTGGGACAGGATGTGGCTCCTAGCTAGAGAGGGCCCACCACTCATCTGAACATGTCTTTGCCTTTATCCCATGGAGTGGCACAAGAGCATCCAGTTTCATTCCGTTTGCCTGAATGGCTAGCAAGATTCTCAGGCCTCCTTACACTGCATGTCGACCTGTCCTGGTGGTTTTTTGAGTTCATAATGGGAATCATGTTTTGTATAACACCTTCAAATGTTCCTTCTTGCTTTTATATAAACTGGTCTTAACACCATATGTCTCCCATTTTCCACTTTGCATTTTCTGACAGATGTCCTTTTTGATGTGCTCTGAGGCCTCTATGCAAGGCACACAGGTGACCGAGGTAACCCACATGCCTGTGAAGCCAATGTGAGCTTTCTGAACCCTGATAAATGCTCAAGTTTCTCATGAGTGAGGGCTTCAACTGAGTAGTTTTAATTGAGCCTTTTGCCCAATAACATACCTATATTTACTTAACAAATTAGTCTTAGGAATCTAACATGAATTCAATATATTTATCACCCCCTAATGGAAAATGAAAACCCAGCAATTCCATATTGCTCAAGCCTGGCACATGTACACTTTGACTTTGACATGTTTCTCACAAACACATGGTTTCATGAAGGAATGAGTGTAATACAGAACAGGTCGCTGGTGTGGGGAGTGGTCTGTTCTCCCTGCTTGTGAACACGTGTCTCCTGCTCCAAGGTCAGACCACTTCAGATGAAGGACACATTTCAGTGCAGACACATTCATCTTTTAAAGGGCTATCTTTAATGAGGTTATTTGGCTTTTAAAAAATGGAATCCTTTCTAGAGTTAAGATAGAGATGACTTTATCATTCCCTTATGAAGATCAGTCAATGCCATCAACTCACTGGACTTCTCTTGGGATAAAAGATCAAAAGATTCTGCAGTCTGTGGTATTTAATGCTCTCCTGCCTCTGTGGGCAGTAAGTCTTGGACTTCTTTGTATTTTCTTATAGAACATGATTACTGTGTGTCTAAAGGTCATGGTTCAGGAGGTAAGTGTCAATTAGATGGTAGTATGGTGAAGGCCAGAAGGGGCAGGTCTGGGGTGGAGGGGGGTCAAATGGGAAAAAAAGGAGATGAATGTAATATTAACAACAATAAAGATAAATGTGATTAACCTTTTATCACATGTTAAAATAGCACAAATAAAGTTTTGAGTCTTCCTTAGTGAAAGTTAAATTATTTTAGAGTATTAATTCTACTAAGCCACTGGTAATTATTTCTGAAAGACATATAAAAACAATTAAGTTTCCTGTTTGCTTTTGTTTTGCTTTATTTTTGCTCACAAAGGGTAATTGTTAATTTTAATATACCTTGATTGAGCATCAAAACTCCTAGACATCATCAACCAACACAAGGAAATGAAGCTCAGAAAACCTGAAATTATTTGCTAAAATGAGGACTGAAGCTCAACTCTCTAGATCCCGTTCTTTCTTGATCTCTTTGGGAAAATTATTCATCTTCTAAGTATTATTTTTCATGTTTTCAATTTATCAATATTTTCTAGTGCTATTGAAGATTATATATATAAAAAATATACACCATCCTTGGTAATTAGGATTCTGCAAAACAGATGCTGAGAAATCTTAAGCTACAAATAGATGAGAAGAGATGTTGGCAAGACCTGGACCTGGCTCCTTAATGCACATTGGCCAATTTCATGGTCACCCACATATCTAATTTATTTCATGATACAATGACTATCTCATGGAGGTTACCTGATGTCCATTTACAGAGGGAATCAAGAGCTTTCATGAAATTCTGTCCCTACAAACCACACCTCTTCCCCCTTTGACCTTTTGCCTTTTTTTTCTGACTGTGCTTCCTATTTAATCAATTTACTCCCTCCCCCCACCTTCTATATTTCCTATTTCCTCTTCCTCGCTCTCTCTCTCTCTCTCTCTCTCTCTCTCTCTTTCTTGGCACTCTAACCAAAGCAGGATATGTTGCTTCTCTTGAATAATGCTTAGGCTTTTTGTTGAAGTAAAGGCCAAAAGTATTAGCTTAACTCAAATACAAGTACAAATATTTTGGGCAGAGAGTGAAATATATTAAACAATATATACTTAAAAATGTACAGGTCATGTATAATTTATAAAATAAATTTAATCTTCCATCTTAGATTAATATTTCCTCAGAAATTGTAGTTTACAGAAAGCATAGGAGAAGAAAAGAAACAGATTATTTGCCTTTATTTTGTGTATATATATATTTTTCAACCTCCAAGGACCGATCAACTTAGAGAAATGAAGACTATAGCATGGGCTGGCCACCAACACCACACCAAGCATCCAGGAGAAGAGCAGGTTCTAGGCCTGGTAAGGGGAGGGTAAGGCCAGGTGTGTGTGTATATGGTATTTGCAATTGTGTGTTTGTTCACTACCTGACTACCCTTTAATTACCTATACAATTGTTAAACCCCTAAAATATCACAAACGTTTTGCTCACTGAACTCAGGAGACACAAAGTTAAAATGATCAGAAACTTGACTTCAAGGATCAACTGGAATAAGAGCCAGACCAATAACTGGCAGTAAAGAACACATTACCAGCATGTTTCTTTTAAGCTAAGGTCAGTAAATATAAATTTACTCATTGTGTCCATTATTGTCATTTAAATATGTGCAAGGTCACTGCATTCTTGTGCTTTGACATTCTGTCTCTATTGTTGCATTTTTAGTGAACAGGAAAACCTGATCTTACTTTGAGTGTTTTCAGTTACTTGTATTGCACAACAACTGCTTCTGCTATTGTGCATGCTTGAAAAACTAACTTCATACAGTTTGGAAGACTGCTATTAAAATAATTTAATAGCCTCAAATAAAATCAATAGAGATCTTCTGGCAACATTGGTTGTGAACATGCAATGGAATCCCTTTGCTTCTTGCAGTAGGTAGAAGGTATGTTAGGGATGGGCATGTGGTTTGAATTCCAGTGTTCACTGTACCCTGTGATATCGGGTGAGTCATTATATTACTTAGTTTCTCTGTCTTGTTGTGTTAATGGTGTGTCACAAGTTCATTGTAAATCTTTAAATGAAAGAAATGCATGTAAAATATCAGATGATGGAAAATATCAGACTCTTCCTTTCCTTTTCTAAAAAAATATTCTTCAATTATAGTACACAGTCAATATTATTGTGTATTATTTTCAAGTGTACAGCATAGTGGTTCCTATTTTCCTCTTTGCTGACCTTGAACATCACATACTTATCTAGATTTCTGATATTTTGTGGGGAAATGTCAGACCATCTTCTCTCTAATTTCTTGAGAAAAGATCACATAAACTTAAAGCAAATCAAGACTTTATTCCCCTTTCTCTCTTCATGCTAACACTTGCCTGACTTTCTAGAACTCTCTGTAGCCTTATGTAGCTAAGATGCTTTTCCCATTCTTCTATTCAAAATTACATCTAGAATCTCTTTACTTTAGAGCTGAGTCAGGATCCAGAAACAACTGAATTCTTAGTTTACCTTAAAGATAAATGATAGCCATGGTAACCTATCATGTATAATTACATTAGATGGAACACAAGACAACACAGTTATAGTTATACTATTTTACAACCTCTGTGCAAAGCTTGCAGGGCAAACACAAGGGACTGCATCTGAGATACCGCTCCAGGCAGAATGAGCAGAGACACAAAATGCCTGTGAGGGGTCTGCTATCTTAACATTTGAATAGATCTGATTACAGAAATTGGGAAAGAAAAATGTCTGTATTTTTAAAAGATCACTTGACAGTAAATATATCAGCAAATATCCAGTAAATTGAAATAATTGATAAGATATCTCAGGAATCAGTACCGTTTACAATGGCAAAAAGAGGGAACATCACCACATTCACCCCAACTCCATTTTGCTGGTTTGATCCTCAGTCTTTCCCACCAGCTCAATGAAACACTGATCAGAGGCCCAGGTTTTGATTTCTCTTATATTAAAGCGACAGAAAGCTCCCCTGTAGGGATCCCACCTGGAGAACTTGACTTAGGAAGGAGTGCCAGCAAAGCGTTGTCAACAGAACTCTAATTATTCCTTAATCTCACAAAATATGCAACATGATGGGCCATTTGCTTTTCAGGCAACAGAGCTATAAGCAATAAAGGTCTCGGTGTCATTTTTCTGGGAAACATACAAAGATAAGCTGACAAGTTATCTGTGGAGTTAAGATGTCCTTGAGCTCTACACATCGAGTGGGTGGCATTTTCTTCCTTATTCTGGATGTGCATTTGTCATTAGAAAGACAGACATACACAGACAGACAGAAAAACCTAAAGCACCGCATCTTGCTATAAATCAAGATTTTTGTCTTTAAATTTAGTGGCCAACCTGTGACAAACTGGACATTGATAGATCTCACATCTGTGTAAACATGGGGCAGGATCAAGATGGCTCATCATAAATTCTTATTTAATGGCCGATGCATTTTAAAGCCTACATCTCTGTGAAGTACCTTATTTCTGCTGCCTTCTGCTCAGGTTGTATGTGTTTTTCTATATAAAAAAGACTTGTTTGGCTCCAGCTTGAGGAGTCAGTAAAATATAAGTGAGGCTACAAGTGTTCCAATGAACAACGGTGTTTTTTTTTTCTTTATGACTATGCTTTAATTGATCACATGATAAATGTACTTGAAAACTTGTGCTCTTAAAACTTCCTCTACCCAAAATATGTTTCTGCTTTCATATGGCATTAGCATTTCTTTCATATTGCATTGGCATGCAGATGCCAGGTGTATAAGGGCTGCTCCAGGCAGGCGGTGAGCAGCAGCTCAGCTTGTCCACTCACCACACACACAGGGCATAAGGAGCACCAGAGAATAAATGAAGCTCTTATCGATGGTTGTGAGTTCTACACTGTCTTTGTGTTGTTTCACTTTATTCTTCCTGAAGTTCTAGTTTCTTGTTCCGATCAAAACTGAATCACAACTTTCCTATTTTGAATGGACTCAGAAAATACAAATCTTTTCTGACATCAATTGCTGGAGGGACATGCTGGTGTTTTGAAGGAATTTGCATATGTGCAGAGCATGTTCTTGTGCTAAATCTTTACCTCAAAGGCTCTGAATTCATCTCCTGACCAAACCTCAACTCTGAAAATTAGGATGAAGACAATATAATAATATCAATAGCAATAATTTGATAAGATTGCTTTTACATGAATGAAATGGTCTATGAAAATTTCCTAACACAATACCTGACTCAGAGAAAACTTTCTAAGAATAAAGGGGGAAAGTAGAATGAATGTTAAAAGGCATGATTTCTTACTTTTCTCAACCCAGTTCAATCTGCTGAAAGCTCCATCCACCAGGGTGATGCTGAATCCAGTTTGAGTCCCTACTGAGAGCATCTTATACTTTCTTGGGGTAACATGAAGCTCCTGAGGCTCATGGAATTTTCTAGAAAGTGGTCCCTCTCCCAATCTGGATCTCCTCCTCATAAGCACATCATGCCTCTGATTGCCTCTAGGGTCAGTCAGAACATGGGACCCTTCAGCCCAGGATGACAGCAAGGCTCTCCTAGATGAGGACCTGTTGGAGACGCTGGTGCTCGGCACATGGCCAGACACCTAAAGGTTGGCCCACGGTTAATGCTGAATCTATGATAGAACACATTATCACATTTGGTGGGTTAAGTTTCTTGATGAAAATGGTAGGAAACTTATTTTACGTCTTTAATTAGCACATGAGACTAATCAGGGCTCAGGGGGTTTACTATCTCAGCTCGGGCCCCCTCCTCACTTATGGAATCAAATCTGAGATCCACTTCTGACACCAGTTCAGGATGACACTCCTGCTCTGCATGCCACAGATGTGTTTGGTAACCATGCTCTCTATGAGATCATCTAAACTATTCATTCAAATGTTGGGGGGAAAACAACCAAGAGGCCTTTGACTGGCAAGCACTCAACCCATGGCCATCAGGGAGAGGGGCAAATGTGGGGTCAGAGACCGGAGAGGTATTTGACAACTAATGAAAAGGAAACTACACGGGGTCCAAGAATTTTGTTCAGCAAGAAAGACATTTCCCCCCAGTTTTGGATCTGGAAGCATTTTACTGTTTTACCTCTCTTCCAACATCTAGGGGAGGGGGGTGTTAATACCTCACTTAGAAGGAAAAGCTTACAAAATCCAGAAGTACAAAAAAGCAATTTAGTGTATGGAAAGGAAGCCGTTTCTGGCCTAAAGTAATGGGCAAACCCCATTCAAGGTTTTGTGGAAGAGGGAAGACATCTCTGTCTTCATTGGGAATTGTTGGGCAGCTGTGCCACAAATAGCTGCAGGAGAAAGATCACATGTAGCTGTAGCCAGAGAGGCATTTGAAGAAGATTTTATTCTTGAAAAGTAAACATTGGGTAATTTGGGATCCTGAGAGACTGATGAACCTTAATGACTAGATGATCACCTTTAGTATGAGGAAGAACACTGGTGTGGACAAAGGATGGCATGTGAAACAGATGATGCTCTACTAACACAGAACAAAGTAATGAAAGAAGAAAATTCATATGGAAATAAAGAAGACACTTTTTTTACCTGAATAATGCTTGGCTAAGGTTTTTGCCAGTGTCTTATAGTTTATTTTACTGCTTCACTGAGCCACAGAGGTCCTGCATGTTAGCATATGTACTGTTGAAAGCAAACACTATTCTTCTGGGGTTGGTTAGAGTCAATTCTTTAATAAGCTGCATTCTCATTCATTCTGTAAATGACTCTACCATTTTCAAATCTACATTTTATTAACATATAGTTCTGTGTTTAAAAATCTGCTTGAGTCTCCCACTCAGACACCTTTATGGAGTGGGCAACAACAGGTGTGGTTTTGGTGCTAGACTAGGTAGAGCAGATGCCCTCCCACTAATGCTCTAAAAAAAGTGGGATCTATAGCATCCTGCAATGCATCCCTCTCAAGGATGATGGAAGTTCATTGATCAGTTTGCTCCAAACTCAGTTATTTTACCATCTCTGTCATTTATATATTTTCTTTCTTCAAATGCTCACATTAAAAAATAAACAGCTCACTAGGTAGGTTGGTGGTACACATGTTTCCGAACTAAGATATAAACCATGTTTAAAATATGAGTACATAACTAACATCAGAAGTAAAAGACAGGGTACCAAAAGTATGTATACACCAGTTGGATGAAACGTTGATTTGGACAGATACCAGATATGCACCATCAAATGTGCAAATAACTGATATGTTAGACTTCCTTAAAGAAACGAAGTTCAGCCAGTGGCCAGAGAGGAATGTAAGAATTTTGGGTAGGGCAATCTGGGTTATCACTTGGGCCATGGCAGGGAAAGCATGTAGAAAATATTTTTTCAGACATAAACCCATCTCTGTAGTGGTCCAGTGGTCATTTATCTTCATTTTGATGATATACAGGCATCTCAGACTCAGTGTGACTGAGATAAACACATGATCCTAACTCCCTTTCCTCTTTCATAGGCCCTTAAATCACCATCAAGACTCATAATCCAGCTGCCAATGTGCATCCTCTTCTCTCCACCAGTTCCCTTCGATGTTCAAGTTGAGGTTTTTCCCATCCTTTCCTGTCATTCATGGCACCTAGCTCTCTAGTCTCCCTGACTCCAGCCTTATACCTCTGTCCTCCTAGCATTGCACCAATGGTGATATTTCTTAATTGCATTCATATTCCTATACTGCTAATAACCTCCCCTGGAACTCCCTGACCTTCAAGGTAAAATGCAAAGTTTCTAGGTTAGGATATTGTACTCCTCATGATCTAATCTGAATGTACCTTTTCCACCTCAATTCTGACTTTTCTATCACTGGATCCCTTTCCAGAGGACTCCCTTTTCCTTCCTATGCATGAAGCTGGCCATCTTCTTGTCATATCAGAGATTTAGTTATGATCTCCTCTGGTTAATATTCTCTCCTATGAGTTCAATGCACTCACATACATCTTAGTGTCTAAGAGCTCATCATGAGATAACTCTACTTATTCTGATATCTTTCTTCTTGCCCTCACCCCCAGACAACAACTCCTTGAGGACAGGGCTGGATGTTGCTGATAAGTTGATTTCTGAGTCTTTCAGAGAGGTACATTTGCTGAGTAGACAAATGCAAGAATGCTGGTAGCTGTAGGGTGAGAATAAGAAGTGTGAGGATGAGAACTAGGAGAAATGCAAGCACAGGTTATTATACTGTACAGGAATGCATCTGGTTAGAAAACTCTTCATCAATAAAGGAGTGAGTCTGAAAAAGAAGATCAAGGGTCCTTGAGCAAGACAGACACAAATGGTCTCCACATCCAAAAATGGGAAAACAAAAGCAACAAACAACTGTACCATAAACTCCTCCCATAAAGTACTTCCCAATTAAATGCAATTTGGGGTTTATTTGAAGATGTGCCTGAATCAAGTAGACCTCAAGGTTCTATCTGGTGTGAAACTACTGATACTTAGGTATGTGAACAGTTTTTCTCTTCCCAATACATCATGCACATGTGTAAATAGGCACATACACACACTCACAAATAAATACACTGGCACTCTCTCATACATATAAACACCACACACATTCACACACAAACAACATTCTCAAAATAATTAAATAATCTAATTATTGAAAACAAAGGCTAAAGCAGTAGGCGTTTTAGGATTCTAAAGAAATACCTCCCCAGCCCTCTACAATTCCTCAAATTGGAGACCTGGTTACTAGATGATATGATTATTTAGCGGCTAAAGGTGTCTGTGTATGTGCTCTGCTTTCTATGTGATCTCCTCTAATCTCACAGTAACCTTGTGTCTTGGTTATATCATCTGCTTTTCAAATTATATGTTACGAGTTGGGGTAACATGCAATACCCTAAACTACAGATGTTACTACTGCAAATGCCAATGACCTCCTAACACATATATTCTAAAGGAGCTAGAATGTTAGAGTCACTTAACCATGTGGCATTACTGTGATATAACAAACACTTGTATCTGCTTGCATAGAAAGCCAGGTAGAATCATGTAAGCACAACGGCCTCCCTTTGTGATGGGTCTCAGGCCTTTCTTAACGCCCTGTGCTCAGCTTTATGCACCAGAACATGAGCAATGATTAATGAGTTGGCAAGAACTCTAGAAGGTTAGAGGAACTATCCATATTTAGTTTAATGATGAGATGGTTGACAGCTGACCTGAGAAAGACGTTCAGGAATGGGAGTGAGCATTCACCAAGGATGGTGACCAGCTGCTCTCTGTCTTCCGTGGGCAAAGGGAGACATGAGAGGAAATGAGCTTAAACTGTATCATAAGGTAATAATTTGAGTTATAAAGAACTTCCTGAGGCTGGAATGGGTTACCATGGAAAGGCATGGAATCTCCTTTCCTCAAGGTCTTTAAAAATAAGTTCTGTCCAACTTTGTTAAAGTTTGGGTATTCCTCTCAACTCAGAGTTGGGGACCTAATCCAGAAGTTTATCCCATCTATGGATATCTATCTGAATTCTAAACAGTGTGTTCTTCTTTAACCGCCGCCCCCCACCCCCCGCCCATGTGCTTCCTTTTTCACTTTTTATTTACAAGACTAAATATATGTTCTTTTGGTGTATAGCTCTGTGAAGGTTGACACATGCAAACAGTCACCACAGCTAAGGGAGAACAGTTCTGTTATGACTTTACACTCTTTTTCTCTAACATTATTATTTCCTTTTTCTCTAGACACATGTGTTAATATTTAAAATCTGTAAGAGCTCAGCACCAAATTGCCCTCTTCAACTCTATTCATTCAGTAGGTGATATAATGGGTTAAATATTTATATGGAAAGAGAGAGAGAGTAGTGAGAGAGAGGGACTGAGAGGCTTTCATACTCTCACTTTCTTTAGACTTGGAGTAGTAAGGATTTGATTTAGAATGATGTAGGTGAGTCTGCTTCCCTTGTGCTCAATAAACTGGCCTCAGTATCTGAGAAGAAATGGGGATGGAAAATAAAAAAAAGAAAATTTGGAGAGCCATCCTCTAAATAGAATGAATTTTAAGTAGAATTCTTGAGACAGTAGGACAAAGATATGCATGGACAGTCGGCTAGTGTGTGCACTGAGAGATCATAGGTGTTTCATTGCTCACATACTTTCTGAGCCATCTCATCTCTATCCAGGGAGTTGGAGAGAACCCTTGCCTTACAGGAAAGATGGAAACTGACTTTTTGAGATGGATGGAGTCAAGTGTACTGGAAGGTAAGGTTTTTGGGTTTCTGGCATCAGGAGCTCATTGAATTCCAAACTTGGAGTTTCACAATGAGATGTAGGGTGGAAAGAGAATAGCAAGACTCTGAAAATAACAGAAACACCCTCTTTGGTCAAAGATTGGGGTTCAGAGAGATTGGAATGAAAGTGTAAAGTAGCCTGGAGTTGTTGCTTCTGGCCTTCCCATACTAAATCCAGGAGGACTGCACCAGATACCCTTTGAGAAAAAAACACATAAAAACAAAAAACATTACAGAAACCTGAGCATATCCAAAGGAAAGCAGGTTTTTAGGCCTTGATTGTAGAATGTAGCCATAGAGAACATGGGCCTTTTCAGAATGTCTATCACAAGCATGTTGCCAGAGAGATGGCTCTGAGGAGGCTAGGAGAGCAAAGAGCCTCAGTTCCCAGTCCATCTTGGCCTTGTTGGCAGGCTTATCTGATGCTGACAGTTTCCAAGTCTCCTGAGAGTCACAATAAGGCCCAGAGTGCTGGAAGTGGACAAGTATATCTTCCCATGGTGGGAGACATTGGTTGTCAGAGCAAATACCACTGTGACAGAGGCTGCCCCAAAATCCAGAAGGAGGAGAGTTATACAATGGCAGAGGCCAGAGACACATGGGTGCCAATGAGCTAAGAACCCTTCCCCAGGCTGAGGTGTATGTACCCAAGACGTGTGCCCTCACACAGCAAGGGGTAAGAGGCAGAGAAAGAAGGCTGTGGTTATGTGGGCAGTGATATGTTCTGGGGCTTAGCATAGTCCTGATCTGTAAGGTTGCACACCCAAAGGAGTTCACACCCACTAGTCAAGGCTAATTTAGATAAGGTTAATTTCACACCTAATGAATATATGTGATCCATTTCTGAAAGCTGGTCCTTGTCTTGATTTTTATAATAGAATCCTGTTGCTCAGATCACAGCCACTGTAATTTAAATGATTTTTCGTTCTCCCTTCTTCTTTTGATTTTTTTAAAGAAAGATAAGTGCTGAGTTTATTAGAAGAACATCTGTGATATCTCTTCTTCTCTTCCCTGTCTGGATAATTTCTTGCTCATTCTATTATTCTCACATTATATCTGCCAACCTTTCCTTTACCTCATATCCAATCATGGCCTATTTTGCCAAATTCAGAAGAAAAAAATTCCACACATACACATACATATATGAAATAAACATCTATGCAAAGTGCATGTTATATGTATTCTTTAATAAACTTAGATTTTAGGAAATAAATGAGTTGAGCTTAAGTCTTTCTTTGGAAAACTCTCTTTTCTCTGAGTGTTGTGGTGCAAAATCACAAGTTACCCTTCACACCATCAAGACCTTTGCTCCTCCACACCCTTGTCTTTGCAGAGGTTAGGGGCAGTGTGTGACTGGCACTCTTCCACCCCCATGAATGCCCCCAGCAGGACTGTGGGAGGGTCCTGGCAGTGTGCTGTCCTCATGGTGAAGATGGCCAGGTCCTCAGCCCTCAGCCGCCTGCCTGGCCTGAACTCCACACTCACACTGGGATTTCCCTAGTTAGACGCCTTGGTTTACTTTGGCTCTGGCTCATCGTTCTTGAATTATGCTTCCTTGTATTGCACAGGGTGAATTTCTGCACAGAAGATGCTAAAAAACCTCCCCCCACCAATGGAATTCTGTCTCTTTGCAGCTGCTGGGAAAAAGACTCTGGTTTCAGAAGGTGGGCTGTGGATGTGGGAGTTCCCAGATCAGGTTTTATATTCCTCCAGGGCTTGGCTGTGGAGTGAAAAGGATCCTCCTGCTTGGGGCGAGGCCCTGTTTCCTAGGACACCCGACTGGCCCAGATGAATAGGGAATATGAGAAGGGAGAGAGAAGGGGGATTAGTCTGTGTGGAGTAAATGTTGATCTTTCCTCACCTGCTTTTAACAAGTCTTCGCCTCGCTGAAATATGTTTTTATTAAATTTTAATCAAAAGCACAAAAACAGATTGTTTATCATAGGAAAGACTGACCTTATTGTAAGCGTTCCTTGCCCAGCCAGTCTTAGGGATGTTAGCAGTCTGACACCAGATACCTGGGCTTCATTCAGGAGCACAGAACTGCAGGAGGACCCAGGGGCATGGACACAATGGATCGATGAGGACTGATTAATTTTGTTATTATTTGAACCATGTATTCCTTTCCGCACAGGTTTTACTAAAGAAGTCTGACTGCTGATTGTTGTATCTATGCAACATTCAATGAGGGAGCATTCAGATGACTGAATTTTTAAAGTTTTCATTCATATGGTTGGTCTTCTCTGAATGGTCTTATCGAGTCAGCCTGAATTCCTTGAGATGGATAAAATTAAATAATGTGCCTGATGTGCTTCTGGCCTCTGATGACCTCATGATATGAATTCTTGGTTTATTTTTAGGGAAAGCCAAGGATAACATACAATATGTGTTGATAAAGTTTACTTTCTAATTAAATATTTAAAGAAACATCCTAACTCTGTGTGCTGGGACTATTATTCCAGTTTAACAGTTTCTTCGCCAAGTTCACACTTTCTACTCAAATAACTAGATGACTCAAGTCAATGAACATCCTAGCTTAAGAGTGGTTAGAAAATAAATAAGGTAAGACTTATTATCATCTTCTGAGAGACAATGCTATCTTATAATATTTTATGTAACATTTTTATATTTTATATCCATCATATAATAATTGCGTAATAAAATAATTACCAAATATTTTTACTTAATTTACTCAACAGAGGGGAAAAGAATAATAAACTATAATCAGATTTTTTTGACCTTGACAACTTCCCTCTACCCTGAACTATTGCCGACAGACTTCCAAAGTCAGCTTTCTGCTGGGTCCTCACTGGGCTCAAGTGTGCTTCCTTTCTCAGAGTGTAGGACAAATACAATAAAAAGGGAAAGTTTCCATAGGCAAGGAACAGGGAAAAGTGAGAAAGAAAACAATAAACACTTTTAAATGTAGTTAATACTTGCCACCCCCAGGCTGATTTTCACAGCTGGTTTTGAGCAGAATGATTCTGGAAGAGACAGCTGGCCTTCCAGCCTCTTTCATGCTACCTCCCATCAAGTTTTTGGAGAAAGTTTCCTTCTGATTTTTAATTATTTTATGCCTGTTATGAGGTGAGAGATTACCAATATTTATGAGATTCTCCTTTACAATTCCAGGTGTGTGTTTTTGTATTAAGAACAAAATAATGTAATGTTTTCTTCAAATTCAGACAAGTGTCTACAAAGATGAGAGGAACAGGAGAAAGAGCTTTCCCTGAATATTTTATGTGAGAACAAGATCAAGCCTTTGAAGGTCACATCGTCTACCAAATTGACACTCTTTCTCTTCAATGATGTTGTATTTTAAAATTGTGGTCCTAAAATTGGGGTGTTTAGCGATAACATCAGCTTCTCCTGGAATATATCAGAAATGAATTCAGTCCCACCAAGACCTGTTGAATCCAAAACTGGTGACAGGTGAGGTCAGCAAGCTCTCTGGGCAACTCAGATCAATCCACGTTCAAAAGTGAGAGCCAGTGTTATAGAGAAGTAAGTAGTATGGGCTGAAGTGTGAACCACAAATTCATAGAATGCAATACCTCAGAATGTGTCTGTAATAGGGCCTTTAAAGAGGTGTTCAAGTTAAAATGAGACTATTGGGCTGGCCTGAATCCAATATGGATCCATATAAGAAAAGAATATTAGGACACAGATGCACAGAGGAGAGAACATGTGAGAACACAGGGAGAAGGTGGCCATCTGCAAGCCAAGGAGGGAGACATAGGAGAAACAACCCTGCTGACACACACACCCTCACACCCTCATATATGTACTCATACATACACACATATAGACTATTTACACACTAGCACATACCCATACACTCCTACCACACAAACACACACATGCATAAACATACACACACACACACATGCGCATGCACATTGCCCAGGGAGTGATGGAGCTCAGTCAGGACTCTTTCCATCCAGATCCCAGGCATCATGCACTGTATGGCTTATTTCTCACTCCTAAAGCTTTTGATAGAAGTGCAAGCATAGCAAGCAACCCTTCAGTTGATACATGAGGATTTTGAAAAGGATGATTTAAAAACTTCCCTAGACTCCAATGTGCAACTTTGGCCATGGAAACCTCCTGAGAAGCTGCTGGATTTGAGATATGCCCACTGTTATGAGTCCTGGAACACTGAAGGGTGTTCTGATAGGTATCCAAGGGCATGAGCAGATACAAATAAACAAACCACAAAACCACACCAACTGTATTTGGGATTATCTTTGCTCACTTGCAGATGTGGTTAAATGTACCTTGGAAATGACCAAGTTGAGCATTTGGTAGTAGTAAAAATTCTTTGCTGAAGACTTCCTGTGGGTTAAAAATTTTTACATACATTGCCTGTAAACCTGACAATATTGCAAGACAAAAATTGATATCTATATTGTACTGATAAATTCTTTCTCAGGGAAATTAAGGAACTTTCCTGAAACCATGCAGATGGAAAGGGTTAATTCTGGACTCCAACCTGTATCTGTCTGACTCTCCCGTCAACCTGTGCTTCATTACCCCAGTGCAATCCCATGATCTCTCTGACCTCAGACATAGTACTCAACACATCTAAAAAGAGCTTCTGAAGGTCGCCCACAGAATCACCAACTTGGCAAATTCTGATTCAGAATGTTTCAAGAACTCATTCACTATTTAGCAAATAGAGATATATATAAAGACCTAAAGTTTTAGCTTCTAGAGAGTTTATTTTTGGAACACTAAAGGCTAGGTATAATGCTTCTAACTTAACATGTTTCTTATTCATCAAATTGTAGCTAGAGAATTAGACAAATTCCATAATATGTGCTTAGGAACCCTCTAATCTTGAAAAAAAAAAATATAATGCTCTTATTTACGGTCTTAATAATTTTTTGATTTCTGCCAAGAACTTTATTGCTAAACTTATCCAAAAGTAACTTGGATAGTATGACTTGAGATCCATTGTTCACATGTTTGTAACTTTAATAGCCTAAAATAGTTGGTAAATTGTGCCAAAGGAAAATGCTTTTAAGATGAATGGCAGAAGGATAAAGTCAGACCATTTATATTCATGTTATCTTTTTCCTCCAAGACTCACTTCAAGATGTGTGAATTGGGCAAATGCCAAGATACTTTTAAATTCAGAGATCTTTAAATAAAAATAACCCGTATTAGGGTTGGGTTTGGAGCGGAATTCTCAATCTATTCCTATGTCTGCTTTTATGATCTGTTAGAATGCTCACTTTATTTCCCTGATTCATGGTCATCAGCCTGTATTTATAAGACATTATTTTGCTTCCTTTTTAAAGCCTGGCAAAGTAAAACAAATAAAAACAAACAAATAAACAAAACACACCAAATGTATGTGGGGTTATCTTTGTTCACTGAAAATCACCTCCAGAAGTGGCCGCTTTCTATAATCACCTCAATTCAGGTCTGGGAAACCCAGAACTTGCAGGTGTAAGCAGATCTCCCTGCCCCAGCCTGGGTCCATCAGCACCTTTTCAGGTGCTCAGTGTGGCTGGCGGGACATGCTGACAATAGCTACTTGCTGCAGGACATGCACCATGGAAGGGCTGGTAGAGAGGGGTTTCAAGTTTGGACTAAGGCAAATCACTCATTCTTCCCTGGCAGTGATGAGAATCCAATAGGGAACTGAGAAGAGGAGAAGCATGCCCTAGGGGGCCATATCAGTAGCCCACAGTTGCCAAATTAAAATCAGTAATAGCCTGAAGAATAAAATACCCAAGTATTCTGAAAATGACTAAAACTAGTTTGTTCTCTGTGTTTTTATTTTTATTTTGATAGAATAAAAATGAAGTAATTACATCCTAAAGGAGAAGAAACAGGCATAAAAGTCTTATTTTAGTCAAATTAAAAGACACAGTCATAGACTTTTGGGGTGACTCTATGGTTTTTAGTCAGTGCTCCTTTGCACCACCTCACAATGCCAGAAAGTCTCATTACTATATCCTGGCAAAGTCACCTCCCTGTAATAAAAGCAGTTGTAATTCTAGATTAGAAAGACACAGGGTCATATTTCATTCCTATGGGAATTATTGTAATCTAATTCCTTTGAGATTTGAGCTTCTCTTTATGCAGCCACCAAAATGCATTCCTACGCAGGTGGCATGGTACTCACAAGCAGCCATAGCTTTGCCTCCATGGACTGACTCTGTCCTTGAGCTTGTTATAGCAAGTGCTGCCCCTGGCACTTTCCAGAGCAGAAGCCGGGTGGGGATGAGCAAGGACTCACAGTCCTTGAGAGGGTAGTTGCTGCCACTAAAATGAGGTACACAGGGAAGCACAGATGTAATGGGCCATCCAGAAAGTCCTTTGGCCATTGAGTCTCATTTCAGAACAGGGAGTGATCTGGTGACCCATTCAATTCCACCTGTCACTGTAAAATTGACTTATGTGGGAAAAGAGGGAGGGAGATATGGAATTTTACTTTAAAATCAACCAGGTCATAATGTGAGCATTGTGTCAAGGGATATGTATATATTAAAATCTTCAAAGAATATTATCTTCCCTGGTAACCTATCCTAATGAGTCATAACTCAATGTCAGAGAGTCATTCCCCATATCTAACCTGAATTCTTCATGCTGTCATCTAAGCCCATTTCCTTTCGTTCTGCCTTTAGTAAAAAGTGAGAACACTAGCCGGCCTTCATCTCACAGGGGAGTTTTCATATGTTTTAAATATAGGTGCTGAATCACTCCAGTTGTTTCTTCTTCATGTCAAATAATGTTAACCTCTTTCATTCTTCCTCACCCACTGCATTTTTGTCTTCTGAAATGACATGTGGTGGGTCAGAAAGATGCTCTGGGTGTTCCATATGTCAAGGTGACAAACCCCAGGGGATTTCCAATCAGCAATCACCAAATATTTCTTACTCATCCACACAGTTCAAGCCATTGAGTCACAATAAAATTTTTAAATAAAGGAAAAATGAAAAGATTCATACCACAACCCAAGTTCCTAAAAGTTTCTGGGAAGAAGATATGTCCCCAATAAGGGGATGGGTTACCTCCCTGAGAGAACACTGACACACAGTGCCATGTAGAGAGCCCCCACTCCAGCATCTCCTCTTCTGCACCTTCCCAGGCAATGGAGCAGCTTCTGCCTGGAGCTTTGCCTGGCGCTGCAGTGAGAAAAAGAGAAAGTGAGGGGCTGCAGTGTGGTCACCGGGAGCACAGAAAGAGCTCTCAGCTCTGCCTTGTCCACTCAACAGGATGCTGACAGGACAGACCGAGGCCACAAGGGCAACAAGGATTATGCTCTGTACCAGCATGGGTAAAAAGCACTGCTATGTAGTGATCATCTGGGGGAAATTTCATGTTGGAGAGGACAAATTGAAATCCAAAATGAGTCAATCTATAGATCAGACAATAAATCAATGAGACATGAGTTGGGGAATCATATTATTGCTCTTGATTGTGTTTGCCATCTCTGGACACTGCACTTCTACAGTGGGAAAACAGTGGAATCTGTGTATGTTTCTAGACTTATCAACAAGTCGGAAAAGTTAATAAGCCCAAGGGCAGGATTATTTAGAGTTGTTCTAAGCATTTTTGCAGATAAAATACCTTCCATGGAGTGCACACCCTTTCCAGAAACTGGGAGGCATGGACTGAACCAGACATAACCCTGCATTTGTCATCAGCAGACAGCAGTGGGATCCCCACTCATTACAGGCTCAAGACATTGGAGCAACTCCAAGACACACTAACTAGGTAGGATTCCAGAATTAGGAGCTGGCAACTCCCAACACTCGCAGATTATCCTTGTCTGATCTGAACTTATCTGTGCCCTTAAAGCTTTAAAGATAAAATGATTTTGAAATAGTCTACTTGGCACTGCTCCTATAAAGCTTCCCAAGTACCCATTAAAATATGTATAAAGATATATAAAACCTATCACTATTAAAAATGATTATTGACAATCTACTTGTCCTAGGTTGACTCTATACCCTATCACCCCAAAAAACCCAAAAACATATGAGGCAAAGCTCTATGTGAAAATGACTTTTAAAAAAATGTCTCCAAGAGAAACTGAAATCTGTAGAGTATTATCTATCCTAAAAACCTAGCCCTGATCCTTTACCTCTCAAATAATATTGCATCTATCTTGATATATACATAATATGGATATATAGAGCAAAATATGGACATGAAAACAACTCTTGGTACGTATCAGTGAGTCTCAGTGGGTATGATGATGGTGGTTGCATGCTCCTCAAAGCAGAGGATCTCAGGCATCCAAATGGGGCTTCTCAAACTGCAGAGCAACCTGCTCCCAGCCCTGTCTTGTCCCTCTAGATAGTATTGAGAAAGGGTCACCTGTGAGAGTCTTTTCAATGACAGTAGGATCCCATGGTGTGGTGGTAAGAGCTTGGGTTTCTGGGGCTTTGCATCACCCTTATGAGCTGAGACATGCATCTGGCAAATTAGGTAATGAAAGGAGACTCATTCTATTTGTTAAAATGGGGCAGTGATGAGGGTTGTATTCATTTTTAAGACTGCAGTAACAAAGTTGAATTATAGACATGTGCCCAATTTAGATTCTGAAAAAAAATGACTTTCTTTAATGTATCTATGAAACATCTATAAAAATAAACCCATAGATGAGGTCTTAAAACCTCAATGAATTCCAAGGAGCAGGACTTCACAGTCCTCAATGGTGGGAAACTAGGACTCTTTTTAAACAAATTTGCAGCTAAAAGGAGAAATAAAAACGATACTTCCAAACATCTCTGAGGTCAATAGGAAATGTTTCAAGGTCTCAAAGCACATGCCTGGTGAGTAACCAGGGGAAATGTCCAGAAAAATGAAGAGATTTTTTATAGAAAGAAAGGATGAGCAGGTGAGGTGTGGGCGGGTGGGGTAAAGCAACATGTTCCTGGGAGGTGTGTCCTAGAGTGTGAACCTTCCTGCCACATCCAGACACTAAGTCATGTGTGAACAGGGGAAATTGTCCAACATTCCTGGCCACAGTGTTATTGCAAAATAAAGAGATGCAGTTGGATTTATTTGAGATTCTTTCCCGGCTCAAATCTCTCCAGCCTTGCTTTAGAACCTGCCTGGGTCAAAGAGGTCAAACCTGCAGGAGTGATGCCTTCTACCTTTTAATAGCAATGTCCTTACAATGAAATAGGGAGCACCCACTAGCTATTTAACTTTCCCATTGCCTTAGGTGCTGTCCATCTTCAAGGGAAGATTTGGCTCCAGAAAGAGAACAATATGATCAGATGTAGGCTCCTGCCTGGCCATAAGAGAACTAATGAATGCTGAGCAGTTTAGGGCACTGGCGGGGAGGGGGGTTCTGGAAGGAGTTTGCTTTTGCACTTAGATGAAGGGGCTTTTGCTTCCTGAGCTGAGTTAGTGCATCTCAAGCACCTATGAACTTGGAATGTAGATTGCATTACAGAATGAAAATAAAGAAAATGATACCTGTGTCGGATAAATTAAGCATTTCTATCAAAATGTCGACCAAAGTTTAAAACACCATGAAGTAGGTTCCCTGTTGACATATTCAAAGAAAAAACAATATCCATTTCCCCTATTTTATTAAATTTTTAACTGATTAAATTGCGGATACGGATCATTTTACAGCTTATCAAAGGCCCTGTGAAATAGCAAATGAAACAACGTGTGTTGTTCTGTCGGTGACTGAGGTTGAAATGGCCAGAGCAAGTGAAAAGATAATTTCTTGTGCATAAGATTCAGTGTCTGCACCAAACTGTTACAATGTTTGTTGCTTTAGTAAACGTGTCCTGTTTGCTTGCAAACTCCTCTAGAAACTTCACAGGGAAGTATCCTTTCTGACACAAAGAGGAAAAACAGCCCTGGGTTTCTTTCTGTCTCCCTAGAATTAAACTTGGGGGGATGGGGAGAAGGCAATGAAGGAAGGGGGAAAATGACAAAAAAAGATAAGCTGGCACTTCCTACTTGAAACATAGTGGTGACCTAGTTTGTATTTACAATGTGCTAAGTATTAACACATGAGAAATCTATTAAAGCAAAGTATTTATTAGAAGAAATATAAATAAAACAGCAACAAATTGTGCACTCAAAATTAACTACAAGCAATTTAGCTTCGCTGAGCTGTACAAAAAAACTAACATGAAAGAAACACAATCATTGTGTTAAACAAATGTCGATAGTATAAAGGGAGGCTAAAAGTTCACGGAGAGAGAAGAAATATCTCTCTGATGTTGATGAAAAAACGCGTGGATGGTCCGGGCTGGAGCTGCGATATGATCTGCACAATGTGTTCACCATATACTTTCCACATGAGGGGAGAACGCTGCATATTTTCAGTTAGCTTTAGAGGAAATAAAGCAGAAACGAAGAACTGGAAGTCGGTGTCAGCCTGACATTAAGGGTGACAAAGCCGACGATGACCTTAGCCAGAATAGCTTGGGAGTAGTTTTGATTGTCCAGCGAATTGCTTTTCGTTTGGTATTCCCTCTACATTTTATCATCAATTAGGAAGCAAACATGAGTGATTTGACTTCGAGGAGGGGTATATGTATTGAGATAAAAAGATTTTAAATATGTCAATCCTTAAAGAGCTTATTTGTAAAATGAACATTGTAAGGGAGTTTTAAACTACACTTGTATACTGCGTTTTTAAAGCCATCCTATTTGTATTCATCACCAGGGGGCTGTCATAACGGTGCCACAAACTGGGAAGCCTGAACCACAGAAGCTCATTTTGGTCTACCCGGACTTTTACATTACTGCCACTCAAGTTTTAATTTTAAAACAGAGTCAATTGTAACAAAAATGAAGGTCACTTTACCATTTGTAACAATTAGTACTGCAGCTGAACTATTGCTGCAAAAAGTAATTACACCTCTAAAACAAATTATAGTTGTGCAGTCAAATCCAGGAATGCTTTACGAACCAGTTCTTAGCCTGCAGGCCCAGCCACAAGGTCGGGAATGTTTACCGTCCCCTGAGAAAGGACAGCAGCCTGCGTGGGTGAGTGCACCAGGGCAAGGCACGTGTTACACACAGGCACATACATTCACGTACATGTGGGGCGGGCCCATGTATATTTCCACCCACACATGCTCCTACACAGCCACACATGCTGACACACTGATACACTCACACACAGTGCAACATGTACACATACAGTCACACATAGCCAGTGACACACTCACACACAGTGATGCACTCATGCACACTGATACACACATGCACACTTGCATGTACACAGAAACACAGGCACACTTAGGCACACTGAGAAACACACTATTGCTCACCATATCACATGCATATGACACCCACACACTCAGATGCGTGCTAATACACAATCACAGTCCCTCACACACTCACATATATAACAGTCACACAGAGTGAAATGTCACACACACAGAGACTCTAGCACACATGCTAGCATGCAGACAGACACCAATTCACTCACATGCACAACACACACTGTTACACTCACACATAGAGTGAAGCACTCATGCTAGTCACGTGGGGAGAGGCAGGAAACAGTCTGCAGGGGGTGGTTTTATGGTTGGGCCTGCAAGCAATCCCATGACTTGACTTGGTTATCTTACAAATGTGGCTAGCACAGGTGTGTCCCTGGGTGGTTGCTAATGGATGTGGCAACAGAACAGGCCTGAGACTGAGCCTCTGAGTTGCCCAAAAGCATCTGGTCCCTGAGAACGTGGACCACACAGAGATCACAGATTTTTCACTTATTGCCAACACTGTGACTTTACCCACAAAATAGTTAATATACCTGAGCTTCTAAAATAAATTGTGAACTCTCAAATAATGGCCAGGTTTTACCGTCCTAAAATCAGAATGCTGTATTTTATTTTGATATTTTTTCCTGGAAGAAAGTTAGCCCTAAGAATGGAAAGATGATAATTTATATGGGAAAAAAACACCCCAAAACTCTTAACCTTAAAAAGATAGGCACATTGAAGTGATTGCAGTTTAGATGATAACTTCCTCAAATATAGGTCTTTATCTTTGCAGCTAGCATGGTGTCACCACCACATAGTAGAATGAACCTGTAGTCTCAGTGGCAACTATGTCAACCGGGGTACTGACTGAACTTGGGTGTCAGTTACACACAAGTACAATGCATGCTATTTGTTCCATGAAAGCCAAGAACGCAAATTTGGTGTTATCCCTAGTAATCCTCTTCTGCATCTAGCCTTGTTCAAATAAACTTAGAAAACATTTTGTGTAACTCCTGAAATGTATGTCTATCAGCAAGTAAAACATACCTTACAACTGGCCTGGACCATTTTTGTACATCATCCAAAAATTGTACCTCAGAAATTTTCTTCAAAATTTCCTGACATAAAGAAAAAATAGTGAAAGTAAGGTATTTCTAAATGCTGACATTGCGCTTTTACTAGAGTTGGCTGGAGTGCTGGGGTCTCCAGAGTTGGACTTGAACTCTGGACAGTGATTGAGAACAGAAATTTAGATTGCATCCAAGGCAAGGGGACTTTTATGGACAGCAGGACCACATGGGTTTCTGGATCCCATCCACTGAGCATCCTTAACTTCCCATCAGCCCTCAGGATCACAGATCTGTGTATGTGAGGCTTTCTCCCAGTTACTCTGGTGTCACCCCAATCACAACTCCAGAACACCAGAAAATTGGAATGGAGGACACCACACACTAAGAGAAAAGGTGTACCATTCACCATGAAAAAGTATTTTAAAATGTGGCTAAGATCACCAAAATAGGAAAAACGGTCTAAGGCTAAGTGTCGAAGGCAATAAATGGATAATAATCCTTCAAAAAGATGCACAACATCAAAAGGGAACCAAAATATGCAACTTAAAATAGCAACAAGATAAATGCTATTGTCCTTCATATTGAGAAAAATCGAAATAGTCATCATGTCTAGAGGATATGATCACCATTGTACAGGCACAGCTGAAAACCTGATAGGAATGTGCAGAATTTGGCAGTAACATCAAAATTTAATATGAGCATGCCCTTTGGTCCAGAGGTCACACTCCCTGGAATCTATCATATATAAATCCCAACACATGAACAAAGATGTAATTACAATAATAGCCATGGTTGCATCATTTATAATAACAAAAACCAGTAAAAAATAACTTGATCAAAAGAGGAATTAAATAAGTTAGAATCCATTTTCACTTTAGATCCCAGCTGTGTGACAATTAGAAGAAATTAACATGTATACTGGCCAGGAAAGGGAACTAATAATACAATTACATCTTTAAAAAAATCAAACTGAAGGAGAATAGTATGGTATATATGAATGTTTATATCTGCACGGGTGCTGGCTTAGAGTACAACATGTACTCATTTTTGGTGACAGGAATTATGTCTTCTTGCCTTTAAAAGAAACACAACAACAACACAAAAGGCCTGTCTGTTTGAGGACTCTGCCCTTTAGCAATTCTGAAAATGCCTTCCTGACATTTTCCCTGTAACTATCAAATGCTTAAAAATAAGTGTGTATAAAAACCTTTTGGGACAAGAACACACATTCCAACTTATTACAACATGGTTGTTATTTTTACCTACACCCCCTGCTACCACATTCCAAGAGCAATTTTATTAACCCTTTGGGTCTCCAAATGATCTGCATGTTATATTTCGTGTTTTGTGATGGTAATTATCGACAGTAATGAATGCCGCAATTATGCATGAAATTCAATTTTTGGAACCTTGTGCCTCATGTTAATTATTAATCCTCTCCTAGAATGCCTTTGAGACTCACTCCATGTTTTATTTAAATCTCCTCATAGACACATCTTCTGTGTGATAACTCTCCAATGTGTCTTGGTGGGGAACGGTACTTTTAACCAAAGGCTTTCTACACAACTACAAACACAACAACACTTTATTCAAATAGATTCTTCCCAAAGAAGAAAAGACACTTACACAGAATTTTGAGCATCTTGACATATTTTCATGCCATCCTCAGGAATAAATATTGAGTTTCTCTATAATAATCACAAATGTAAAACAAGTTAAAACAACTCTATGTTAATTAAGGAGGTTTTCAGACTTACAGACATTTAATTATTGGCTCAGTCCAAAATGAACCAAACTTTGTAATCTTTCCTCTTTTATTTCCATTATTCTAAATTAACTTGGGTTTTATGTATTTATGTCTGGATTTAACAAATCTAAGTGCCTTCACTCTTTTTTTTTCTCCCTCCTGTTATCAGACTATGGAAGGGTCTCTCAGCTTCTCTCTGCAGCTGTGCCCTTCACCTTCACTGCTGAGAGGGGAGCTCATCGTGTTGTTGAGTGAATACCAGTAAATGTAGGATCGTCATCAGAGTAACACACAACTCTACCAAAAGGAAAATGGATTTCTGGGACCGGCCTTTTAACTGTAGAGATTATCCTTCATTCCTGACTTCTTTCCAATTATAATATATTTTTAATGATTCTTCTTTCCAGGTGAGCTGATGAAAGATAAGATATCCCTGGGGAATGTGTCTCATGTTGGAGGAAAGCTGGGGGAAGTGGGAATCCAGGCCAACATTGGGTTTGTAACCCAACTTGATCACTTTGCAGCTGTGTGAAATCCAACTGCAATTTAATCTCAGTTTAATTTAACCCTGTTTTTTTTTCTTTTTTTCATATTTAGATGTGTTGCAATGCCTGCAATGCAGACTGAGAAATGGAATGATGTTGAAAAGCTATCTGATGGAGCTGGGCACATAGTAGGTGCTCAAATATTAATATCATTGTGGGGTTCCATTTCAGAGAGAATGTATTTTCATCTTAAAACCAAGTTTGGAAAGATCATTCTTCTCATTCCGCTGCCTGCCGTCCTGGAGAATTGATCTGTGCACCACAGAGAGCAGAGTATGGGGGGCAAGTTTTGCAGACAGAAAGATAAAGCTAGTTTGAAGTGTGTCCTGCTGGATAATTGCTGTGGCAACACAGGACATTCTCCAAGCCTCTTTTCTCATCTGAAAGGGAGGGCACAATTCTTCCTGGGGTTTCTGTCAAGACCAACAGCCAAAGCAGCAATGGAACTAGCACATAATATCTGCCAGGCTCCTTGCAAGGTGTCTTATGTCCACTCTCTTCAGTGTAAAACTGCATCCTGATTCACTATTTTATTTGTGAAAGACAGACAATTGAGTCTTGGATGTATGATAACCTTGGTCTCCAGATCTAAGGAGGAGACAGTGGGAGGTCCTGGAGAAGAATTCTGCTAGAATACCACACAGGCATGGTGTCTTATGCCCTTGGACAGGGGCGGGGTAGAGAGGTAGAAAAAGCCGGAAACGTGCCGGGCTTGCAGTGCGGCCTTCATGTACTCCATGGTAAAGCAGGGCTGTCTCTGGTTCCTGAGTTTTACACCCTTTAACTTCACCCTTTAAAGAAAGACAAACTGGGGTATCTCCTCCAAATTCAAATTTCTAAAAGGATAACATCACCAGCACAATACCCACCCCTAAAAGAAACCTCTAGGAGCAGAGAATTCTCCAGATGACTACCCCAAGTGGCATACCTTAAAAGGATCCAGCTTCACAAAGGTGGAGTCAGCTAAGCTCAGCCATCTTTCTTTGTCAACATCTACAAGAGGCTGCTTAAATCTGGCACTCACAAAGACTATAAAAACAGTCTTGAAAACAATTGAATTTACACTAAGGGAAGAAAAACTATACACCATTTACTGATAAGATAAAGTGTGATTAAATATAGCAAATTAGTGTTGGTGTTAACTTTCTATTGGTTCACCCTCAGCCTGATGTAGGCAAGGATGCCCTTGAATGAAGCTGCAGACCCTCCTCCCATCCTGCTGGGCTGCACACCTTTGGCCCTTCTTCTGCAGGTTTTTGTCTCAGTGATAGAATATTCTGGCTTTCCTGCAACAGTTCCAAAGAGAAAATAAATTAAAAAGTGTCTACATCAACTGAAGTTTTAATATCTTTGCTGAGATTACAGTTTTTCTCTGTAAATGTTTGTTAAAATTATCTTTACCAGGAATAAGATTTATCTCTATACTAGAGGCCCAGTGCATAAAAATTTGTGCACTCAGGGTGGGGGTCCCTCAACTGGCCTGTGCCCTCTCACAGTCTGGGACCCCTTGGGGGATGACCACCTGCTGGCTTAGGCCCGCTCCCTGGGAGATTGGGCCTAAGCTGGCAGTGAGACATCCCTCTGGCAGCCCGGGAGCCCTC
>NW_005353967.1:4119946-4170860 GCF_000412655.1 Myotis brandtii | reverse complement strand
GGGGTCCCCACTGGGGTGCCTGGCCAGCCTGGGTGAGGGGCTGATGGCTGTTTGCAGGCTGGCCACAACCCCCAGCCACTCAAGTTTACAGTGGAGGCTGGCTGGAAGCAGGTATCTGGGATTTATTTGTCTTCTATAATTGAAACTTTGTTGCCATGAGCGGAGGCCACAACTGGCTCAGGGCAGGTGGGAAGCATAGCTACCTCCATCTCCCGGGCAACCAAGCCTCCTGCTTGCTCCAGCTCCGTGGCTGCCGGCCGCCATCTTGGTTGGGTTAATTTGCATATAGTCACTCTGATTGGCTGGTGGGCGTGGCTTCGGGCATAGAGAAGGTACGGTCAATTAGCATCTTTGTCTTTTATTAGTGTAGATTATCTTCACTTTTCCTCTTTCTATAAAGAGATTTTGCCTGGCTGGTGTGCTCAGTAGTTGAGTGTCAACTTATGAATCAATGATTCTCTCTCATCATTGATGTTTCTATCTCTCTATCCCTCTCCCTTACTCTCTGAAATCAATTTTAAAAAAATCAAATGAGTGTTTCTTTCATCAGCACCTAGCAACAGCATTTGTGTAATAAATGATGGCAATTATGGTCAAGTGTACAAAGTGTAACTTCCTGTTTCTATTAACATATATTTAGGGTCTTCATTGTTACAGACTCCCAGAGATAAAGCTCATCAGGAAAAGAGAGGCAACATGACCCTTGGAGCCTTGCAAATTATGGAGAAACCACTTCTGGTAGAGCCAACTGCCAAGCAAATTTATTTGAGATTATGGTCATTGAAAGATCTCAGTTCTATTAAGTTTGAAATTGCCTGACTTTTGAACTAGGTCTATTGGATAACAATGTTAATTTATGTGACTATTAACTATCAAGAGTGGATGATGGGCTCAAGGGTTCTTAATGGCTAATTAGAAGATGATTCTGAGCAATGCTCTCTAGTCTCTCAAATAACCCTGACAAATTACTATACAGATGATTGGCACAGAGACAGGAGCTGAGAGAGGTGAAGTCACTGCAAGTCATGAGCAGTGGAGACAGAACCCAGTGGAAGACAGGGAATAGGTCTGAGATGTTTTCCCCTGGAAGAATGGGGTGGTCTCTCAACTACCTTACAGGAGCCAATGTCCACCTCTTTGTTTACTACCAGGATAAGGAAATCTATATCTGCCTAACTATCCTATAAAAATGGGAGTTGAAGAAATAATGTCTGCAACTCTTTACCATATAAGGAAATGCAGAAACAAATATCTTCAATCACTATACTATATAGAAAAAGGGATCAAAAAATCAAATTTGTATAATTACCAGGAGCAGTTAAACTTCCATAGACATTGTCCTGTTTAGTATTTTTTATGCAACCATTGTTTCCACAATACATTTGACCTAGTAATAGAAACAAGCAAAATTGCAATATGATAAATGAAAGATCGAAAGCCAGCAGTGTCAGTCTGATGTGGAACAAGTCAAAGTCACTTTTTATTTACTTAGTCTAACTACACATTTGTGGCAAGACTTTTAAGATAATTTAGGATTTCTTTGGAGGAAGGGTGTAGCCATCCCTTAAAAATCGCAACCCTGATTCAATTGTGTTAGTTCCCTAGTGTCTAATTTGTACAGCTGAACATTCAATAAATAAAACATACAAAAATATTTTGTAGAAAATGTGCCCTTCACTGTATTGATTTCTATCAAAGCTATCTAAAATTTTGCAGGCTTGACCTTTTCTTCTTTAAAGACAAAATATTCTCCCAAAGTGACAACATTAAAATGTTATCATGTAGAAAACCCTTTTGGTAAGGTATGTGTCATCTAGACATAATGGATGATAGTATCCACCTCAGAAAGCATTACGCATGCAGCCTGCTGTCCTAGGCAGTGATCAATGAGCAATGAGCAGATGGCCTGGAAATATGTATTTTGTGTCCCCGAAGCAGCATCTTGAGACCCCATTCCAACTATGACCATGCAGCCCCAATTCTTAGGAATCAAGTGTTCCTTGCTGTAGCATGTGTCTCAAGGTTTTACCCATTTTTACTACAGTTTTTTTCAGGACCTTTCCTTCTCAGCAGGATCATTGATTTCCAGACTTAGTCACCAATATGGCAACCTTAAAATGTTAAGCAGAAAGGCAGAGTAAGGTTGGAAACACTGGAATTCCTATGGTTAGTGATTGCCAATTAAGTCATTTATTTAGAGAAGTTACTATAATCTTTATTTTATTGTGGATTATTTGAACATTAAACATATGCAGAATATTTATAGGGTCAAGACTGAGAAGGGTCAAGATAGGAAAAAAGTTGGAGCCCAACTTTTAAGCGATGGGTAAAAGTACAGTAATCAAGATACATATTTTAATAAATTTTTTTAAAAATAAAAATTATTGCAAAATATTCATGTGTTGAGCTTCACAGCTCTCAGAAAGCCTCCTTGTTATGACCCAACCATAACCCTGTAAATCAGGACAATAGTCCTCCGTGTCAGACACTGGGAAGGCAGCTTAGAGTTCAACGTGCACATACATCCACCCAGTCTGTGTGCAACAGCACAGCACAGGCAACTTGTCCCTGATGTCCTCAAGTTCAGGTATTTCCTAGGTGGAAGTAACTATAAATGTAATTTTCTGAACTAATAATAATAATTAAAAAGAAACTCAAAAAAACAGAGGTGAATCTGTGAATTTTACTATGTCTATGGGATACTTCTCCTGAGAGGCAAACTTGCACTTTCTGAATGAGAAGCACTATCATGTTCTCCACAGAACAAGAAAGGAAGTGACTGGACACACGTCAAAGATGGTCATCCTGAGAAATTAGCACTCGTAGGTCATGTCACAGAAGCACTCAGAATGTGAGCCACGAGGAAAGGTGACCTCAGGTTCTAACACGTGGAGGGAGCTCTGATTTATGAACTATCAGTGGGACCCAGATGAACTGTTTGTAGGGAAACTCTAATGCACTTGTTGAGTAAAAAGAACAGATCTCTTAGAAATGGGCACAATGAACTCTGTATGGGGAAAAAAAGTGTATAATTGCATGAAAATTCCCTAAAACTCACAGTGAAGACACACTCTAAAGGACTCTTCTAAAGATAAAAGGAGAGACAAACCACATTGTGGTTGAGAAATAGAACAGACCACACTTGCAAAACAGAACAAATGAGCTGTGCACATTTGTGGCACAGATCACAAGAATGACATAGTGCAACGACATAGCTCTGATGCGAGATTCCAATTTTGATGCATCTGCGCGAAGTCTCATTCAGCTAAAATACTGTATCTGATAAATATCAAACTTGCTCTGCTGACAATTTTATCTTCCAGAAAGTAGAGAGAGAATCAAAGACAACTGTTACTCAGGAATTAATGGTGAGCAACAGGAACTGACTGTTGGCTAAAGTAAAATAGACAGTAATCTTTGGGAAAAGACTCTGTGTCATCATGGAGTTCACTATGACCGGAGAGGAGATACTCCCTGGCTGGATGAGAGGAGATCAGACCAAGCATAATTCTGAAATTCTCAGAGAAAGATGAACAGATTTTCAAAAGTGTGATTCTAATATATGATGTGGCTACTTTTAAGAGAAAGAGAATAGGGGCGGGAAGAGGACGATGGTGAGCATACATAATAGACTCTGAAAAATATATATTTCGTAAGGACATGTGTAAAAGATTAAAAGAAGGTTTTGTGGTGTAAGTAACAATAAAACAATTAAGATTATACACTAAAATTTTAGACAGAAAAGCTAATCCTTAGAATGACCTGCAACTTCCAAAATGAATAAAGACAAAAATCAGATTCTCAGACAACGTTTTCAATTGTGTAAAGAAGAGCAAAGAAGATTTAGACACACTGCTAGAAAAAGATGTCCTGAAAACAGAATTTCCCCAAAACTTTTTCATCATAGTGACCTGCAAGGAATATTACCTTTCAAATATATATCTGAAAGACTTAACTTCCTGCAATTCAATAATTTTTAAAAAAAGATAATTGAATAAAATTGGGCAAAAGATTACAGTGGACACTTTATATAAGAAGACATAAAATGATTATTGATTCATGGAAAAGTGCTCAACCTCACATTTATCATCAGGGCAATGGAGATTCACATCACTACACCCACCAGATGCCTAAATTAAAAAGATGATAACAGCAATGGATGCGAAGAATGTGAAGCAACTGGAACTCTTGTATATTTTTGGTGGAATTGGGAAAAATCTACAACCAATTTGTAAAATGTTTGCCTGTCTCTTATAAAATTAAACATCCAATTATCCTATGGGTTGGAAATTCTAATCTTAAGCATTTACTCATAAGAAAGAAAAACATGTTCACATCATATATGTATAAGAATGTTCATAGCAGCTTTAATAATAATAGAAAAAAAACCACACTTGAAATAGGCAAGGTTTTATCAACAGGGAAATGGATTAACATTAGGATATGTAATCCATGAAATGTTATTGAGCAATGAAAAGGGATGAGCTTTAGATAGGGAAATATCAAAAACATTAGGTTGAGTGAAAGAAACTTTACACAAAATAATACATAGTGTGTAATTCCATTTATATAAAATTACAAAATTCCAAATCAGGTAAATCTAAATCTGGTTAATAGTAAACAAACAAACAAAACTACAATAAAAACACAAGAGCAGAAACTGCTCTGGAGGTTATAGGGATAGGGTTTTAGCTAGTAAGGGCCTGAGGGAGTTTCTGATACAGTGTAATGTTGTGTATCTTTATAAGGGTTTGGCAACACAGGTGCATATGTTTGCCAAAACTCGATAAGTAAATACCTAGGATTTGTATATTTCGTTGCATGTGAATTTACAGCTGAACAAAAACCTATAAACACATATTAAAATCTAACTACTAAATTCTGCAACTTACTGTGAAATGCATCAGGAGAAAAGAAAGACTGGTGAACAATAGGTGGATAGATGTGCAAAACAAGTATAAAGTGTTATTGGCAGAATATAGGTGGTGGGCATATTGGCATTAATTTTTTTTTCAACTTTGTAAATTATCCTATATAATATAAACCCAATATGTAAATTGTCCCCTCCACTGGGAGTTTGACCAGGAGTTCGACCAAGGGGCAGGGCTGGCCCACCAACTGTGGGAAGCCCCTGACCCCCCGCCGCCGGTCAGACCCCATCCATGCATGAATTCATGCACCAGGCCTCTAGTAATAAAATATTTGAAAATATTTATACAAAGGAATGAAACTCTGCAGAATAGCAGTTTATAAAAGTAGCCCTAGGTGTTCTTTACTAATACAAAGCTTTTTTGCTTAGGTATATAATAGTAAAATAAACTGAAAATTTGCAGATGGAGTCACTGATCAAAATTAAGGAACAATGGAGTTTCAAGTAAAGTCAGAGTATAGAAATTTTACCAAAGTTGTGCACTGTTTAACCTGCCATTTATCTTGCAAAGATAGCTTGTGAATCACTATTGCCTTAATAAATACTTATTTGTTAATTCTTGGAAGTCTGTAATTTTTAATTAGAGTTTTTTGTGCCACAAATGCCATTTTATTTTATTTTTCCTACAGTGGAATTAGTTGTTATTCATCCCCTCATTTGTTAATTCGGCAATTATTTACTAAGCATCTACTATGTGTCAAGCAGCGTACAAAGCACTGAGAACTGAGTGGAGAATAGGAAACATACAGCCTTACCTTCTAGTAAATTATAGTTCCAGGGGAGTGAGACCAAATACAAGAGCCAGGATGGCTGAAGTCCTGGTGCATCTATTCTGTTGAAAGCACTGGTGTTATGCACAGAGGTGGAGCAGAGGCCTGGAACTATGTTATCCTGATTTGAAATCTGATGACTGCTCTAAGTCTCCATTACTGGTTCTTGAAAATGGAGATAGTGGAGTTGAGAACTCTGAAGTTTAGTGCAGATTAAAAGAAATGATGTAGGTGAATACTTAAACATGTACATGTAGCAAATTAACCCTGTTGGTCCTTATAATGGCTGTGGATTTGAGTTTGTTTAAAACATAAAGGAAAGCATACTGTCAAGGATAAAGAGCAGTCACTGCCAGCCAGCAGCAAAATATTGGATTGCAGGTGTGTCCACATCTCCCACCACACCCCTTTCTGGGAGGGATCTTGCCTTCCCCCAGTTATGTGGAAGATACCAAGCTGGGAGCAGAGGAAGTTGTATCTGGAGACTTCAGCTTTGAAATACCCTGGAAATAAAACAATAAAGATGTTGACTTGGTACTTTGAAATTGAAATTCACAGAAATGACAATGTCTATTAAAATAGCTACCAAGACATGGGTTAATGAAAATGGTTAGTAAAGAACTGATGATTAAGATGAAATACTGAGGTTTATCTCAATGAGTGCAATCCATCTTCTATGAGGGCCAATTGCAGCCTGAATATGAGCCCTTTGGGTGGGGAGAGTGGCTACTTCACTCACAGCTCTAACCCTTAGCACTTCCCCAGCACCTGCTGCCCCAGGTCTGACCATTTGGTGGGGACTGAGAAGGAAAGTCTGCATGCATCTCTGGGTTAACTCACTCTACATGAAAGGATTACTTTTTGGACTGTAGTGAATTGACTACATTAAAGCAAATGCTATTTGTTTATTGTTTTTAAAAAGATATTTGAGTGCTATGTCATATCTTCTTTAAAAAGGAATCCTTGCATTTGTTCTCAGCATAACAAAACTAATTTAAAAAGTGTACACATAAGAAAAATGAGTTATTTTCCATTATCCTATAGAATAAAAGCCTAATATGCTGTGTCCAGTCTGGTTGGCCATTCAACCAATCAAAGCATAATATGCTAATGATATGCTAAGGCCTCTCAACCGCTAGCTATGATGTGCACTGACCACCAGGGAGCAGAGAGTCAACTGGTCAACCAGTCACTATGACATGCACTGACCACCAGGGGGCCAACGCTCCGACCAGTAGGTTAGCTTGCTTCTGGGGTCTGGCTGATCGGGACTGAGCAAGATGGGCCAGACATGCCCTGGAGTCTCTCCCTGGCTGACCAACCTCCTGCGTCCCTCCCTGGCCCTGATTATGCACTGGTGGGGTCCCTGGGCCTGGCCTGCATCCTCTCACAATCCAGGACCCCTCAGGAGATGTTGGAGAGCAGATTCAGCCCGAAGGCAGAACGACCAGTCACTATGATGCACACTGACTACCAGGGGACAGACACTTAATGCAGGAGCTTCCCCCGGTGGTCAGTGCAATCCCATAGGGGGAGTGCCACTCAGCCAGAAGCCGCGCTCATGGCTGGCGAGCACAGCAGTGATGGCGGGAGCCTCTCCTACCTCTGCAGCAGTGATAAGGATGTCTGGCTTATGACTTAGGCCCACTTCTCATGGGGAGCGAGCCTAAGCTGTCAGTTGGACATCCCCCAAAGGCTCCTGGACTGTGAGAGGGTGCAGGACAGGCTAAGGGACCCCTCTGAGTGTACAAATTTCATGCATTGGGCCTCTAGTGTCAAATGACTGAGGTGCTTCATTTAATTGTGGCCATGCCCACTTAGATGTAAATATGCTCATAAATGAAGCAAATTTTAAAATTGTCATATCATTAAATTGGCTTTTCAACAGACTTCTCCCCAGGCTTAAAAATGGGGTTTGCCATCTTGTGGCCCCACTCTTTTGTTTTGAGAATGTTCTTAGGATGGCACAGCAAGACACTGGGACCCTGAGCTGATGCTCCTGTCCCAACAAGAGGAGTTTTAAAAAGTGGTTCTTAATGGGGTGGCTCTTCTTACTCCCCAACTCAGACATTTGGGAATGTCTGGAGACATGTGATTGTACCAGCTGGGGAGGGAGAGAGGTTCTAGTAGAAGTTAGTGGGTAGAATCTCAAGATGCTGCTCATTATGGAACAGCTATCTATAACCAAGGCTTTGTGGCCCAAATGTGAACAGTGCCAGGGTCATGAAACCCTGGTTTGAAATTCTGGCCAATCTGGTATTTGAGGGGGTGGCAGAGGATTCCAGACAGAAACTCCGTGTTTGTGGATTGTCTTCCCCGGTAGCAACAGAAGGCCATGAGTGTGGAACAAAAGGGTAATCTCCATTGCCCATCATATTTGTCTCTTGAGAATGTGTATTCACAAATTTAGTGGAAATTCCCATTTCCTTTGCTTTATGGTAGATAAGTGTCAACTCATTATTTTTAATGACTAAAATAACTTTGTAACTGTAACAACAAAGAAAATGCAATCTGAGATATATATATATATATATTCCATATAGAGTGTCTGATTTTGAAGCTGACTTAATGCTTTTGCTCATGGACAGCTGTGCACACACGTTTTCATTGTTTTGACCTTTGGCGCTGACCCCAGCTTTCTCTTTGTTGCTCCTCTGAGTTGTCTTCCTTTTGAACCAACTCAAAAATTATTTTTCACTCTGGAGTATTGTTGAAAACCTTTGCTTGCTGAAATTCTATTTCCCCACATTTATTTGTATTGTGATTATTTTCAGTTCATTTGTGCACACTTTTTAGAACCAGCTCTATTTTTTATATTACCTTCTGGGCAAAATTGGAAAGTAGTTCCTTTTGAAGAGTAGCTTCTACTAGCATGTAAAATTGCAGAATACATTATGTGTATATATACTTATATACATGCATATATTATACGTATGTGGTACACACATATGCAGGCACACTCATATCTGTAAAACCTTAACTTACACAGTTAAATACATGTTTGCCTCCTGCGTAAAAGATGCATCATTAGAAGAAGTAACTCAGCAGTCTAGCTGGAGTTCAAAGTATTTTAGGAAATGCTTTCAGGGATCTCAAATTAGTGGCAAGAGTTTCTGATGAAACACTCCAGAGCTTCTTGGGTCAGCTTCCAGGAGAAAGATGAACAAATAATCTCTGTCAGGGTGAGAAACATAATTTATGTTTTATCAGGAAAGCCAACAGGAAAGTGATGGAGTCTGTCCTCTGTGTGTGCTTTGAGCTCCTTTGTTGCCTACAGATGCTGCCTGAGAGTTTGCTCAGATGCGCTCCCCTTACCCAGGGGCAAATGTCTCGTCCCCTGTGACAGAAGCCATGCCAGGGAGAGGGACAGGCTGGTTGTTCTCCCTTCAGTTCAGCTCCACACTTTAAAAGATTCCTTAGAAGCATCACATTTGAGAGTTGGGAGAGTTCATAGATGCTGGTTTCCTAGGTTTATAAATGAGAAGTTTGATGGGCAGAGTTATAAAGCTACTTGCTCAAGGACCCACTTTTAGGTAGTGACAGAACTAAGTTTTAAAACCAGAATGGCTGGGTTTTAATCCAGTGTTCTTTTCACCAGAATTGCCTTGGAAGAAGAGATATTTTTCTCCAGTTATTTCAGATTTCAGATGCAATTGCCTCTCCTTTCAATTCCTAATCTTCACAAAACAGCATAATCCTCACCACACACAAGAAAAACTTTCTCACTCTTCTCATGAATGTGGGGTGTCTCCTCTAAATACCTGTAATAGCATTTAACTAGTTGATCACACACATTGATATTATGTGTTATCTCCCCCAAATATCATTGTGAAAACAGACCATTATTTAAGCTTTTAAAAAAATCTTCACAATTTCTAGATGCATCAACAATAAAATATAAATAAATATAGCCATCAACATGAATATATAAATGCATGAATATATAATCCTTTTATTAAAATCTTAATTAATATCATCCTGAATTTTTTTTGCTATTCTGTAACTTAAAGCTGGAATTTACTATCATAAGTTAGTTGAACCTTATTGAAAAATTCTGGTGATGGTTAATAAATCTGTATAGCTCTCTCTAATTCATCTACCAATATTTTAATTTCTACAGACTGTTCTTCAGAATAGTCCTATCTCTCTTAACATATCCCCTTTCATGGTAAACTCTATTTTTTGTTGTTGATATTTTGTTTTATTCTGTACATACAATAAACTTTCCTTTGCAAAAGAAAGTTAATATAGAAATTTAATACTAGCAAGGCAACTAGCAATACTTTACATTCAAAATTTTAGATACATAATTTTTATGAGGTTGCTTTGTATATTTTGAGAAACCAGCTCCTAGTTTTAAATTGATTCTTAAATTTAATTTACCACTAAACTAACTTCATGCATTAATAGGTGCTCAATGGAACATTCTGCAGAGTTGAATCTCATCACAGTGCACTGACTCAGTTATAAGAAACTTACATAAAATTGAGGCCTAAATGGCAAAAGTTGGAATAAAGTTTAGTCAAATAAGTATTTTAGAATGAAGCACAGAGGCTATTAATATCATGGCATTATATACTAATAAATAGAGTAAGCAGTATTGCTATAGAAAAAATTAGAAAACCAGTCAGCAATGTAATAAAATAATAACTGTGTATTCCAGCTAACACAAAGAGTTTAAAAAAAGGGAAGGAACATCTAGAACAATTTTTACAAAATTTAAGATGTGTTATTAATAAAATTACTATTAAGATGTGTTGCAATAAAATTAGTATTACTATTGGTTCCTTGACTCTAAAACATCATTAGCTCATTCCTGTAGTTGAATACCAGTGTTTCAAGGTGAATAACAACCACTACTCTATGAAATATATACATTGATAAGGCACAGCTTGAACTCAGAACCATTAAAGTATATGAAATAAACCAACAAACGAAAGGTTGCATATGCCATGTGTTAAGGACACTGGAAATCAGACACAACCATGCTCTGCTTAATACTTGCTACACACCTGGATATTGGGATGTATGCACAAGCACACAGACTATGACTAGAGAACATGCATGACAGGAGACAAAGGCACATTAAAGAGAGAAATAAAGCTACCACTATTTTTATGAGAACAAGATAAACCCTGCTTTATAAAATACATCTCACTTAATTCTCTAGGAAACAGACACAAAAGTGCCCAAGAGTACAGGATTAATGAAAGGTGAGTGGGTCTTGAACCTGGCTCCTTATTCTAGGCACCCACTCTACATGGAGCTGTTAACTGAGAAACTGTAATATTATTTTGCCTTTTTTGCAGATTAATCCAAAGACATAATCAATTTTGAAAATGCATACTATCACTATATTTGTTACTGAACCTTTGTAAGTGTGACCACTGGAGTTTATTTATCTGTCCATTGTTGCTTTTATTCAATATGCGAGCCTTTCATTTCCAGTAAGTGACATGCCACAAATATCCCTGTACATACTGGGATGGGAGTTTCTCAGCTGGAAACTGTCCATATGGACAGTGTGGACTGCTAGAAGGTCATCTCTGTAAGAGGGGATGAGACACCCTCCAGAGGGGAATTTGCATGCCTTGGCTCATGGCTCATCTGCTCCAGGGGTGCCGTGGGGGGCACCATCTCAAGGTGCAGTGATAAACATGTCACTACCATAGTGTGGGATGCCCTCCCGCCATTTAGAAGTTTAGCCATAAACAAACATCCTGTAGAAACATCTGTGATTTCATTGCTGGATAATTGAGGGCAGAAGACATAAAATAATCTTGAAAGTCTGAGTGATCCTGTTTAAAAATTTACTTGGATTAAACAAATAGGATAACATAAAAACTCCTTCTATATTTTATATTTTATATGCAATCTAATTTCTTGAGATAAAGAAAAGTCTACTTATTGAGACAATGATTTTGTGTGTGTAAAAGTATATTCTGTGATAAGCAATGTTTGTAATAGCTTAGTCAATAGTCTGTTGAAAGTTAAAAGATTAATGGTATTTTTTAGCAAGATTTGGCTTGAACTTAGAAATGCAACTCTGTCAAATAACCAATTAATATGATTATTTGACAAAGTTTGAAAGGAATCATATACAATTTTATTATGATATTGTCCTCCAACACAAGAGAGGGAAATGTGTATTCTAATGAGAAAAGAAGAGCTTTGGCATGAAAACTAATTTAAAAGAAAGAAAAGCTTTCAAGACCAAAAATGTTTAGTCTAGATACTAATGTTTAGGCTCTGCAGTGCCCAAGAAAATGTGACTTCTCCAAGTCAATAAATCTTGATAATGGCCCTCCCACCAGTCAACAGATCACATAACTTGAGGATTTTTTTCAATTTATGGGAACAATTGTCCTTTCAAATCTGCACATGATGGTATGGCAAGGATGTAAATGCATGGTGGAGAGGATAGCCCACTGTGGTGTGGGCGTGTGTGGGTTCTGCCCCCTCCCCCCATTGCCCATGGATCACAGGGAGCAGGTTCCCTGTGGATGACCAGTTACAAGGATAGTACAGCGGCTTCTTTTGCTAAGCCACTTAGTGCACAGTCACATCTCCTTCCTTCCATTTCCTTTTTCCCCTGACCCTGGTATATGATGAGTTTTATTGGGACAGAGGGAAGGAAAATCAATTTTTATAGGGCAATGAAAGTCAGAGGTCATAAGCTCCTCCCTAGACTGTCATTTGCATGTTCTACAATAAACACTTCTAGGAAAGACATATTATAAATAGCCTTGGGCAATAGACTGATCCCAAACATTTCCTTTTCTGAAACATTTTTTTTAATCCTCACCCAAGGATATGTTTATTGACTTTAGAGAGAGATGAAGGGAGAGAGAGAGAGACATTGATGTGAGAGAGATACATCAGTCACTTGCCTACCATATGTACCCTGACCTGGGGTCAAACCCACAACCTAGGTATTTGCCTTGATAGGAATCAAACCCACAAACTTATGGTGCAGCAGGCGACACTCCAACCAACTGAACAACCAGGCCAGGGCTGAAACAGATTTTTAATACATAGTCTTCACACTGCAATTAGGATTTGCTTTTCAACAAAGTAAATAAGAATTGTTTCTAATCTTTAAGCAGTCTTATCTTTTCTACCACACTGAGATAGTGTTTAAATGTGGAATTTACACCAAAAGGCAGATGTGTCCTAGAAGCATAAGGAAATTCTAAGTCACGAGTGAATTAATGATTCAACATATATTTATCAAGTGCAAGCTGTGAGCCATATATCAGGCTGCTGCCCATAACCGATTCTCTCCAGAGGCACCTACTGGCAATGTTGATGCAACACTATGAACCAGTGATATAGACACTCCCTGGGGAAACCCAACCAGGCACATTGGAAGCATGAACTCTGGAGACAAACATCCTGACATCAAACCTAGGCTCTGTGCCTCTGGCCAGGTAATTTACTCTCATTTCCTCAGTTTCCCCATCTATATATCGGGAGTCATAATAGAGCATTTGTGGGGTTTCATTGGGAGGAAAGCACATGCATGTAGGGCTTCCCAGCACCATATTGGCATTATGAAACTCATAGACATTTATGAACATCCTCATATGGAAGAAAGGAAGGTCCTGTTTTCTGAAGAACCTGAAGTCTGTGCCCTTAAAGGTGATCAGGAGCCACCCTGTGTAAAAGAAAGGAAGGTCCTGTTTTCTGAAGAACCTGAAGTCAGATCTGTGCCCTCAAAGGTGAGCAGGAGCCACCCTGTGTAGGGAGTGTGAGGAACAAGAAGAGGGTGTACAGCCATGCTCTCATCACCCATAGATGCGACTCCGCCCCTGCCCACACAACTTGAGGGCTAGGCCCAGCAAGTGAGGCTGAGAGATAGGTAGGAGCCCCATGGAGACCTTACCTGCTCCCTTCACACGGACTCTCCCACCATGGCCAGGAGGTCCACAAGCTGACAGACAAGACAGACCCCCACCCCCTTGTGACATTGATACCTTTGAGTTGTTTAAGGTGGTGGTTTTACTTCTAGGATTTGTTAAAATGATAATACATGGTAACAGTAAATGATCATCACGAGCCAAACAATTTAAAATTGGTAGTTAACTAGCTACTAAAGCATCTCTATACAATATTCATGCTGCATATTTTATAAAGGGTGAAAACATGCCAGTGCTTCTGGAAACTGTGTGTCTCTTGGAAAAATATGAGTGTCCCAAAGGAGCTTGCGGTGGAGATAGGGATGTGATTTTAAGCAGAGGTGCCTGCCATGGCAGGATCCGTATTTTAGATGGATTACTCTGGCTGCTGTGTGGGCAAATTTGAAGGGACAGGACTTCAGTTAGGAGGTCAGCTGGGAGGCTTGTGCAGCGGCCCTGCTAAAGGGGCAGGATGCCTGCAGATCATCACGGCGGCCTCCGGGAGGAGTGGAAATATGTGGGAAATGTTCAGAAGTGACATGTGATATCTTCAACCTCACCCTGTCACCCTCCTACCTAAAATCTTGAATATTCCCTTGTTGTCTAGAGAACGGAATTGACACTCCTGGGAATGGCAAACTTCTACTCAGATGCCATCTCCTCGAGGAAGATTTTTCCAGGGCTCCCAACAAAGACTCACTCCAGCCATCCTCCCCTAGCCCCCGGCCCAGTCTCTGATAAGGTTTCCCTCTGATCTCTTTTCTGGATCTGAGATGGTATATTTGTGACTTACTTTGTTATTTTTCTGTCTTACCAACTCTGTTGCCCACGCAGAGGCTTTAGCTGTTCATTGAAGACTTTGGTCCATCCATCATCCTCTTTCTCCCAATTTAGTTTGTGTGATTATCATCGCAGTTCGGTCATTTCTACTCTTAGTCCAGGACATTTTCAGACCAGCTTACTAACCCAGTGTTCTCTATTCTCAAGCCTCAGCCTCTTTGGGTCACAAGTTACAGAAACAACCTAAAATTAGCTTAAGAAAAATCAGTGGTGTCATAGGTACATTTATATCCTCAAAGAATTAAGAAATCCATTGTTACCATGGGCATAAGTGGCAACATGATGTTAGAGTCCCAACAGTATCACCTGGTTTAGGCCCTTCTCCTGCCCTACCCACAGCTCAGCTCTCTGTGCCACTGCCCATCTCTCAGACAGCATCTCTACACATGGCTTTGCTGAGGCTCAGGCCTGGCCAGCTGCAGGCGGACTGCACTGTGGCCCATCTCAGAAGGACACATTATCAGAGGGAGAGGAAATTATAATAATAATTATAATAAGACAGTGAGCTCCAAAGTCCTATAATAATACATTTAGTAAAACTTGGGGCACAGAATCCTTCCAAGACTGTCTACAAATGGATGAAGTAGGCAGTCAACACTTTGTGGACTATATTAAATTTATTTTATTTTTCTTTTTAAATTTTATGTACACAATATAACACAATTTCACCTTAAAAATCCAGCGTGTATTTCACTGATCATACCAGTGAATCTTGGGCATAATTCTTGCTCTTTGTTATTTGTTAATGCTTTTGATTCAATTGCATGGAAATATTCTAGACTAGAATATTAGAAGGGAACTTTGTTTCTTTTGTTTTGTTTTGTTCTCTTTGCTTTGAGTTTTGGTTTTGCCTGTCTGAAGAGAGACTCCTGGGTTGCACTACAAACAAGTATTTCTTTTTTAATGCTTAGGATTTTAAGACATTCCAGAAAAAGTTACCTTTTTCATCAAATAACACACTTTCCCCTGAAGAAAGAAAAAATAAAGTGGTGTCCTGAAACAGTTTTGATCTGTGTAGTTATTCTTTCTGCCCCTACGGGGACAAAGCATTTCTCAACAGGGAATCACTGTCATGTGGTCCTTCAACGCCCCCTGGCCTGTGCCTGATCCTATGATGCTGTACATCTGGATGGGTCTGCTTGTACTGGAGACTGGCATCTGATTGATGAGGATCCAAACTGGGGGATAGGAGTGGGGGGAGCAATGGTCCAGCAGGAAGGTCGCCAATGCAGCCACTGGTCGGCTGTGATTCTGAGCACAGCACAGGGACCATGCACTGGCAAGCTCACAACATAATGCTAAAAGGTATGACCTGTCTGGCCTCAGGTTTTGAAAAATGCCAGAAATCTGTGTACAAGCAGTGCACTTCTCCCGCTATCACAGGGTTCAGAAGATTAACAGGTTCCAGTGGCAGAGAGAGAAGCCCAGAGGTGGTACCAAGATCATTGGCTGGGCAAGGGGTCCTCTGGAGAGTGCCGGTCCATCTGTGCCACTCCACTGCAGAGAGGGGTGAGGTCAGGCTTTCAATCACCATCTGCCCCTTTGAAGGGAATTGCAGTTTTGTGGTAGGTGTTGTTATTGAACTGAAAACCAGAACAACTAGAGATTACTTTTAAGGTGTTTGCTTAATGGGAAGTACTATATTTTATGCACTTCTGATGGTTTATGCTAAAGCGCTGTGTAGAGCACCCAAAAACGGCTCCCTTTTTGGCATAGACTTCAGGGCAAGCATTGATTCCTCAGCAGAGTATCTTTGTTTCGTAATGTCCAACCAGGAGTAACATAATAAATATTGTCACAGCTTTGTAAGTGCTTAGTAAGCTGAAAGAATGCAATCTGCAAATGTATTTTAGAAGAATGAGAACCATTTTTCTACATAAATTAATAAGCTTAGCCACAATGAAGCCAACACACCACCAGCAAAATCATTTCATTCATTCTGTTGACGGAGGGGACACCTCCTTGGTTTGTACTGAACTGGAGACTCTCAGCATCCGAGGACGTCCTAGTGCTCTCTTGTCCACTAAGGGATGAAGCTACCAAAGATGTGTGGCTTCTCCAGGCAGAGGCCCCTGATCCCTGAAAACTGCCTGTAGTGCCCCACAAAGCTGCCCCTTAGTTGATGAGTTTTAAAAAGTCCACTTAGTGCCAGCATTCATTCTGTTGACGGAGGGGACACCTCCTTGGTTTGTACTGAACTGGAGACTCTCAGCATCCGAGGACGTCCTAGTGCTCTCTTGTCCACTAAGGGATGAAGCTACCAAAGATGTGTGGCTTCTCCAGCCAGAGGCCCCTGATCCCTGAAAACTGCCTGAAAGGGCCCCACAAAGCTTCCCCTTAGTTGATGAGTTTTAAAAAGTCCACTTAGTGAATGTTTTGCTCTCATTTTTACTGCAGAGATTCCCTCTCTAACTACAAAGACTCTCATGCCTTAAATTCATATTTCAGTACTCACCATTCAACTTCCCAAGTAAAGAGAAACAGGAAAGATGATGAGGATTACTGTCATGTGCCTCTTTACAATAGGGATACATTCTGAGAAATGTCTCTGTAGGTGATTTTGTGGTTGTGAGCACATCACAGATTGCACTCACATAAACCTACTGGTATAGTGCATTACAGTTACCAGGTAGGCTGAGTGGGATGCCATCCCCATATATGCTGTACATCTTTGACCCAAGAGTTTGTTATGCAGCTCATGACTGACTGTATGTACTTTTTATATCCATCATTTGCTGTACTGTTGATGTTCAGTGTTCTTTGGGAAATTTTTCTTGGTCAGTACAGGCAAAAGAAAATGTTCACAGTTTTGTCACTTGTGGCAAAAACTCATATACACCTTTATCATAATACTCAATACTTCGCAATGAAATTGTATGTGTACCTATGTCTGTCTCCCTGAGAACTTGTCAGCTGCCAGAGGGCCAGGACTGTGTTTTGTTTTGCTGTATATGAATTTTTTCCTCATAAATTTTCTAAAATATTATGTGGTCAGTTTGTATTTGTGGAATTTTGGGCCATTAATTTTCTCATTCCACCAAATTAAGCAGATGCCTAATAATCACAATGTGTTTACACATTATGTCTGAACAACTGCACACTATTTTGTTCCTGAAGAGTACTAATTTACAAATGCTTTGGACATAAATGTCTTCTCAGGATTTCTGGATGGAAAACACAAAGTTCCAGACACATCTTTTCTTGACAGCATGCCTGGTTTGTCATCAGTGTTCCATGGTATTTTTGGTTGGGAGAAAACAATTTTGAATTTGAGGCATTTAAACCTATTTAACTCTTTTCTTGGTGTTAGCAAGAAAGAAGTCACCACCTACAGTTAATATAAAAATATTGTGTGTTATTAAAGTCATTGTGTCAGCTGCTGCCCTAAGCATTGACCTTCCAATGAAAAGGGTCCATTGCTCAGGGTCAGACGTCCTAGCCCACCACCCTGTGCATGCCTGCAAGAGTTCCCAAGCTCAGCACACCTGAGACAGAATACCTGGACCTCACTGGGCACACACTTTCATTTTTATTATAATGATGTAAATTAACTTCCAAAGTGGTTGTTGTTTTAAGCCTCCCTTTCTCCTCCTCCTCCTTTTTCTCTTCTCCACCCCTTAATTCTTATTCTTTATTTATCCTTTTTCTTTTTCTTTTTTTTACCCTGTTAAAGCCATCTTTTACATACTATCTTGTAAAGCAGGTTTGTTTCATATTTTTAGCCACAACCACCAAACACAACTACATTGGATTAAGATTTATTCTGACAATGATGGTGCTGAATGACTGAGATTTGCTCTTTCATTTAATACTTGTCACTCACCTGTATGATGAATAATATTATTTTTACAACAGTCCCCCCCTTATTTCTGATTTTACTTTCCCCAGTTTTAGTTACCTACAGTCAATTAAGATCGAAAATATTAAATAGAAAGTTCTAGAAATAAAAAAATCATAAGTTTTAAATCGTGTTCCATTTTGAGTAGAGTAATGTGATGAAATATCACATTGTCAGCTTCATCCAGCCCAGGACATGAGTCATCCCCTGTTTGCACACTGTATAAGCTTCCAGCCCATTAGTCAGTTTAATATCTATCAGGGTAATCAGATAACTGTATTGGTATCACAGTGATTGTGTTCAAGTCACCCTTACAGTAGTCTAATGCTATCTCACAATGCCTATGTCATTAACCTCACTTCATCACAAGAAGGGTGAGTATAGTATCATAAGATATGTGAGACAGAAAGCACATTCACATAACATTTACTACAGTATATTGTTAAAAAAAATTTATTTTATTATTGTTAATTTTTTACTGTGCCTAATTTATAAATTAAACTATCATAGGTTTGGATGTATAAGAAAAAAAACATAGTACATATAAGGTTTGCTACTATCTATGGTTTCAGGCATACACTAGGGGTCTAGGAATGCATCCCCAGAGGACAGGGGGCCAACTGTACCTACTTTTCAGAAGAAGATTGAGAATGAAGAGGATAAATAACATGCTCAAGGGCACACAGTAAAAAAGTGACAGAACTTTGCACAGCACATTCCCCCTCTGTAATTTTAGAAACAGGTTTTAAACATAGGAACTACTTTTTCCCACATTGCCTGTCAAGGTAATGGATGGTAAGACTTGCATGACTTGCTATAGGCACTGATGATGGGACAGTATGAGAGGGCAAAATTAGTGAAAAGTTAAAGGAGTTTCCTTCCTGAATTTTTGAATACTTATTAATACCAGAAGGCAACGTTCATTGCTAGCTAATATTTTACTAATATATTTGCTAGGACAAAAGCAAACATTCCACACCAATTGTGCCAATTGTGGGCCTTATCAATAAAATGGACAATTCTGGATTTCCTGTTTTGATGAAACTTTGATAATATTTAGCTTTTCATTTCTGACCATGTGAGATGATCTTGCCCATTGTTGAGATCATGTGATTTTTGAAATAGAGAAAAGTTTATCAGAAATTATGGGTTTAAGTCACAATTTAAATGGGTATATGTAATAACCTGTCACCAATGCATAAGAAATAGATATCTTGCCTTAATTTGAACAGCTTAAAGGCTAGTTCTGTCGTCTGGTGGTCAGGCACTACTTTTCATTTGTTAGGAGATCTGTGTCTTTTATTACCCTGTCTAGGAATCTGTCCTGGTGCATACATGCTGGTTTCCACAATAAGAAATATTTTAATTTGATAACATGAGTACAGATAAATAGGAAATGTTCAGTGAATGTCAACATTTTCTAAATTTAGCCCCATTGGAAACATTTGTTAGTGTTCTGTATTTCTCACAATTAATTCTTCTTGTTCAATAATTCATAGTATTTGTATGGGCATGTGTGCATGTGTGTTTGAGGTGAAGACTGAGATATCCTTAATTGAGTCCAAAGTGTATTATATGTCTGTTGTATATAACTAATGAAGACTGAGATATCCTTAATTGAGTCCAAAGTGTATAAAATCTAATTATATGTCTGTTGTATATAACTATTTTTTTCCTTGTTTTAAGCCTATGAACCTAGTGATTCTATATTTCCTAAACTTTAAATTTGACACCTGGTGAAAGAAAACCATTTTACTTTAAGTGCTGCTTTTGAAAGATTTCTACTTAGATCTTTTTAACAGACTCATATTTGGACAAAATCTCCTTTTCTACCTCTTCTTATACCAAACTGTTCTCCCTTTGTAGATTGTTTTTAGTTTTTAAATCACCTTCACATGTATTATTTGATTTTCTTTCTTACTCAGAGAATTCAAGTAGAAAAAAGTTCAAAGACTGATATAACAAACTCCATGTTTTTCCCACTAAGAATTAATGACAATGTGTCATATATTTTTTGAAGTCTTGTGAGAGAAAAAAAAAGATGCATTAAAAGATAGAAACCAGCAAGCAATAATTCCTCACTTTTCATGGCAAGAAATGTGAAGAGGGGTGGGGAGAATCAAATAAAAGGAGAAAGAAAACAGATAGTAGATGAGAATGAATTTCTAAAGTTCCTTTTCTCCTTCAGTCCTACTTTGGACATTATCATTTTTTCTATTGCTTTTAAACAAGGCAACTAGCCACTAGGCCCATTGAAAGGTGTGGTGGTGGCTTTGGGCAGAACTGGGCCTTCCTCTCCTGGCCATTCCTGATGTCAAAGAGTAGGAAGACAATTCTAAAGAGAATTAGCTGAAACACTATATGCATTTTCTTCTTGTCTTCTCTTTATTCTCCATCAGAGTTTTGTTAGTGGCACTCTAAAACACGAGGTGCCAGAGAGATCAGGTGGGCCTTGTTCCCTCAGATGCCTTCAGCCAAGCATCTGTAAAAGGACAGTCAAGTACATGATGAGAATTATGCTTGAAAATCTGGAAGTGAGTGGAAACATTTTGTTACATGAATATCAGATGAAGAAGCAACATGTGACTGAGAGCTGTGATGTGCTTCTTTCTACAACATGGTGCTGGTTTTCCCCATAGAGCTTAAAGCGGAAAAGGAAGAAGGAGAAATGTGCATAGCCTACTTCGAAGACAGTGCCTCCTGCTGAAAATGTGTTGCAGACACAGTCATTCAAAAGGTAGGATATTTCTGAGGGCAAAAGAAAGGGAAAGATTTGAGAATTTGAGCCCAAATTATGTGCTCTTATCACCTCAGTGGTCTGACTTTCGATCAGCTTCATCTCTGAGACCATGATGGCCCAAAGAAAGAGAAGGAAGGAACTAATATGATGTCTTGAACCCCTCAAGCTCAGCTAAAACTAGTGGGCACAACTTGTTAGCCTCCCCTCACCAAGCCTAATCTACCAAGATCCATCTCCCACTTCTTAGAGTACCCACACCTACACACAGTAAAGTGAAAAACAATGGTGCCCACAGAGAACAAATAGAGGTCTAATTCCTCATAAAGCTATGCTATCCAATGAGAACAGCAGAGGAAGGGGAAGCAAGGCTTTTGAGAGGGTTCTATGTACCATGCTCTCATCTGAATGTGGTCAGCTGACTTTTTATCTCAGCTGATTACTGATTTTGTGGTTCATCTACACACTTAAAATGTTAGCATTTTTCTCCATTTCCTTAAAGTCCAATGAGTGATTGAAATCGGCCCTACTGTTTTAAACTTTCTGTGGGGAGCAAGGCCCAGCAGCCCATCTGCTGTGGAAATTTTTGAAAGACACAGAAGGTACATTATTCTTAGACAAAAGGATTTCTCTTGGTATTTGAAATTGTTCTCAGTCTTTCATCCTTTCTTTCCTTGGCCTCCGCAGTCCCCATGTTGTGACCATATGCCCAAAATACACCCAGTGCATGTTTTCCCTTTACTTTACATGAGCGTCAATAAAATACTTCAACAACTCACTGAGTTCCTTTCTAATAAGATTCCATTCTACTTTAAATAATAAAATAAAATTAGTATATTGATATTTCAATTATTTACCTATCAATATATAGATGGGAATAGATGAAGAGATTGCACTGCAGACATAGACATCTTTATGGTTTTAAGAGGAAATTTGGCCAACCCCAACCCGATCTATATTTGAGGGTTGATGTTTATGTCCATAATTCTCCATGATCATTATGATATTAACTATAACTCTTCTACAGGTTGTCTAAGAGTGTGTTTTATTCATCACCTGCATTGCCTACTTTTCTTTTCCATTTAAATTTGTTTCTAAATTTTAATAAGGCTATTTGAATGTTATGAGTATACATGTCTATTTGAAAATTCTTATAATAAATTCCCTATCATTAAAGTATTTGAGAAAGTCATAGTATATGTGAAATAAAGTAAATTATGATTATTTATAATTTAAATGATATGATAGACCAAATTTTATATATATTAGTAAACATAGCTAAAAATATCTTACCTATTATTTTCAAGAACCTTTGGTGGTGTTCTTTATATTATTCTAATCATTGTAGAATACTCCATGTATAAATATAGCCCTTATTCTTTAAACAAATTGCCATTTGACTTACATAAAAAGTTTTCCCTGTTAGTGATGAGAATTTTAATACTGAAATTCAATTAGCCTATATTGAATTCCTACCCACTGTCAGGTACAAACCAAATGCCAGTGACTCAAAGACCAGGGGCACGGTTCCTCCTCTAGTGAATGTTCTCCATTGAGTGTTTTCTCCTCTTTCTGTCCTTCTTTTCACCCTGTCCTTTCAATCAATCTCATTTATTTCTGCATGCTACTTGTTCCTCATGTCTAATTTTCCCAGGACACAATGGCATCACTAAGTCTCACTGAGATTGTTCAATTTAAGGAACATTTCATAGATCAGTGACTAAACCAGACAAAAATAGCAGAAAACAGAAACCATCAATGACTAAGACCAACTTATAATGGAGTTGAAAACATGCTTTATCAGGTTTATTTAGTGTGGATTTTCCACAGATACGATTCTTTTTTTAAAATATATTTTATTGATTTGTTTACAGAGAGGAAGGGAGAAGGATAGAGAGTTAGAAACATCGATGAGAGAGAAACATCGATCAGCTGCCTCCTGCACACCCCCTACTGGGGATGTGCCTGCAACCAAAGTACATGCCCTTGACCGGAATCGAACCTGGGACCCTTCAGTCCACAGGCCAACGCTCTATCCACTGAGCCAAACCGGTTAGGGCCAGATACGATTCTTTACTTGCTTGTATATATGTGGGCAGTTGTTGTAGCCAAATATTTTGGAACATTTGATACCCTACTTCATAAAAATGAGGTTATTTCAATGTTTAGAGCTATCACTGGTCAGGACCCCATTAATTAATAAACAATATTATCCTTTTACTAAACCAACACTTTTAGGGATTTGTTTTTTATGTTTTTAATACCAATTATGCATATACAATGAAACTGTGGCTATAAGATCTCAATCTCCAGCATTTCTCACCACTCCACTCTGCAGCTGTAGACTGTGAATCCTGCTCAATCATGGTTTGGGGATGTCAAGTTGAAACACTTAATTTTGGAGATGTCTTCATTTCCTTCAGACTGAAGTCCTGCACTGATTCTGCATCTATCCCACATTACAAGAATGCAAAGTAACTGGCAATTACCACAGAATCTGAGCAGTTTTATATGTTACCAGAAGAAGTAGTATGTCCACAACCAAACCTTACTTTGTTCTTGAATGCCCTGTTTGATTTCTAGCCCCTAGCACTGACTACTCATTGTCATCATTCTAGCTTAGTAGGCTTGGGGGTCTAACTCTTTTTACTGATTTTAGTTTCCTTCAGGATGTGATAACACCTCACCAACAACAGTGATGACAACAGCACACTGTGTGGAGCCAGGAGTCCTGTGACCAACCACCTGGAACTCACATAACTCTTGGTAGACAGGAATCATCGCCATCCCCAACTTGAAGGCCAATGGTAATGACTCAGTGTCTCTTCGATTCATTAGACACATACACCCTTCACCAAAGCTTAAGAATAGGGCTCAAAGACAGAAAGCATTGTTATTTGTTACAACCTTGGCTAATACATTTTAAGTGGCTGATTCTCTGTGGTACTTCTAGGTTTGCTGGTGACAGTGTGACCTTCAGTGAGGACGGCCCATCCATCATGCATTGAACTTTTCACTCTGTTTTATGCTTATTTCATCTTTGCAAGGAAACCTTTGTCCAAAGCCTTGTTTACGACTCATGAGGGAGTCTCAATCTGTGTATCTCTGTAGCTCATGTGAGGTCCAGTACTAGAGGAGAGAGTACCAGTTCAGCATTTCCAAAATTAACTGCAAATGGTCACATAAAAATTTATCTATCATTTTTCATCATCTTATTGTGTAATAAAACTTGTTTTTATTATATTTTTAATATAAACTGATTTTTATAATGGCAATAGTGATTCTCTAATATGAATTTGAGACATTTCCTTAGCATTATAGAGATTTTACATTAGTCCACATCAGTAGAATAAAATTTGACTTGAAAAATTTATTTGATATAAGGCATGGCTTATAACTATTGATCATCAGTTCTTCTAAATTATTAGGCAGGATTTTACTACAGGATTTTGCTACCAGAATCTTTGAGTAAATTCTCATAGCATTATTGTGTCTTCTAGAAGCAAAAATTAAAAGTATCTAGTAACAGAAAAGTAAATAAACAAATTAAAATATTTACCAAATTCCAGATTAAAATAAATTTTTCAATCACTTATCATCCTGAAAAAAAATGAATTCCTGATTTAGAAATGCACTTTTCTGGAAGTTTGACATTGGAATTGGTGGCACCAGAAGGAAAAGTGGCATTTGGTTCACAAGTTGATATTGTCAGTTGCACTTTAGAAGTGAAATAAAACTGCTATGGACTGCACTTATTCTTCAACTATGTGCCTGAAATGTAGATAGAATATGTGCCTAGAGGGACATATACAATCTTGTTAAAGATGTTTATCACATGGGGGTAAGATGATATATAAATTTTAATTTTTTAAATGTTTTATATGTAAATAGAATTACATATACTCGTAACAGATAATAATGGCACATATGGTTGATATAATATTTACATTATATGCTATTTGACCAATTTAAAGCACCAATTTGGGAAGGGTGTTAGATTTATTTTCCCCAAAAGTTCAGTATTGTATGATCCCACAAAATATCTTTGGAGACTGCTTTTCAATTGACTCATAAATATCCCAGTTGTATGCATCAAGAAAGAAGCAAAGAACAGATTTTCATACAGAATCTAGAAATAACAGAAATGAACTAACAAGTGAAGTAGAGACAAACTCATTGATAGAGAGCATGCTGACAACTGGAGCGAGAATGGTAGAGAGATTGAGCAAAAACAAAAAAAGAGAGAGAGAAAAACAACCTCATGTACACAGACAATAGTGTGGTGATTGCCAGGGGAAAGTGTGTGGGGGATGTGAGGAGGGTATAAGAGGGATAAATGGGGATGGAAGGAGATTTGAATTGGGTTGATGAAAACAATACAGTGTACAAATGATGTGTTATAGAATTGTGTACCTGAAACCTGTTTAATTTTGCTAACCAGTTTCACCCCAATAAATTCAATAAAAAGGGGAAAAATGAGAAACCAAAGAAAATCAAGTATAATGCATTTGAGAAAGCTCTTCTGAGTGAAGTATCTTCTCTGAATTTCAAGCAAATGGGAGCTTTGGCTATCTATGAGTGAGACATGCTAGAGCACATTGGGGCAGCTGACCTAGCATGGCTGGTGCCTTGCAGAGGATGAGAGCAGAGCACCCAGAGAGAGGGAACGGTGAGTGTAGAGACTCTGATGTGGGGATGAGTTTGGCATGAATGTGGCATGGAAAGCCCAATGTAGCCCAGAGTAGTGAGGAAGGGAGAGTGGAAAGAAGTGATGTCAGGAAAGTGACCAGGGACACGTCATCTGTGGCTTTGTTTCCCACAATAGGAATTTTTATTTTATTTTAAAGCAATAGGAGGGAGAAAGGACATATTTGCCCAATATAGGGAATTCCCACAATTGTGCAAATGCTCCACTCTCCAGAGGTTGAGCATATATCCCCACTCCGTAAGTGAGGTCTGAATTTAGTGATGAATTTCCAAAGAGTACAGTATGGAAACAGGGAAAGAAAGGCAGACTTTATAGAAACTCAACACACAGGATCTCAGCCAGGTGATCAAGGTCAACACCAACAATGATAAGTCACATGGAGAACAAGGACCCCTAATATGATGTGATGAGAATGGCACTTTACCTCTGTAGTCTTAAACCTGCAGCCCAAGCTTAAACAGGAGAAAAACAATAGACAAATCCCAATTGAGAGGCATTCTATAAAACACCTTACCAGAACTCATCAAAACTGTTAAGGTCATCAAAAAAAAAAAGGAAAGTCGCCTGGCTGGCATGGCTCTGTGGTTGAGTGTTGACCTATGAACCAGGAGGTTACAGTTTGATTCCCGGTCAGGGCACTTGTCCAAGTTGTGGGATCAATCCCCATTGGGGGTTGTGCAGGAATCAGCCGATCTATGATTCTCTCTTATTGATGTTTTTCTCTCTCTTTTCCTCTCTGAAGTCAATAAAAATATATTTTTAAAAATTCTGAGAGACTGTCACAGCCAAGTGGATATTAAAGAGATATGATGATGAATTATAATGCAATGTCCTTGGTGGAATTCTGGGATGGAACAAGGACATTAAGGAAAATCAAGAAACCTAAATAAAGTACAGAGTTTATTTAATAATATGTGTTAATATGGTTTGGTTAGTTGTGAAAAATCCATCATATTAATGTAAGATGTTAACAATAGGGGCAATTGGGTACAGGGGATATGGAAACACTACTATCTTCGCAACTTGTCTGTAAATCTAAAACTATTATAAAAATAAAATAAAAACCACTTAGAGAAAAAGTGATGGAAACCAGGGGTACCTTTAAAGAATGGGAACTCCATGACGTTGCTGCCAAATGGGGAAGAGAGTAGAAGCTGAGAGTGTTTAGAAGGCTTTTCTAGGTAAGAAGAGCCAAGGGCGTGGGCCCAGTATGAAAACACATTTGTGATGTATTTTGGAGATAGAGGACCTAGATAGGCCTTTGCAGTTTGGATGTGGTATGTGAGGGCAACTCATCTTTTGCCAAGCCCTTACATTTTTAGGGCCTGAGGGAAGAATTAAAAAGAAAGCTCCTGTGCCATCTCTATAAATATTTAGTTAACAAACCCAGTTAGGAGATTGTTTTAAAAATATATGTTACACATTATAATCTTGCCAGACAAGGAAAGCCAGGATTCAATGCAAAATTCTCTGACTCAGGCAAATGGGGGTGGGGAGGATCAGGTCTGGTTCAATTCACTTCTCTTCCTGCCATGATGGCCACTGGCATAGGGAGGACCTCATGAACACAAGTGTGGCTAAGACCACATGCCCAAGTTCCAACATTACCTCATCACTCCCGGGTGATTCTTCCTGCTTAGGGGTACAGGCTATGTCTGCAGGGGTGTACCTAGGAAAGAATACCATCAACGTCAGAAGTAGATGTTGTCATTTGGCAGGAAATTCTGATGTCTTGGTTCTGAGAGTAGCATCTAGAAGATGGGAACATCCTAACCTCATGAGCAGGGACAGAGCTGGATGAGGCTAGACTGAGTTTATCTGAAAAGTAAAGTGCAGGGAAGGGCCCCCTTTAACAGCAGTGCTGAGTTAGATTTGAAGGGCAGAGGTCATGGCACCTCTATTTAGAGAGATGGGGAACACAGTGGAGGGGTGGAGAGGAGAGGGAACAGGGCTTCCTCTGTCCTTGTGTCCTTGTTATATTTGAGAAACTCAAAGTCTCCTTGATGTCTTGGGGTTTTGGACATAGTGTTTTTTTTATTGTTTCAGTTTCCTTGTCTGGTAAATAAACAGACATTTTTTCTCACATAGTTAAATTATGAGATTGAAATACTCCACCCCTGCAAGTTCTCTGAGAAAAAAGGCAGACATTTTGCAGGGAAAAGAAAGTCATTTAGGTTGATCTCCTTCTGTACTGGAAAGGTACAAACTTAAGTTATAAGATAGATAAATACTGGATGTGTTGTACAACATGATGACTACAGTATCACTGCTGTGTGGTATATTTGAAAGTTGCTAAGAGTAAATCCTAAAAGTGCTTATCACAAGGAAAACAAAAAAACACATTTTCCTCTCTCTCTCTCTCTCTTTTTTTTTTGGTTTCTGCATGAGATGATAGATGCCAACTAAACTTGTTGTGGTCATCATTTCACAATAACTCAAGACATCATGCTGTGCACATTAAACTTATATAGTAATGTATGTCAATTATATCTCAGCAAAACTGGGAAACACAAAAAAGATCACAACCTTCTCTCAAAACTTGTAAGAAGGAGAAAGACAGGAGTAAGAAGGCCTAGAATGTTTTACATTTTCATTCATTGATCGTCATGCATGCACGATGGGGCCAGAAAACAAAAACAAATCACAATGAATAGAACATATGTTGAACTCTAGTGTTTGTTTTTTCTTTTTCAGACACAGTTACATTTTTTACCTTATTATGTGATTGTTGAAAAAGTATTTTAGACTTTTTACTCATTAATTCAAGTGAAAAGTGATAAAAATGAATATGTGACTTGTCCTCAAGGAGAACTATGAAGTAACTCAGGATTCCAGATAAGTAGCCTCAGAGTGGACCTCACTAGCCACCAGGGCCTGCTCCTGGACAAGGAGGTTCCCACCTACTGAGGGGAAGCTGCCTGTGGTCTCTGACTTGGGTTCTTTTTTAAAAATATATTCTGTACTGATTTCAGAGAGGAAGGGAGAGGGAGAGAGAGATAGAAACATCAATGATGAGAGAGAATTATTAATTGGCTGCCTCCTGCATGCTTCCTACTGGAGATTGAGCCTGTAACTTGGGCAAGTGCCCTTGACTGGAATTGAAATCTTTCCGTTTGTAGGCTGACACTCTATCCACTGAGCCAAACTGGCAAGGGCTGACTTGAGTTCTTGGTGGTCACCATTTTACCATCCTCCTGGAGTACAGAGGGAACAGGTGTTATTCCTAATTCAGTCATCCACCCAGTCTTTGAAGCAAATTCTTCTTCCAGGGGCAAAGTAACTTTCTGGAATTAAACTGAAATCTAAGAGAATTGTGAGGGACTTAGATGTTCAGTTGTTAAAGCAAGTCCCTGAAAGAAAAAAAAATTCTCCAGGTTTAAGAGACATTTTCTAATAACTGAAATACAAATTTCTGATACTTTCAGATAATTTATAAATAATTTAAACCTCTCGACAACCAGTCACACTGTCATCATTATGGCCATTTCAATGAGGAGACAGAGAAGGTCATAAAATGGCTTCAAGATCACACAATTAATGAATTTCAGGATGGCATGAAAGCTTAGATTTGTCAGTCTCAAAATCCACAGTTTTAAAAGTTGTACAGCCCTGCCCCCTCTCGCTGAAAAGAGATGCCTGGCTCTAAGATTTGACTGTGGTGTTGGGCTTCTGTCAATTTAAATTTGACTTTGTTCTGGCTTCTAAAGCACTCAGACAGACACTTGCCAGATGGGCAATATAGAAATAAAAGCAGAACTAGCTAAAAAAAACTGTGATAGGTCCCTTTGTGGAATAAGGATTGTAATCTTTTATTTATTAAGATGTTATGTTAAATATTTGAAGAGATCAACATTTAATTTTAAAAAATCTGTTGAGTTTGAAGTGAGCTCATGGATTATGGATATCCAAGGAAATAACATCACAACATCTACCATATCTTTTGCATGGAAAAGCTCTATACCTACTTGTTGTAAAACTTTATTTCATAGAAATTAAGTGTAGTAAGCTGGGCATCACTCCATTCTCAGCTTCTCCCATTGAATTCAATCTGGACATCTGACTTAGAAGGGATGTGACATAACTGCCAAGCATATGGCTCTTAAAACCACACACGATGGAAAGAAAGCCAAGGCCATTCTGAGACACATGTTCCATCAACAGCCAGCACCAACCACTGACAGGTGAATGAGGCCATTGTGGTCCATCTAGTCTCAGGTGAGCTACTCAAAGTGAACTCAAGTGACACAAATAGACAAATCATCCAGAAAATCCTATCCCAGTTTGCTAACCCCAAAACTTATTTTCAACTAAGGTGTGTGTGTGTGTGTGTGTGTGTGTGTGTGTGGTGTGTATTACACAGGGATGAATAGCTGATACTTTATTATATATGTTATACATTTGTAAATTATGATTACTGGTTGACATGTGCAATAGTAGAACAATATCAAAACTTGGAGTAACTTTAACTTTTAATAACAGGATGATTTTATAAATCTCACCTATTTTTATGTCCTGCTTTTTCATTAGTAAGTGGGAGTCACATACAAAAGAATGACTTGCTGTGTTAAATTTTTGTTGCATCCTTTTTGTATGCCAGACTATTCTCATTCAATCTTTGAAATTGCCCACATCAGAGAGTAGGTGTGGATTTCTTGAAATTTTTTGAGGACTTTTCAAATCACATGAGTTGATGATCATGGTAGCTTCCACAAAACGGGTATGTGAGGGCCCCCACAGTTAAGGAGAATACTGGGCAGGGTCCCATGATGTGAGGAAGAGGATATTATCAGAATAATTTTTTTTTTACATTCAATAAGGAACTCTTCCCAAGGCAAAAGTTGTAACTGTCAAAGGGAGTTACAGAGAGCAGACCTTGATTCTGGGTCAGAAAGTTGGTAAATGTGAGAATTACTCTTGATTTATGGCCCCTGGGGTGGTTTTTAACTTCTGAAAGTTTGACAGCTTGTGATGTGAGACTTAAAATTAAAGACCAATATTAAGTGCTGCCTTGACATCTGGTAAAACTGCTATGATAGTTCTACCCACAAATTCCTGGTCCAGTAGATAATGTTCCCAGCCAAACCACCATGCGTGTTGAGAGAACCAGGAGCACTTCCAGTTTATCTTTGAGTAGTGGGTTTCAGCTCTCTGACAGCTCAAGAATTTTTTAAACAAGCAAGTCATGGAAACCAGGTGGCACCTCCCCCTTTGGCGGTTATGAAGCCTGCCTCCCACAGCTCCTGCTGCTTCTCTATGTTCCCGAGTGCAAACTTCATGTCACCTACACGGTGTGTGGTGTCCATCCCTGGGCTGTGAGTATATGTAACTAATAAACGGTTGTCAGTCTTATCTACCCAGTGTTGAGTATTGTATGTCCATCTATTCCCATTACCCTAGGACAATAATCCTTCCCTTATCAACTATCAACAAGGTGAAGGAGAGATAATAAAAACAGAGCAACAACTGAGGACTGATGCAAAGATCATTTTTACCTCAAGGTAGATGAGCAGCTACCTGGGTAGCAAGACATCCTTGAGGAAAGAACCTACCTGCCATTGAAATGGCATATGCCCAAACCTTACAGTGCAGCCTGGTCACCTAAAGACACAGGTCAGAATCTTATGCTATCCTTGCTTGAATGTAGGTAAAAAAAAAAGACATTTTTCTGGACTCTATAAATCTTCTGGGGTCTCAGAATCTTATGCTATCCTTGCTTGAATGTAGGTAAATAAGACATTTTTCTGGACTCTATAAATCTTCTGGGGTTATGGACAGAATTGGGTGCAGCATGTGGCTCAAGTGATTGACCAAATGTAAAGTCTATTCACCTCACAACCTTGTGAGAAAATGATGTTCAGAGCATGAATGTACTGGAAAACATTTTTAGAAAGGAGGAGTTAAACTGCTCTGTATCTTTGATCAGGCTTTATGCCTGTCAGACAGGAGCTTCCAATAACCTGCATCTCTGCATATTCTCCCAGCAATCCTGCCTGCCCCCAATGTATCTTGAGCTCACAATGAAGACCTACAGAAAAATGCTTGGAGTTGAGTGGGTCACTGTTTGTTTCTGGGGGCCACAACCTATTCAAAACTAACACAGCAGCCAGCACTGGTCTAGAATTTTTTAGACAATTGTATTTATTCATCTTTTAAAAAATATATATTATTGAATTTTTAGAGAGATAGAAACATCTATGAGAAACATTGATGGGCTGCCTCCTGCACACCCCCTACCGGATATCAAGCTTGCAACTGAGGCATATGCCCTGATCGGGAATTGAACCGATGACCTCTTGGTTCATGGGTCGACATTAACCAAAGAGCCACACCAGCCGGGTTCTATTTAATTTCCTGATATCCACTTAAAATGTGGCCATCTCTTTCTCCAATACTTTACCAAAGAGCAGCAGCTAATTCATTTTGCCTCCCTTTCAGAGGTGTGTTTCTCTTTGGGATGCTGGTCTTTGGTTGCCTTGATATATCAGCTCTCTTGTGGCTTGAATTAAATCTATAACTTTGTAGATTAACTGGCATATTTTCCTTCTTAGGGTGGAAACAAAGCTCTGTACTCCTTTGCACATTGTAATGAGTTCAGTAAAGAGGGCATGGAGAATAATGATGGGGATAGGGATGGTGTGAAGGTAAATGCCCACCTCTCCAGGTTCTAGGGGTCAGTATTGAATTCATTTTAGCCATTATCATCCTTGGATTTAAAACATACTTTCCAAGATTTGCATGAGATTGCCATATAAATTATCTGGCCTCTAAAAAGGACTTGGAAAGGTGTGCCACTTTTGGCTGTTACCATGTCACATGAAACAGTAAGAGCATCTTGAAGCAGCCACAGAAGGCAAGGGGAACCTGCCCCTCTCTGTCCTCCGCTCCCAGAGTTTCTGTTTCTGTGTCTTCTGTGAGCTCCAAGCAGCTCCAGATGAAGCCTTCATTCCCTCAAAGCTTTCTGTCTCTGCAAAGCCACACAGAAAATTCAACCTACAGATTTATTTCAACATACAATAGTATTACATAAAACTTGTCTATTATAAGATGTATAAGTTGCAACTTATGTTAGAATAACACACAACAATTTAACACTGTGGATAAGAGGATATCTGGCCCCTCAGTGTGGTTAGGTGGAGCAACAGTTACATAAATTTAGACATTCTACTTGACACACATATCAACAATAGCTTCTGCTTTGCCAAACACACACACACACACACACACACACACACACACACACACACACACACCACAAGGGAGCAGAGAGGCCAAAATCAATTTCCTTGATAATTTTCAAAAGATTGCAAGTATTTCTTTGTAAGTTGAGTTATACTGTACTTTCCCCTAAGGATGGGGTTTATGAAAAGAAGAAGGAAGGGGAAGAGGAGAAGGAAATGAAGGAGGAGGAAGAAGGAGAAGAGGAGGAGGAGGAGGAGGAGGAGGAGGAGGAGGAGGAGGAGGAGGAGGAGGAGGAGGAGGAGGAGGAGGAGGAGGAGGAGGAGGAGGAGGAGGAGGAGGAGGAGGAGGAGGAGGAGGAGGAGGAGGAGGAGGAGGAGGAGGAGGAGGAGGAGGAGGAGGAGGAGGAGGAGGAGGAGGAGGAGGAGGAGGAGGAGGAGGAGGAGGAGGAGGAGGAGGAGGAGGAGGAGGAGGAGGAGGAGGAGGAGGAGGAGGAGGAGGAGGAGGAGGAGGAGGAGGAGGAGGAGGAGGAGGAGGAGGAGGAGGAGGAGGAGGAGGAGGAGGAGGAGGAGGAGGAGGAGGAGGAGGAGGAGGAGGAGGAGGAGGAGGAGGAGGAGGAGGAGGAGGAGGAGGAGGAGGAGGAGGAGGAGGAGGAGGAGGAGGAGGAGGAGGAGGAGGAGGAGGAGGAGGAGGAGGAGGAGGAGGAGGAGGAGGAGGAGGAGGAGGAGGAGGAGGAGGAGGAGGAGGAGGAGGAGGAGGAGGAGGAGGAGGAGGAGGAGGAGGAGGAGGAGGAGGAGGAGGAGGAGGAGGAGGAGGAGGAGGAGGAGATGTCATTCAAGGTATTTATTCAAGGTGGAGGAACTTTAAGGCTTGGGCAGAACCACTAAAAAAGTGTGCTGTTCACATGCGCTATACCGAAAAAAGCCAGGGTGATCATATTGACTGATGCACTGCCTATTTGAATGGCCTAGTTTCTCTGTTGTCATTCCTTTTGACACTTTAGCAGGGCCTGATTCTCTTCATGATGACAGGGAAAGTCCACCACAAGGGAAATCAACCCCTAAAGGAAATGGCATCTAACTCAAACTGACCCTGTGAACAGCAACAACCCAGGACAGTATGTGCAAGAAAATGGGTGACACCCTTTAATTTGCTTTAAAACTGGACTAGTATATATGGAGACAAGGAATTCAAAATTTAAAAAAGAAATAAGTTGTTTTGAAGAAAAGTAATCTGCAAAAGTGAAGGTGATGCCCTAAAGTCCTTTTAAAATTCCATTCTCCAAAAAGACAATGTTGACATCTAGCATATGCTCCACCTCTCATTCACACTCTAAGTTTAAGTAACTCTCTTTGCTTTCTGAATCAGTTTTAGTCAGTCTGCTAATCATATCCACAGCCGTATGTCATGTCACACTTTGGTTCTGTTCCTATGAGATCACACAAATGTATTGTACATGATCCTCATAAAAGAAAGCCTTTGCATCTGAACATGTGACTAAGTCAAAGATGGAGAAAAAAAAAGCACAGAAAATTTTGTATCAGTAGCATCTGCTGACCAATTGCAGCACTGGAGCTTCTCACAAAGAAGTTCAGGGTGAGCACCAGTCCACTGTCAATCTCTGCTTTGGGACATTTATCTGAACACTGATTGCCATGAGAACTATGGTACCACTGCTTCTTCAGAATCAATTGTAAGTAAAAAAAAATGCATTATTGTGATGCATATATCTAGGAAAAAAATAACAATCCATATAGCATGTTCTTGTGTGTTTAATAGTATTTGCCTATTTAACAATACAAACTTGCCATATGTAATTGTCATGAATACAGTAGGTATTACATTATTTCTAATTAATCACTGTAGCCACTGCTGCATTTTAGCAAGTAGTCTAACATCGTCCCCCTTGGGTTTTCTGTCATCTCTGAATTTCAAGAGCTCTAGTGTCTCCATTCCTGAGTGACTCATTTCCAGCTCACAGTGAGCCCAACGATAAAATCCAGATACCGTGCACTCCCAGATCGGGGAAAATCATTTCCTTTTCTATCATGGAGACCTGTACCCAGGAGTTCTAAAAAAATCAGTTTTTGAGCCCTCAAAACACAAAATATAAAATTACACCCTCTTTCCCCAGACAATGGGCTGCTGGCCAATGCCTGAATGAGAAGTTGCCCTGGGAGATACCTGGGTGACTCAATCCTTCAATCCTTCTAAACAAGGTTTCCCAAGTGCCCGCCCCCCGCCCCCCCGTATTTTAATGATGCCAAGAAGAGCTTACAGCACAATTTTTAGGAAAGAAGAAAACATGCACATACATCTTAAAGTACAATGAGAGGAGAGAGTTGCACAGATTTAATAAAAAGAGCTCAGTGTATTTGTCAATCACCTTAGTCATTGCTGAGCAAGTATTGGGTAGGATGAGTACTTGCAGGATCATGTGCAATGAAACATTATACAAGATGAAGAAAAATATTCCTAGAGCTACCCTTCTCACTCAAAAGCATGAACAGGGCATTGAGATAAGGAACCATTATTATTTCTTTTTTCTTTGTTTCAAGAAAAAAATTAGATCTGGAACCAAACAATTTCAGAGTGTAATGGGCACATCCCTTAGTACCTTCCCAATTCTTTGCTCAGTTTGGCACATTGGTAGCTTGAATCTGACTATGAAGGGAGTATGTATTTCAGAGAAATAAGCAAATACTAAAAATCAGGCTTCCTCCCACCCAGCGAATGGGTCATAATTCCTTCCCAGCCTACCACTGGTTGTTTCCTTCTCAACAAAGATGATTTAGAATTATTCTGATTGGGCAAATGCATGTGAAAGAAGGGGTAAAAACAGAGCTTTAAGAAATACGCCTCTGCCTGGCCAGCTTAGCTCAGTGGTTGAGCCTCGATCTATGAACCAGGAGGTCACAGTTTGATTCCGGGTCAGGGCACATGACTGAGTTGCTGGCTCAATACCCAGTGTAGGGCATGCAGGAGGCAGGCGATCAATGATTCTCTCTCATCATTGATGTTTCTATCTCTCTCTCCCTCTTCCTTACTCTCTGAAATCAATAAAATTATATATTTTTAAAAAATAAATGTTTCTTTATCAGATGTAACAACTGTAGCAGCATTGACATTTTTATGATTAAGTATAGAATATCCTGTTTCTCTATAATTAGATATAAAGAAATCCAGAGATATTGGAAGTCTCTACAGTTCAATATAAACATATTATTTAAACACAATATTATTTTAAAATAACATTTTAAAAACATAGTTTTAGCTATAGCAAACACTTGTTTGTTTATTTTTAAAGTAAAATTTCTTGGCTCTCTGTAAACATACAGCTAATGCTCCCAATATAATTTTTAACTAAGAAATTGTCTTTGACAAGTTTGTTAAATTATCTAAATATGTGGTAATGTTATTAACAGTCAAGTTGCTCATATATTACTTTTTACATATAAGTAACATACCCTGAGTCCCTAGATTCATAAATCTAAGGAATATAAATGGATAAAATAAATTCTTACAATAAAAGAAACAGGTATTATACTGTAATATCATGTAACATATTAAATTTGCCCACCTACACTATCTCACAATCTTCACAAAACCCCAGTGGAAAAATGGTTATGGTTCTATAGGTGAAACTGAGTTCAATAAAGTTTAAATTTACTAAGGGCACCAGGCAGCATAATTTGGTGTAAAATGTTATCTCTTGAGGGCTCCACCATAAAGGAGGAAAATAATAGTGAACCTTTTGGAAGGTAATTTGAGGTCCATCTACAGATCTGTTTTATGCTTGTAGTGAATAAAATAATTTAATACTGCAACTGACAATGGTTCCTTTACTTATCCAGATACAAAAAAGAAACAGGCACTGTTACAATACAAATACCAGCTGGACTTGTTTCCTCATGGAACATTTATTTTATTTCAAATTCAATGCTTCAATCAAAATTCCCTTTAGATATAAATTCACAAACATTACATCAAAATATTATAGCATACATGTTCAAATTTGTAAAATTATATAGATAGTCTTTCATGTACTGAAGAATGATATAATGCAAGTTCAGTTATATATTCATTATACTGCAGAAGTATATAAATAAAATTAAGAATTTACTGGCAGAAGTGAATTGAACTAGAGTGAGAGAGAAAATGACAGGCTTATTTTTGGAAAGATACAAATTGTATCTGACAACTTTGAAAATTTAAATTAATAAATAGCTTATTAGAAAATGTATAAACATCATCAATTTATAAACAATAATAATAATTATAAACTTCCAAAAATGTTTAGCTGACAAAAAAAAGGGCATTCTTAAAAAGTAATGTACCTATTAAATCAATTTGAATAGTGGTTAAATTTTTTTCTCAACAGGCAGAAAATCAGTAATGATATAGTTGAACTCAATAGTACCATTAGTCAACTGGGAGTAATTGACATCTATAGACTTTTTTATATCCAGCAGCAACATAATACATACTTTTTTCAAGTTCACAAGAAAAACTCACCAAGATAGACCACATGCTATGTCATAAAATATACTTTAACAAAAGTTTGAAAATAAAAATCATACAACATCCGCTCTCAGATCACATTGTAAACTAAAAATAAATAATAAAACAATAGAGATTAAGCAACATACTTCTAAATAATACATAATTCAAAGAAGAAATATCAAAATAAATTTTAAAATATTTAAGCTAAATAAAAATGAAAATACAACTTACTAAAATTTGTAGAATTCAGCAAAAGCAGTTAATAGAGGAAAAGTCATAGCATTAAATAAATATACAAAGAAATAAGAAAATACCTAATATTGACTATCTAAGTTTCCACTTTAGGGAACAGGTGTGGGGGGAGAGCAAATAAAAATCCAAAGAAAGAAAAATAAAGAAAATAAGAATTATAATATCCTAGGCTAATATGCAAATAGACCAAATGGCTGAACAATCATACAACCAAACAACCGGTCGCTATGACATGCACTGATCACCAGGGGGCATGTGTGGACCATGGTGGGTATTGGTCACGGAGGATGGTGGAACATGTGAGCGGGAGTACCAGACCAAGGCAGAACACCAGTTGTTGTCATTGAGGTGAGCCTCTGGTGGTTACTGAAAATTCTTTGCTCCCATGCGCTGCGGATCCACCTGGCACTCGCACCCACTGCCAGCGCCAACTCCGCTCGCACCTGTTGCTGGTGCCAGAGCCTTCCAGCCGCCGCTCGCAACCACTGCCGGTGCCTAGCAACATTCCCAATCACTGGGTGCCATCAGTGGGTGCGAGCTGCAGCTGCCAGCCCTGATCACCTCTGAGGGCTTCTCCACTTCCCCCTGCTCCTGAGGGGTGATCGGGGCAGCAGCTGCCACTCATACCTACTGCTGGCGCTGGCCCCAATCGCTCCACGCCATCAGCGGGTGTGAGCAGGGCCGGCATTGTCAGTGCATGGGAGCGGTGGCAGCAGGACCGGGGCTGCTGGCAGACAGGGGGCCAAGGGCCTTGGTGGGAGGGGCTGGGCGGGGGCGTGGAGGATGGGCCAAGACCCACCCCTATGCCTACCACAGCCCCTAGGCCAGCCATGGGCAAACTACAGCCCGCGGGCCGGATCCGGCCCGTTTGAAATGAATAAAACTAAAAAAAAAAAAGACCGTACCCTTTTATGTAATGATGTTTACTTTGAATTTATATTAGTTCACACAAACACTCCATCCATGCTTTTGTTCCGGCCCTCCGGTCCAGTTTAAGAACCCATTGTGGCCCTCGAGTCAAAAAGTTTGCCCACCCCTGCTCTAGGCCCACAGTTCCTTTCAAGGGGCACGAATTCATGCACTGGGCCCCTAGTAAATCAACAAAATTGGATACATAAAATTAATAAAGTCAACAAAAGTAAAAGTTGGTTCTTTGAAAAGATCAATGAAATCAATAAGCATCTAGCCAGGCTAAGAAAAAAGAGAGAGGACACAAATTTCTAGTATCGGGAATGAAACAGATGACAGGGGGGAACGGGGGGAAATGTGATGAACATTTAAATCAGTAGACTTTGAGTAAAGAAGATTAGCCTCCTTAAAGTGGGTGGGCTTCAGCTAATCAGTGAAACCCTTAAGAGCAAAGACAGGTTTCAGCTAAAGATTGTAACATAACCTGAGTTTCTAGCCTGTGGGCCTGCAGAATTCAGACTCAAGTCTGAATCATCAACTCTTAGGTGAATTGTAAATCTTCCCTCCTGCCCTACAGATTTTAGACTTGCCAACCCCACTATACCATGGGAATTCATTAACATAAAATTTTCTCTACTCTCTCATTCTTCTCTCTCTCTCTGTTTCTGTCTGTCTGTCTCTCTCTGTTTCTCTTTTTCTTTATCTCTTTCTCTGGTTTTCTCTGTCTCTTTTTCTCACTTTCTGGTGAATGCCTGATACTGTAATGCAGATTCATTCCGTAAAATATTTTTCATAAATTAAAATAATTTTGACAAATTAAAAAATAGAAACAGAAATACAATAACCTTAGAAATACATATGACTAGTAAAACTTTAAGGGAAGTCATAGGTTAATGAACATAGTATAAAGGATGATTGTTGCAATGAAAGCGGAAGGCAAAAAAGTGAAGCTTATGGTTACATGTAAATTATTATAAAGGTCACACTTGCTTTCTGAGAGTGAGTTTATAAGAACTAGTTATATTATAAAAATAAATAACTAAATATCTTAATAGAAATAAGTCAGCATGGAACAATATATGCCATAAACACAAGTATGCAAAATCTAATCTTACACATCTGAGACCTGTTAAACTATAAATAAATAGGTAAATAAGTAAACATATCAGTAAAATGAATGGGTTTCTGGTGCCAAAAGATGGAGGCAAGGAAAGGACCTATAAAAGGGACTTATGTTGAGCGATGTGCACTTTTCAGCTGTGAACCTCATTTCTCCAGCCTGTCAGGTAGACTGAAGTATGATCAACTTTCAAAACCTTGGCTGCATCCCAGAATCACCTGGGAAATGGAAAATCCTGATGCCTCACTCTCACATATTTTAGTTTAATTGGTCTCGGATGTAGTCCAGGCGTCAAAATATTTCAAAAACTTTCCCCTTGATTCTAAGGTGCAGCTGAAGTTGAACTTCACTAGGAAAGAGGTCTCATTTTATTTTGAAGGTGTTTGGGCAATTGCTTAAAGTTGCTTTTAAGCAGATGAGGAACTTGAACAGATTTGCTTTGCAGAAAAAGGGCCCCAGACACAAAATAAAAAGGGATGGTTAGGGGGAGAGATTGAAGTCAATAAAATGGTTGGGGATGTTTCTTCTCTATGGGGGAGAGGGAACATACCAGAGAGATGTGGGGTGATAGGGCTATTTTGTTCATCAAGAGTAGGGAGGCTGAGAGAGACAGGGGCGTGCTGGTTTCCTTATGAGTCTAGGAGGAGAAAGAATTCCTCCTTGGTGATGATGAGGTATGTTGGCTGGGAGTGGGTATGGGGAGAGGAATCTTGGCCTGTTGATATGTTGCATTTGTAGGGCCTGAGAACTGTTCTAAGAAGAATCCTTTTAGCTGCAGGAAAAGTTCTGTGAGTCATTGGAGCAGCTGGATTCTTGGTGACGGGTGGTAATAGCATTTCCTAACAGACTTGCATGAGTTGTACAGGAACTTTTGCTTCTTATTGAGTTCTTTGTACCATGTGTGTTGGCATGCTGTTCCTCCAGGGAGCAGGGTCTCAGTAGCTTCTGGGCTGGGACCCACCAACCTTTCCCAGGTCCATTATTAGTAGTTTGTTGTACACTTGCCTTTCAAGTATCCAAATGTCTCTATCGTTTTGCTTGCTTTAAAAAAAAATTAAATAAAAGTTAGTGATCCATTAAATTACAGGTAAAATGATTAATAAGTGATATTTATTTTTCTAGTACTGTGAGGCAATACCAAGCCATTTAAAGTTTATTAATGATTAGATTAATATTAATATTACTAACTATGTTAATAATTAAAGATAACATTAAAATCCTATATTTCACTAATATATGACTTAGTTATTAAAAGCTTATTTCCAGTTATTTCTATAATATGACTTTTTGTAGTTTATCACTTTTTATCTTGAAATAAAGAGTGAAAGTATCTATATCTACAGCACACATTTAAATAAATAGCTCACCATATTTTCTAGAAACACTGGGTATATGAAAGACTTTGCTTCATTCTCTTTTGATCCCCTGTTATATTGAGAAAAATGCATGGTGAAAGTCTTGCCTGACTTTGTTAGTCCCCACCATCCCTAGAGCTAAGTTTTGACTAGATAGCAGGCATCACTAGGTGCCAGGAATGAGAAGGTTTGGTGAGTACAACCTCTCCTAATGGCCTCTATTCCTGACCCTAAAGCCAGCAAATGGGCAGAAGTGTTTGTCAAATTAAACTGGGCGATCTGTCTGTATTTTTTGAAAGAAATTAGGAGCAGAGGGAAAGTGTGTCTAGTTTGTGAAAATACAGAGTGGAAAGGATGCCTTCAAGTCTGCAGCCTTGACCTTGCCTCTGTCAGGCCCCCTCACTCTTGAAGGAAGCAGAGGCCTTGAGAGAAGGAAAGGTCAGAGGCAGTCAGAGAGGATGACCTGCCTCTTGCCTCCTGCCCTAACTCACTGCCTTATCTTGCACCTTTGACAGTCTGAGTAACATCAGCTCCAACTGCTCAGCCTGCTGGATGCACTGAGGTGAAGAGCAGGATGGGGATTTGGGGCAGGTGCCAGGAGTAGGGTCAGGATGGAAGCATCAATCCCAAATGCTTCGCCTGCTTTAGTGCTGTGGGAAGTGAACCAGGCAAAGGGGCCTCCTGGGATCATCAGATGCCAACAGGAGTCATCTCCCATGACTTCTCCTAAAGGCAGTGACAACACAAATTGTACTTGGGCCTGTGATATTTACAAAGATACACACTGCAAGCTCATTGCAAAGAAACCTCTCATGTTGCATTCTAAGTTGTGCTGTGTGAAGTCAACACAGTCTCCAGGAGGAAAAGATAGCAATTCAGGTAGAATCTGATAGTCCACAAGTGGAAAAGGGGTGGAATGTTTGTGGTCTTTGTCTATTGCACAATAAGAGGTTTGAGGGTTGTTAAATGTCTCACCCCAGGGCTGGGAAAGCACGCATGGTTTAGAACTCAGCTCTCTTTGAGTCTGAACATGAACATGAAATATTGAGTTGATGGAGTGACTGTAATAGTGCACGTCTGGAACACAGAGTAGTGTTTATGATAATTAGAAATAATCAAATCCAGGCCACAGAAATTGGTGCAAAAGAATATTAAGTAATTTGTAGCCAAATGACTTTAGGACCTTAAGGTAAAATTTCCAGGTGGTGCTTATAGGACCCATAAACACTTGATTTAAAGGGGCTATATTAACATGGAGGTTTATGATCAGAGCATTGAAATTAAATTGATTGTGTCTGCTCTGGCTCTAAAAATAAAAATTGAATAATAATTCAGCTACCTAAGTTAAAAAGCTTACAGCTATGACTTGCACAGCAGGGCAGCATCTGACATAGCATGGTTCAGGGACTGGGGCACAGAGTACCAGAAAAATCTGACCCAGATTGAGAGGACCCCAGGTTCTCACCCAGATTTTCTATTCTGTTTCTCTGCACCCCCTGGGAACAGAGCCAACACCCAGCTGTGTGAGGTGTTAGGGAAGGCAGTGTCCCAGGTGACAATGTACTGAGGATTCTTGAATGCCACTGTTCAAAGAGCTAAGGTGGCTGGGTGATGTGTGCAAAACAAGACGTGAACAAGACAGAAGTGTGGTCAGGATGAGGAATGGAGAAAACCTGGGACATCCTTGATGAAATGGAGTGCCTTATAGAGGGCTCCTTGGATATTTCCAACTGAAGGGAGGAAATCAGTAAGAGTATCAAGCTGACTCAGATACCAGACAGGAAGTGGAGGTTATAACAAAAATTCTTGCCCTGCCTACCTGATGGGCTAGTTGGGAAAATCACATGAGGAAGTGTGTTGACATCATTCTGTAGACCACAAATTGTAGTACAAATGCAAGCCCACATCTAATATGTGTGAAGCAAGGTGATAATTATTTGCTAAGTGAATAAAGTCAATATATGGCAGCAATGTAGGAAATGGGAATACCATTAACCAAAAATTGGAAAACATGGATCTTTCTCCTTCCTAAGGGATTTACTGGCCATTCAAAGTTGACTTGCATTGAAATTAAGAACACTGACTATGGAACGTGGACTTAACTCCAAATTCAGCTTCCTTCTTTCCTGTGCCTCAGTTTTCTTGTCTGAAAAATATGGTGGTAATAGCATTGCTTAGCTCAAGAGTGGCCTTCAGGATTGAAGGACTTGGTCCACATGAATGTTCCATAAAGAGAAAGAATCCATAATGAGAAAGAATCAGAGAATAGATAGGGCTGGAAATAGAAAACTAGAGTTATTGGTATATAGATGGTATTGAAAGGCATAAGAATTGACAATATCACAGGAAAAAAAAATCTGAAGAGAAAAGGGATTCAAGGACTGAGTCCTTAGGCACACAAATTTTAAGAGGTTAGGAAAAAATTTTAAAAGTATCAAAGAAGTTACTTCTTCCCTTAGAAGTAGCAGCCCCTTGGGTAGAATGAACCTTGGAGAGGGCGGTTTCTCAGTACTATGTGAATTAAAAGCTTCTAAGTAGGAGAGGTTGATCAACCATAGTAAATACTGCTTCTGGGCCAAATATGATTAGGACTGAAAACTTACCATGGAATTTCACTGTGTGAGGTCATTGCTGACCCAAATGAGAGCACATCCAATTGTTGCATGGGGTCCAGCTGGCTTGGCTCAGTGGTTGCGCATGGACCTATGAACCAGGAAGTCATGGGTTTGATTCCTGGTCAGGGCACATACCTGGGTTATGGTCTTGTTTCCCAGTGTGGGGTGTGCAGGAGGCAGCCAATCAATAATTCTCTCTCATCACTGATGTTTCTATCTCTCTGAAATCAATAACAAATATTTAAAATATGGTTGCATGGGGACCAAAGCTTCACAGAAGATGGTTCAAGATAGAATTGAAAGAGAAAATACAGAGACTGGGAGAATGACTCTCCTTTCCAGAGCTGTGCTGCCTGAGCAGTAGCTAGAAGAATGGGACAGGTCAGATGTGATGTTCAAGATGGGAGAAATATGATGTGTCTGAGGCCCTCCAAGCCCTGAATACTCACCCAGGATCCACTCAGGGCCATTTTCTGCATCTGGGAATGCTTGTTTGTCCTCATTTTCACTCTGATGCTTTCTCCAGGTCATCTCAACATACGTTTATTTAATATATATTTAATTTTGAAAACGGTCTTTAGTGATTGGTTTTGTTATCCCAATATCATACATGAAGATATCAAGATGGTTCAGATGGAGGGCACTCTCTGTATTAGTTACCTATTGCTACATTTTTTAAAAAAACTACCATTAAATCAGTGGGCTAAAACCACATACTTTTATATCAAGTTTCAGAGGGTGGGGAGTCTGGACCCTCCACTCAGGGTCACACAGGTTGTAGTCAAGGTGTTGGCTGGGATGAGGCAGAGCTCACTTCCTTGTTCTAGCACTGAGCCACTCAGATCCCTGAGGCTGCCTGTCATCCCTGCAACTCAGCCCTCTCCTCTTTCTTAAAGACAAAGAACAGCACACCTGCTGGCTTGGAGCTTCTTGCCTCTGACCTTCTCTTAAAGGGCTTACCCAGAGAGGTCAGGTACACCATAATGATCTGCCTTTTGAATACCTAAAGTTCAACTGATCAGGAGTTTTAATTACACCTGTAGAATCCATTCACATTTGCCATGTAACAGAGCCTAATCATAGCTGTTATGGGTTGAATCATGTTTCTTAAAAAAATAATAATAACATGTTCAAGTACCTGTGAATGTAGCCTTATTTGGAAATAGGGTCTTTGCAGATGTGTTCAAATGAAGATGAGTTCACTAGGTTGGGCCCTAATGCAATATGAGCGGCATCCCTATAGAACGGTGGAAATTTGGACATGGACTCATGTAGTCAGGGAGAACGCCATGTGAACTTGAAGGTAGATATGGAGTGATGTTCCTAGTAGCCAAGGAATACCAACAATGGCCAACAAACCCAGATGCAAGGAGAGAGGCCTGAAACAGCTTCTCCTCAACCTCAGAAGGAGCAATTCTGATGACACCTTGCCTTAGACTTCTGGCTTCCAGATCCATGGAACAATCAATTACTGTTGTTTAAACTGCTCAGTTATGGTGCTTTGTTTGGCAGCTCCAGGAGACTCATACAATATGACATTCCAGTATAGTCACAGTTCTGCCCATCCTCAAAGTGAGGGATTACACAAAGCATGTTCATCATGGGGAGAAAATCCTGAAGCCACCTTGGAATTCTGCCCAGCACATTCTCCCAAGTCCACAGGCAGATTCTCTTCTGCCCTCAGCACCAAGCAGATGTTCAGAGTTGCCCTTGAAACATTGGAAATGCCACATAGAGCTGTTCCCTGTACCCAGACCATCACAGTGTGTGCTGTCCAATAATACCTGCAACATTCCTGGGCTCGTTTTAATATCTGTAAAATTAGAGGATGGAGGTAAATGATCCTTGTTCATCATGGGGAGAAAATCCTGAAGCCACCTTGGAATTCTGCCCAGCACATTCTCCCAAGTCCACAGCCAGATTCTCTTCTGCCCTCAGCACTATGCAGATGTTCAGAGTTGCCCTTGAAGCGTTGGAAATGCCACATAGAGCTGTTCCCTGTGACCCAGACCATCACAGTGTGTACTGTCCAATAATACCTGCAACATTCCTGGGCTCATTTTAATATCTGTAAAATTAGAAGATGGAGGTAAATGATCCTCAAAGTTCTTTAGTTTCTGAAATTCCATAGCTGGTTCTTTTCTACAGTTACGTGCAGAGACTTGGTTAGTGTTGGTCTCCTTGCAGCTCTGAGGCCAGTATTACCTCTTTGAGGTTTGTAGCTGTGTTCTGGGTAACTGGCTTGCCAAGATCTGAATTATGGTATAAACAAGACATTACCTCATTTGGTTTTACTGGATGGGGTGTATAATTAACCCTTTTAATAGGAATGTAGACAGCAAGCTTATCTTATGAGCATCGTTGAACAAACTCTCCCAGTGGATTGAATTACTGGTTCTGACCTATCTTGGTAAAGAAAATAATTTTAAAAATAATAATTGAATCTTTTTAATGTAAATGTCACTTCAAACCCATAATTCTACCACCTTCTTATTATCCTAGTTAACAAAGCATGTCTTATACATTTTTATTTTTATTTTTTAAGGTCTCTTTTCTGTACTAAAAACAGTTCTTATTTTGTCTAAAATATAGTTTTATAGAGAAAATATTTCAGTTGTTGGTTATAAATGAATTCAAAATGAAGTGTTTTATAGCCATTAAGTCACCTTTTTAACTATTAAAAAGTAAAATAAGAACAATTTTCCTCCCTGAACCTTCTATGTATCATGATGCTTCTACACAAACTCTAACTTATTATATATCTCAGAAGACACAGGGAAAGCAATAGGAAATCCAAATCAGGAACAACAACAACAAAAAATCCATCAGTCATTAACTTTTCATCTGCTCAAATGCCTCGTGAACAAAATCACTTTATAAGAAATGCATCACTTTCTAAAAATATAACACACAAGGGAACACATTTTAAAAAATAGTCGTTGAAAGCATAAAATGCTGTTTTGCATAGAGGAGTTTCAAAAAAGCAATCAATCTTTTCATAAGAACTTTTCTTCATCTTTTTTTTTCAATTTGAACACACAAATTCCAGAATCTTTTATGAAACTTTGATGTAAAGCGAGCCTCTGCACTTTAAAACTTGCACTTTGTGGCACTTTCCTGCCACCTCTGGTCAAGGAAGACTTTCCTCAGCCTTTATTTTTTTATTTATTTTTTTAAATATATTTTATTGACTTTTTACAGAGAGGAAGAGAGAGGGATAGAGAGTTAGAAACATCGATGAGAGAGAAACATCGACCAGCTGCCTCCTGCACACTTCCTACTTGGAATGTGCCTGCAACCAAGGTACATGCCCTTGACTGGAATTGAATCTGGGACCTTTCAGTCCACAGGCCGACGCTCTATCCACTGAGCCAAACCAGTTAGGGCAATTTCCCCAGCCTTTAAATGCACAGGAAGACCTAGTGGAGTTGTGTTAAGTAGAGGGCATGGCATTGCTTTGCCTTTATTGAAGTATTTCTTTCTGGGTCCCCTGAACTTGAAATTTCTCTTTAAAATGTCCATTAATTCCTATTAGGGGGCTACTAGTAAAGAAAATTGCATGTTAGCTTTTATCAGTCTGTATGAATAAATGTTAACCATTCTCTGTTAAAAGCCCTCTTTTTAGCTCCACTCATGTGAGAACAGCCAGAGCAGCAGGCACATCAGCAAATCATTCAGAAGATGAATGCACTCAAGCCCGCACAAAGACTCAGAGATGTGTATTAGCATTATAGATTTTAATTTGAAATAATGTCAGTCTTTTCGGGCCTGCATTGTAGTGCATGAGCTGCCATCTGCTTATAATAATGAATCTGACAATCCACGTAAATGTGATTTGCTGCCTCTTTGCCAACATAATGGTCAGGATATTGACCCTAATGGTGGAGCAGTTGCAGGCATTTCATTCAATAGAATGAGGACAGGTCCTGAGCTGAGCTTTCTGAGGATCCAGGTGGCGTAGCAGTTAAAAACAAACATCCGTGCCTTAGCCAGTTTGGCTCAGTGGATAGAGTATCAGCCTGTGAACTGAAGAGTCCAGGCTCAGTGGATAGAGTGTCAGCCTGTGAACTGAAGAGTCCAGGTTGGATTCGGGTCAAAGGCATGTACCTCAATTGCAGGCTCCTTCCTGGCCCCGGCCCTGGTCAGGGCTCATGAAGGAAGCAACCAATCAATGTGTTTCTCTCACATCAATATTTATCTCTGTCTTTCTCTCTCTCTCTCTCTCTCTCTCTCTCAAAACAAAACAAAACAAACAAATAAGCAAAAACAAACAAACAAATAAGCAAAACAAACAAACAAAAAAAAAAACAATGGAAAAATATCCTCAGGTGAGGATTCAAAAACAAACATGCATTTCCCACACAAGTGGCAAAACTATGCACATCCACAATGATCATAATTTCTATTCTTTCTCAAAACTTCAGTACAATCAACCAAATTAATGAGAGGCCAGATCTGAAATAAAGATGCTACCCTCTCCCAATATTTCTGTTTCTCTCTGTAACATTTGAGATGAGAGTTGACCAACTAGGAACTCAGAGGAGCTCTGTGGTCCATCTAAGCCTTTAAGATTGCTGTCTGTCATGGTAGTCACTAGCCATATGTGGCTATTCACATATATTTTTAGGTAAATAACTTTTTATTTCCTCAAAACTGAAAAAGATATGCATGCACTCATGTTCCTAACAGAATTATTCACAGTAGTCAAAAGGTGGAAGCTACTCAAGATGGATGAATGAATAAACAAGAGGTGGCATATACAGCAGTGAAATATTATTCGGCCTTAAAAAGCGAGAAAATTCTGACACATGCAACAACATGAAAGAAGCTTGGGGACATTGTACTGAGTGAAATAAGCCAGTCACAAAAGAACCTGTATTGTACAATTCCACTTACATGAAATACCTAGATTCATTGCTTCATAGGTACAGAGTTTCAGTTTTATAAGATGAAACATTTCTAGAGATGGATGGTGGTGATGTTTGTAAGAATGACAAATGTACTGAGGTGTACACATTAAAAAAGTGATAAAAATGGTACGTTTTAGATTACGTATATTTTATCCCAACTAAAAAATTAGTTCTTCATTTGCCTAGTAGTAGCTAGTGCCTGCTGTACTGGATGGCACAAAAATAGACCATTTCTATCATTGCAGAAAGTTCCACTGGACATCATTGCCTTAGCAGTGGTTCTCAACCTTCTGGCCCTTTAAATACAGTTCCTCATGTTGTGACCCAACCATAAAATTATTTTCGTTGCTACTTCATAATTGTAATGTTGCTACTGTTATGAATCATAATGTAAATATCTGATATGCAGGATGGTCTTAGGCGACCTCTGTGAAAGGGTCGTTCGACCGCCAAAGGGGTTGTGACCCACAGGTAGAAAACCGCTGCCTTAGAGGAATGTGGCTAGGTCCAGTCTGGTGAAGGTTGAATTTGACGTCTGGAATAAAGTAGTCACAGAGAGTTCTGTGCTCTGCATCCCTGTGCACACAGGAAACATGGCATAAACAACCACCAGCCATATTCATGCAATAGAGATGTGACTTGCAAAATTGAGCTTTACTAGTTTTGATTTATATTGTTTATGTTTTCCGTGATGCTTTTTGTAGAATTTTCAGAATAATTAACCATTAGACTGCAAGATATTATTATAGTCAGTCATGTAGCTCCTCTCCTCTTCCCAAATGCATCTATTTAAAAGACTCTGAAAGTAAACCTTTAATATTGTTATAAAAGCAAACCAGATTGATCTATGTAATTTTAGAAGCTACCTTTGGATGTAATTCACCAACAGAGGAACATGACGAAGCAATCAGAGGCTACAGATACATCAGTAGGAGGTATAAATTAGAAGTGGGTATGGGGATCAGTTCTGCTGACCCCCCCCCCCCCGGCCATCTGCTTCTATCCTGTTCTGGTCCCATATTATCTAGCGATAGGGCAGCATGCTTATGTTAGTTTAAGTATCTTCAGGTAAGGTATTCTTGAATGATTTGCTCTAAAGTAAAGTGTCTTCAAATATAGAGCATTATAGAACTGTACCCAACGAGCTAGTTGCTAAAATGTTGAATAAACTTGATGGTGTGGGGCCTCATGTCACATATCCCATAGTTACTATGACTCAAAAATAACTCTCATTTTATATTCACTCAAATTTGTCATTTTCTTTTTTTTTTGAAGGGACAATGACATCGACCTCATGATAATTATAAGAATAAATGCAAGGAGGAGGAAGATGGCTGCCAACGGGAAGGCAGACTGCAAGATAGTGTGAGAGGGAGAGAATGAAAGGAGAGTGTGTGGACATATGAGGAGTGTATATTAGTGGGTGAGGGACAGCTATACTCCAAGGGACTGTTGGGGACTGCCGGATTGGGCTCCCCTGACCAGGCAGCCTCCACTGCTGCTGAAATATCTCCCAGAGCGACCAGCTCTGCCACAGAGACCGCACCATCTTGAAGGGGAGAGTGGCTGTTATCAGAAACCTATACATCCCAGGAATCTACAACAACAACACCCAGGGAACAGCTGTGAACCCAGGAACACCAGATCTCTAGCAGCGCGAATGTGCAGACTCGGATGAGCTCTGCACCTTCTCACAGAAATGTCAGATTTCGCCTAGGAAAAGGAGAGAGAGAACTACAAAACCAGACACCTGGAGAAGAGAGATCATGGGAGACAAAGAAACAACCCGCATATGAAAGAAAAGGAAGCATCACCAGAAAAGGAAGTAAACAAAATGGAGGCAAGCAATATATCAGAGAAAGAATTCAGAGAAATGTTCATAAGGTCGCTGAAAAGAATGGAAGACAAATTCAACAATATGTGTAAAAACCAAGAGGAAATGAGGAAGAACCAAGAAGAAATGAAAAATGGCATTGCTGCTATAATTATACTCAATTAATATTTGTCAAAGGAGGCAAGAGCATACAATGGAGTCAAAACAGCCTCTTTAATAAATGGTGCTGGGAAATTTGGTCAGATACATGCAAAAAAGTGAAACTATATCACCAACTTACACCATACACAAATTCAAAAGGGCTAAAGGACTTGACTGTAAGATGGGAAAAGATAAAAACCCTACAAGACTCCATAGGTAGCAAAATTGCAGACATATGTCATAGCAATATCTTTATAGACACAGATCCTAGGGCAAGAGAGACTAAGGAGAAAATAAACAAATGGGACTACATCAAAATAAAAAGCTTCTGCACAGCAAGAGAAACCATCAACAAAACAACAAGAAAGCCCACTGCAT
>NW_005353967.1:4119349-4119799 GCF_000412655.1 Myotis brandtii | reverse complement strand
GCTGCTATAAGGAACTCAATAGAAAGCATCAACAGTAGACTAGAAGAAGCAGAGGACTGCATCAGTGAGCTAGAATACAAGGTAGGAAAAAATACCCAAGCAGAGCAGCAACTAGAAAAAACACTTAAAAAACAGGAGGATAGCCCAAGGGAACTTTGGGACAACATGAAACGAAACAACGTCCGCATAATCAGGGTGCCAGAAGGAGATGAAACTGAACGAGGAATAGAAAACCTGTTTGAAGAAATAATGACAGAAAACTTCCCTGATATAAGGAAGAAAAAACTCACACAAATCCAAGAAGTTCACAGAGTCCCAAACAAAATGAACTCCAAAAGACCAACGCCAAGGCACATTATAATTAAATTGGCAAACACCAATGACAAATAAGAATCTTAAAGCAGCCAGAGAGAGACAGAAAGTTACCTACAAAGGATCCCCCATCAGACT
>NW_005353967.1:4116685-4117899 GCF_000412655.1 Myotis brandtii | reverse complement strand
TTGTTGCCTCAAGTAGGGTCTGTGATTCAGAGAATGTTTGCTTTTCCTATTTTCAATCTAGCTAAGTTCTGCATTATTTGAAAAGCAATCCAAATTTTTTTTATAAACTAAATGCTTCTCTGATCTGGGACAAAGTTTTGCTTTTATCAGGCGGTTCTCAGGCCTTCTGATAGGCAAGATCATTGTCATTGTGGTCCCAAGATATAGTCTCTTTCTCAGTGCTGCATAAAAGGATTTTCCTCTCTTCAAATGATAATTAAATTAAAAGTAAAGTTGGGAAGAAGGCTTTGAACTGCTCTGGTGAGAAAGGTCAGTGACTGATCAGCAATCTGTTAGCACAGCTGTGTGGAGAAGAGACTTTCCAGTCATATCGTCACAAGTAGGTTCTTCATATCAAGTGAGAAGGCAGTTGGTTTTGCTTCCTTTATACACTTTGCTAGCGACACTCAAAAGCCAGCAAACATATAGGTATTTGTCCAGACTTAGGTGAAACACCAAATTAAATTGTCAAGAAAACCCACAAAAAGAAATGCTATAAAATCCACAATAAATAAATGGTGGTAGTGGAGCTGATTTATATCCTTCCTGTTAAAAGTGTCAGTATCACTTTTTTCATCTCCTACATCTTAACCACAAGAGGAAAGGGAGTTGTGTGCAGTGTTTAGGCTTACTGACTATTACTCCTGTAAGTTGCATATATTTTACATATTCAGTGATCTGATATGTTCCAATCTAAAACAGACAACCAAGACACTGGGGGGTGAGGTAAGGGCATGTGCCAAGGGGTAGGGGAGGCCGGGGGGTGGTCAATGGGGAAAAAAAGGAGACATATGTACTACTATTTGCTATTTGTAATACTTTAAACAAGAAAATAAAATTTAAAAAAATAGATAAATGCACATAAATTAACTGGAAAGTGGTAGGTTGGTTTTTATGATAATGATTTTTAATTTGTCAACTGTTAATCCATACTTTGGACCTTTGTAATTTATTTGACTTCATCTCATTTAAGGTCTACTCAAGATTATGGGAAACAGGAAGGAATTAACATAATTGAGTTCAGATGAATCATGCTGGGCTGGGGCCTTCACCTCTGCTTTACACATACACCAAGTGGCCAGATTATTATGACCACCTGACATTTGTAGGAAAATTAGCTATAATTTCATGCTGAAGTTGCTAGAGGGCCAGATCATTATAAACGTCTGAATAGC
>NW_005353967.1:4108615-4116490 GCF_000412655.1 Myotis brandtii | reverse complement strand
TTGTGGGATGAAGTTAAAAGAGCCATCAGGCAGTTGGTTCCACAACCATCAAATCTCACAGAACTGGACAGTGCTATTCATCAGGCATGGTGTCAGATTCCTCGCATCACCTTTCAACATCTCGTGGAGTCAATGCCAAGAAGAATCACGGCAGTATTGAAGGCAAAAGGTAGCCCAATGAAGTACTGGTGGGGTGGTCATAATAATCTGGCCGGTCATAATAATCTGGCTACTCAGTGTAAATCCCATTTGTTAGAGGTGAGATGGTCTTTCCATTTCACAGATCTGAGAACCGAGGTCCAGAGATGAAAAGTATCTTCCCTAAGGCAATGGATGTTGGCCAGTAGTGTACCCTGGAAGTTGCACTCATGCTGTCTGAATTTGTTCATGAAAAAACACTTCTGTTCCTGTGACCTTGAGCTAATGGAGTTATGTCCTCTCTTGATTTGACAGCCCCTACATTATAGCCCAGGGTCCTTCTGAAGAAGTGAGTGGAAGAAATGAGTGGACAGAGCTTAATGCCTACCAGGCAGTAAATGTTGAGTAAGTGTTGGGCATAGTTGTTGAATTTCAGTTGGGTGAAATTTCAAATCTATTCTCAAGTTTGTGCTTCCCACATGCTAATTCTGAAGGTGTTATCATTTAATAATGATTCATTCATTTCATTCATTTTAACCTAGAATTTTCAGGGCACAGGTGCATTTTATTATCTTGACATCCACAGAACCCTAAATTAATATCTGGCACTTAATAATCAATTAATGCTTCCTGCAGAAGTGCTCCAAAGGCACCACTGGGAGTTTCCCAGGGAATGGACTTTGCTCCTGCTGAGGTGTTAGGCCTTCAAATATCTGGCAGGTAAGTCTCTAATGTCTTTCTTGTAGCCTCTCAAAAACCCCTGATAGTACAAAGTAAAGAATGCATTCTCATCCTGCATAACTTCAATGTTCACCCCTGTTCTTTTGTTTATAAAGATAACTTTCTCATCCTTGATGCCAGATGTATTTTTAAATTTAGCACTCATATATCAGTGATAATAAAATAGGTAAAACTGCATAACTTGTACATGTACCTGAACATGGTCTGTTCTATCATAAACAGGACTTCTGAAATGTGCATGTTTTGTTAAACCAATTGATTCATTGTTTTGCCCCATACACCCCAATTGCCTAAATGTCTGAATAGCACAACATACCTAAGTATCGTTGCTGATCAAGTTCATCCTATCATGTTGATGGCGTATCCCAATGGAGATGGCTTCTTCCAACAAGACAATGCACCATGCCACAGTGCTTGTATTGTGCAGGAGTGGTTTCAAGAACATGAGGGAGACTTTACCTTGCTTAGGTGGCCCCCACAATCACCAGATCTCAATCCAATTGAGCATTTGTGGGACGAAGTTAAAAGAGCCATCAGGCAGCTGGTTCCACAACCATCAAATCTCACAGAACTGGACAGTGCTATTCATCAGGCATGGTGTCAGATTCCTCGCATCATCTTTAAACATCTTGTGGAGTCAATGCCAAGAAGAATCACCACAGTATTGAAGGCAAAAGGTGGCCCAATGAAGTACTATTGGGGTGGTCATAATAATCTGGCTACTCAGTATAAATCCCATTTGTTAGAGGTGAGATGGTCTTTCCGTTTCACAGATCTGAGAACCAAGGTCCAGAGATGAAAAGTATCTTCCCTAAGGCAATGGATGTTGGCCAGTAGTGTACCATGGAAGTTGCACTCATGCTGCCTGAATTTGTTCATGAAAAACCACTTCTGTTCCTGTGACCTTGAGCTAATGGAGTTATGTCCTCTCTTGATTTGACAGCCCCTACATTATAGCCCAGGGTCCTTCTGAAGAAGTGAGTGGAAGAAATGAGTGGACAGAGCTTAATGCCTACCAGGCAGTAAATGTTGAGTAAGTGTTGGGCATAGTTGTTGAATTTCAGTTGGGTGAAATTTCAAATCTATTCTCAAGTTTGTGCTTCCCACATGCTAATTCTGAAGGTGTTATCATTTAATAATGATTCATTCATTTCATTCATTTTAACCTAGAATTTTCAGGGCACAGGTGCATTTTATTATCTTGACATCCACAGAACCCTAAATTAATATCTGGCACTTAATAATCAATTAATGCTTCCTGCAGAAGTGCTCCAAAGGCACCACTGGGAGTTTCCCAGGGAATGGACTTTGCTCCTGCTGAGGTGTTAGGCCTTCAAATATCTGGCAGGTAAGTCTCTAATGTCTTTCTTGTAGCCTCTCAAAAACCCCTGATAGTACAAAGTAAAGAATGCATTCTCATCCTGCATAACTTCAATGTTCACCCCTGTTCTTTTGTTTATAAAGATAACTTTCTCATCCTTGATGCCAGATGTATTTTTAAATTTAGCACTCATATATCAGTGATAATAAAATAGGTAAAACTGCATAACTTGTACATGTACCTGAACATGGTCTGTTCTATCATAAACAGGACTTCTGAAATGTGCATGTTTTGTTAAACCAATTGATTCATTGTTTTGCCCCATACACCCCAATTGCCTAAAGGTCAATAGAACTGATAGAACTGATCTGTAAGATTGCGACAGAATGGCCTGCCTCAACCCTTTTGGATTTATTAACTCTGTTTTAAGTGTAATTCAGCTTCTATTTTGACAATCATAAACAGTAATGCCACTTGTCAATTTATTTCCTTTGAAATAAAATAAAGAACCATTTTATTTCACTGTACTGACCCTTTGGAAATTTGAAAATCATCTCATTCTCAATACAATTAACTTTGGTTATAGATAAATGTTGAGTAGCCAATACACAATAAAAAAATGTGTTCAACTATCACTCCTGCAAATGGACTTCACATATAAATTCTTTAAGTTTTATTAAATTATAATTTAAGAACATAAATTATTGCAAATGTTCACTCTTCAATATGTTTTTTTTTTGAGGAACAGAAGTACCATACTTGTGTTCCAATAAGTTGAAGCTAAGCATATTCGTTACCTTCAAATTTGTTTTTTAATTATCATCAATCTAAGAAACTACTGCTGATTTTTAAATATCTTTCTATTAAGTTTTTTTCCATCCATTTTAGTTTCATATATTTATGCCACTCTAACCACCACTCCATTCATCCAATTTTTCTGTCAACTTTTACTAATCAGAAGAATAATTGAGGAAAATCTTCTCTTCTTAAAATTGCATTTGCATTGTCTTCATTTACCATTGCATTTATTTCAGTTAACGCAATTAACATAAGTAATTCAACCAGCATTTATTGAACATATTTTTGTTCCAGACCTAATTTGTGGAGGAAATCAGAATACACAGATACATAAAACAAAGCTTCTGCTTTCAAGACAGTCATGGTCTTGTGTCAGAGACATGCATGCAAACCCAAAATTCAAATGAACTGCAATGATTCTCCAGATTAGAGTGAGCAGAAGGCTTTGAGAGCCAAGAAAGCAGCAGCGAGGGTTTCTGAAGTCCCGTGTGGTCTTCAAGGCTGAGCAGGAACTGATGGGCGGGTGGTTAGGTGGGGAAATGCCAGAAGGTGCCAAGTATGCTCAAAGCACCTAGTCTTAGGAAATATAGACTATTAATGCAATTTTAAGAAACACACTCTGGCTAGAGGCTTGGTTCTGAAATGCATCTCTTGGGAGATAAGGAGGATGTTGTTTTATTAACTCAAATTATAAATATAGGATGTAGACCAGGCGCTAAGTGTGGGTAGGTTGTCTGGCATTCCCAGGATCATCACTTGGAATTTAGAAATGTGTGTCTGGACCTTAGGTGAATGGTATGAGCAGACATGGTGACTTTCTGTTACCAAAACATAAAGAGATGGGGGTTCGGGGCTTTGGAGAGCAGGAGGTCTCCTAGGATGACAGGAAAAACAAGAACTAAGAAGCTAGAATACATTAAGAGTGGAACAGAAAAAGACAAGGTGGAAATATAAATGCATAGCGAAGAGATCACAGAGACAAGGAAGGACAGAGTACTCAGCATTTTAGGAGAAATCAGGAAGATGGGTACTAAACATTACCCTTTGATTTCTGTATTGGAAATCAGGACACAACTGTTTTCATTACAAGAACAGCCCTAGGGAAGAGCACCCTCAGGGAGGCCCAGGATGGTGGGAATGTTGGTGGATGAGTAATATGACCTCAATTTATTAGGAAACAAAAGGCAACTGACATTGGTTTTAAGTTGGATATGACATAATCATATATGTATTTTAAGAACATTAATTGCCCAGATGTGTGCAGGATGGAGTAGGATGGGGAGAGGGCTGAGCTATGGAGATCTGGAGGAAGCAATTTCCTTCCTCTAGGAAGGAGGCCTGAGACTGCCCTGAGATAGGGCAGAAGCAATGCAGGAGCAGATTAATGTGGAAGGTATGGGGCTCAAGCAAGACCACAAAGCTTTGAGAATTTGTGTATGGAGAGATGGTCTATTCTAATAGAAATATGGAATCTATGGGAAAAGAAAACATCCTTGTGAGGGGGTTATGAAAGGATCCAAATGGGGAGGTGGCCAGCAGCATTTGAAAATAGAGGTCTAGTCCAAGAAGACAGATACAGGACTTGGAATTAGATGTAAAAAGACACTTAATATGATTGAGTGGGTGAGAAAAGCAATTGGGTAGAATTATAATCATGAAAAAAATCAATGCAGGTAGGGCATAGAGGTATCAAATGCACGCATAAAAGGAAGTCCCAGTGATAGAGGCATGTCTGAGCTCACAGCATTTAATTGAAAAGAGTGGTTCTGACTGGGACAGGCTGTGATCTCAGAATGGGTGGTTTTGGCCTAGCTGCAGGGCTGGGAGGAGCACCCTCCTGTCCATAAAACCATGGATTTCAGGTAACTTCCTGCAGGCCCATGTGAGGGCAGGAGCAGGGATGACAGCGCCCTGGGTCTGTGAATGGAGGTGGGGCTACTAGGTATAGAGAAAGTCATATGGATACAAAGGCAAAAAATCCACTTTGTGAGGGACTAGAAGATGAGGGTGGATCTTACCCTACAGGCAAGACCAGGTGAATATAGCATGCAAACAGATGCTAAGAGAAAAATAGAGTGAATTAGCAAGGATGATCTATTTTCTGTGAAAGTGATCTCCAATGCAGCCCTGAAAGCTCCCCTGCTTCCCTGCCTCAGTGGGTGAGTAAAGGCGCACCCCCAGGACATAGCACATGGGACCTGTGGGGATAACTGTACAGAACTGCCAGTTCTCTCTGGGGAAACCTCATCTATCAGACACCCAGTCAGAGGATGAGGCTCCCTCACAATTTCAAAGTGCCTGCCTCCCCAAATCCTGTGCCTTTGTTTGAAGATACTTTATTTTTAAATTTTACTTTCTTAATTTTTGGTCATGTCTGACTCCAGCAATTTGCCTACTTGCTGCTTGAACCTGAGGCTGATACAGGGTGTTTGTGTGTGTGTATGTGTTATGGTATTAGTGGGATTAGACATTTTGGCAAAATACAATCAACTTTTCAAAGATACTATTCTGACTTATTTGGTAACATCTGAGGTTTCTGATTTTAATTGGGATTGTCTGATCAAGGTCAAACTTTCGATTTACTTCTGTTTCCAAGACAATGTTTTCATATTGCATAAACTTTGAATACCAGTGAAAATTTAATGTAAAGCATGTTCCCATCAGCACAGAACTCATGTACATTATTGGGTGAATCTGCTCAGAAAACTTAAAGTGATGACTTTCAGCGGAGGTGGGAGCATTTCTCTAAGTGCCCCCACTATATGTCTGCATTCACTGGAACTTGGAACTGTAGCATGCAGCCTTCTGACCCATGGAGAGTCCACTGGCATTTCCATGAGAGCAAAAACAAAAAAATAAAATAAAATCCCAGCCACTGAGTTTAAATAGTTTCACTACTATTTAATTCAATGTTGATGACTCAGAAATACTATTAACACAATAACAACAAAAGCCTTTCGTAAGTATATGTAGTAGAAAAAAGTGCTGAGTTTTCAATGAGTTGGTGAGAACCTCAACCAATGCCACTCTATTTGTCTCTCAGGCACAGGAACTCAATGCCATTGGTTTCAAGTGGTAAAATGCTGCACTGGGTGTAGCCATTGAGGCAGCTCTTATGGTATTACCAAAACTAATTAAAAATGAACACACACCCAGCCAGCGTGGCTCAGTGGTTGAGTGTGGACTTATGAACCAGGAGGTCACGGTTTGATTCCTGTTTAGAGCATGTGCCTGGTTGTGGGCTCGATACCCAATGTGGGGTGTTCAGGAGGCAGTCAATCAATAAGCCTTTCTCAACATTGATGTTTCTATTTCTCTCTCCCTTTCTCTTCCTCTTTGAAATCAATAAAAATATATTAAAAATGAGCATGATTATTACTATTGGATTTTGTACTTCTTTCAACTCATTCTAAATACTGAGCTCAAAATACTTGCAACTTTCTGAGAAGTGAAATTATAAGAAAAAAAGTCATGTTGTGTTATTATTAAAAGAAAGTTTTTGCATTATAACATTGACTCAATTGTTTGCTTTTTTTTTTTTTTTTTTTACTGAGAAAAACAACAACAAAAACTGGTTTTGGTGTAATTTGAATCCATCATTGGGTGCACCCAGGAATCAAAATGTCTGATGAGAATGAAGATATATTCAACTTTAAAAAAGTTTCCCTTGGCAACTTCAGAGTCCAATTCTGGGGAGTTCTGAATGTGCTTCTAGGTGTGTTAATACTCACATTATTTAAAACTCTAGAAAAAATTGCACTTTAAGGTGCAGTCATGGCCACACTTTGGAAACAGTATTTTCTCATGTAAAAAAGCTTTATATTGTGCCATAATCCAGAAACCAAAGTTGACAAGGTCACTAATTATTTACTGAGAAACCATCATGTGCTGGGCACTGCTGAGGAAAGAGCAGAGAAGGCAGGTGAGACCCTGCCATTCTTGGGGCTGTGATGGGGACAGCTGTGGGGAGACAGACAAAACATCAGGAAGCTAAAACAATGGCCTGGTTGTTCTCATACACATGCAGGGTGAGCATTGAGGGTGCCAGGCTGGCAAGGGGACCCAGTGTTGAGAAGGTCTCTATTAGGAACTGCCCCTATGGACTCTGAGTGACCACAGGGACCAAGACAAACAGGTCCTGGGACAGAGCAATTTGGCTGAAGGGATAGCATGCATGTCCTTCCATTTCTATGACCTACCACACAACACTTTGCACAGAATATATTCCATGGAGTGTCGGTACATAGAGTTGATTCTGTGATCTGTGGTCTACCACCTGACTGCTTACACTGGGTGTGCATCTTCTTGGGAAGCCACTGGATAGAGAATCAAGTCATTCCTGGTTACTCCCTCTGCTGTCTACTAACCAGCTGAGATTTGTGGTCAGTGTCTCCCTCTCTGGGGCTGTATCTCTTCAGAGAAGGTAACACGGCTATACTAGGTAATTTCTGGGGCTTTCTCTAGACCTCTAGCATTCCACTCTTAACAAGTAGTAACCTTACTTGAAACCATAAAAGCCTAGAAGAAAACATAGGCAGTAAAATCGTGGACATTTCTCGTAGCAATGTTTTTCTGATGTTTCTCCTCGGCAAGGGAAGCAAAAGAAAAATGAACAAATGGGACTAGATCAAACTAAAAAAAGTTTTGCACAGCAAAGAAAAACAATGAAAAGACAATCCACTAAGTGGGAGAACATATTTGCCAATGATACATTTGTTAAGTGGTTAATATCCAAAACTTATAAAGAACTTATATATCTCAATGCAAAAACAAAACAAAACAAAAAAACAACAACGAAAACAAAACAAAATCCACAAAATTCCAATTAAAAATGGGTGAAGAACCAAAGAGAAAATACAGATTATATATATATATAT
>NW_005353967.1:4091171-4108604 GCF_000412655.1 Myotis brandtii | reverse complement strand
TACACATACACACAAATTAGCCGGGCATCACGACCGGCTCAGGAGGAGGCTTCATCACGACTGCTCAGGAGGAGCTACACACATAGATTGGTGGGAGGGGGTTGTGTGGGGCCCCCAGCCCCAGCGGACACACACCAGGGGTGGCAGCAGCGGCCGGAGCGAAGCAGCCCTGGTCCCAGATGCCTGGTGGTGGCTGGAGCAAAGCAGCCCAGGTCCTGGGTGCCGGAGGGAAGCCGTTGCCAGCGGCCAGGGGAAGGAAGGCCTATTATTGCACGAATCTTCGTGCATTGGGCCTCTAGTAGACATATAAAAAGATATTCAACATTACTAATCATCAGAGAAATGCAAATTAAAACTACAATGAGATATCAGTTCACACCTGTCAGAATTGTTATTATCAATAAATCAACAAACAAGTGTTGGTGAGGATGTGGAGAAAAGGGAACCCTCGTGCACTGCTGGTGGGAATGCAGACTGGTGTAGCCACTGTGGAAAACAGTATGGAATTTCCTCAAAAAATTAAAAATGGAACTGCCTTATGACCCAATGATTTCACTTCTGGGAACACAAGTTCAAAAAATATATGTAACCCTATGTTGCAGGGTCATTTACAATAGCCAAGATTTGAAAGCAGCCCAAGTGCCCATCAGTAGATGAGTGGATAACAAAGCTGTGGTATATTCACACAATGGAATACTACTTGGCTGTAAAAAATAAATTTTACCTTCTGCGACATCTCGAGTGATGTTAAGGGATATAAGTCAATCAGAGAAATACAAGTAACATATGACTTCACTTACATGTGGAATGTGGAAGCTAATGATCAAAATAAACTAGCAAACAAAATGGAAGCAGACTCATAGATACAGAGAACAGACAGACAAATGTCAGAGGGGAGAGGGGTTGGGGGACTGGGGGAAAAGGTGCAAGGATTAAGCAAAACAAAACCAACAACAACAAAAACTCATAGATACAGACAACAGTATGGTGATTACCAGAGGGAAAGAGGGTCGAGGGGGAATAGAAGGAGACTTGGCTTTGGGTGGTGAACATACAATATAATATACAGATAATATATTTTAAAAGATACAAAAAATAAGTAGTAACTAAACACAATGAGATTTATGCTCACAGCATCTTTTTACTTGATTGTTCTAGACACACTTTATAAAGGAGAAATTTGTTTTTTGTTTGTTTGTTTTGTTTGCCTAAAGAGACCTTTGTACATTGAAAAAAAAGTGTCTACTCAATAAATGTTAAAGTTGAATGCCTTTTATTTTAAAACTTTGTAATGAGTCTGAATAAAGTTTTACTATCCAATAGTTCCAGCCAGCCATTTTTTACAAGAGCATTCTCATTACCTAAATTTTATTGCCAAGAAATGAATAAAAAAACGAAGTCAATTTTAGATATTTAGGAAAAATGCACCTTTAATAATGTCAACTCTTTTTAATATAATTGAGATGTCCAAATTTGTAATCAGATTGTATAATCAGAGGGCCAGATACAATTTCTACAGGCTTACTTATTGCTGGTGCCTATTTTAAACACTGAATATTCTTGGGGATTATTTCACCCCCTTGAAAGACTTTTGAGACATTAGCTCACCACAATATTCAGCCACCTGCCAAGCATTTTATTAGTCTCACTAACCACCCAAAATAATCCTCAAGGTTCCTTTTGAATAAAATTCCAGGCATTGAGTGATAGAAAATAGCATTAAGTTGCCTGAAGAAAATAGTCAAGGCCGAGCTATAGAAAAACAGATCGGCTGAGCCCCGGAGATGACAGTAAAAAGAAAGGAAGCAAACTGCCAGCTGGACACTTCAATGGGATTTGCATCATCTTATTTAATGACCAGCACATCCAGGATGTTGGTGACCAAGTCCACCCTGATTGTGAAAGCATTACAGCTCAAAGGAGTGGAAGCAAGCACTCAAGAGCTAGTACTTAGGAGGACCCGGGTTCCAGTCTCATTGGTCCTGCTCTGTTTGCAGTCATCTGTACATCTGCTATATAACACCTGAGTCACCTTTCCTTGAAGCCAAGCCTGCTGAGGCAATCATGCTTATGGCCCTGAGAGCATGTATGCAGCAAGCTACAGGCACCTCAACTCTAACTTCCCATTCATTGAAATGCAGTGGCAATGGATGTACTCACCTTCTCCCATTATTCTAAAGTAGAGACTTTGAAAAGAAACCATCCTCTGGCAATACACCATGTACAGATGACTGATTCAAGTAAAAGGAATTAATTCAGTCTTCTTGGATCTGGGTGTTCTTTGTGAAGGTAGTGAATGGATGATACTCTTATTGATTTTGGAGACCTTACTTTTCCTCTTAATTTTACTCAAAGCCTAGGCAACCCACAATCTACCTAAAACTGGTCTTAGATTTAGCCCAACAAGAGTGTACTTATTTTATTTTTAATTTAGACTTTTAAAGTCCTGATTAAATGGTCAACATGATTACAATGTAAATGGCACCAGAGAAGTTCCTGCTTATGAAATTATTTCTTATATAGTCTTCCCCTTCAAAGTCTTTAATCTTTACTCCTGTGCTTAACAAGATAGTCCCAATTCCACTCAAAATCTAACAGATAAGTTTACTTTCTTTGGAAAACTTAGAATTTAAGTTAGGTTTCACTCTACACTTCTTTCAATATAGGCTGATATCCCACATAGGCAGCTATCCCAATACTAAAAACTAAAATGAATAGCCATTTATTTGGATTTTTAAGGTGTAATTCTACTTAAAACATGTTGTATAATTTCCACATTAGATCAAAGTTGTTTTGTTTCTCAATACATCAAGTATAAATGAAGATAGGTAAGAACTAAATCTTAAACAATAACAGCATTAACAAGTCAGTGCTTGTTTGTACCTGCCCTGGCTCTGTGCAAGGTACTTTCATGTACAGTAGCAAGTCATAAAATCCAAGCAAAGTGCCTGGAATATAGTTAGCAATCAATGAGAAATAGTTAATAAATGTGATTAAAAAATGAGTGGATGCATGAATGGAAAAACTTGGTAGTAAGTTTTATTCCTATTACTTCCTTCCAAATGAAAGTGAAATGCAGAGAAGTGAACAAACTGCCTAAAGCCATGTATGTAGTAAGGCACCCAATAGGGATTTCAGCCCAGATTGTCCCATTTTAATTTTAATCCTCTCTCTACTACAAAGAGAATATTCATATTGACAACATCCATGTCTGTGAAGTTTTGAATAATTTTCACTATAATATATTAAATAATAGTTATGTTGGGCTTTAAACTCATTGATCAGTACTTTCAAAACCTGTTAAAATTAAATCTCAGGAAGCAACAGGTTAGATTTTCTTGAATGAAATCAGTTCTGAATTAAGGCATGTCTAAGGCTTCTATTCCAGGCCAAAGTTACTAGCAGAATTCTCCTTTTATTCGTTCTTAGGAGCTGAGTATGCTGTAATTTCCTTGGAAATTCTGAGCCCCCTATGATGCATTATTTATTCAACAAACTACTACATGTGATTCTGGGTCCCCAGGGACTAGATATTGGGGATGGTTCTAGATGTTGGTATCTGGGACCCTGGGACTGTTTTGCTGCATTTCAGGATTCCTCTTCCCTAAAATTTAAATTACCAATAGCAATGATAAGCCTGGGAGTTCTTAGGACTCCAGAACTCCTCCTTTAGGCCATGTTTTATGGCTTGGATGAATTCAGGAAGCCAGTGTGTGTGTTTTAGCTCAAATGCTCATTTTGGCTGTTCATTCTGATTCCTCTGAACAAAGGAAATAGAATTGATCTCTTGCTCTGATGTGATGCTCATTTTTCCTAAAGTTGTTGCAGGACAGTAATTTCAGAGCTGCATGCTTGTTTGAGCTGTGTATATTTTATTTGTTGAAGGTTTAGTTGAGATATTATAGTACAAAGATGACAAATAAAATAGATTATATAAGAAGGAGGAAGGATAGAAGAAAGATGGAACAGGGTAGGAGGAGGAGGAGGAAGAGGTGGCAACAATGGCCTTTTTGCCTTTGCTTCAGTGGTAGGTGGGATCCAGAACCAGTGTCCTGGGATCCTGCTATTAGCCCCAGGATTAAAGGCATTCTTGTGTCCCTTCCCCCAACCCCTACCCCCAGCCTCATGAAGGGCACGTGCTTTATGTCAGTTTAAACCACTCCTCTCAGGTATTGAAATTCAGAAAGGGCAGCTGTTTGGATCCTACCCTGGTCTTGATCCTATCAAAGAAATATTATCTATGGTTCTCTTTTCTCCACATCCTCGCCAGCACTTGTCATTTGTCCATTTGTTGATGGTAGCCATTCTGACAGGTGTGAGGTGACACATCATTGTCATTTTAATTTGCATCTCTCTGATGATCAGTGACTTTGAGCATTTTTTCATATGTCTCTTGGCTATCTGTATGTCCACTTTGGAGAAGTGTCTATTTAGGTCCTTTGCCCATTTTTTAATTGGATTGTTTGTCTTCCTATTGTTAAGTGATCTCACTCATATGTGGAATCTAATGAAAAATGAAAACAAAAACTGGTGAACAAAATAGATCCAAAGACATAGAAGCATGGAACAGACTATTGAATCTCAGAAGGAGGGTGAGAGTGGGTGGGTGGGTGGATGGGAAGAGATCAACCAAAGAACTTGTATGTATATATGCATCACCCATAGACACAGACAATAGGGTGGTGAAGGCCTGAGGTGGGTTATAAAGGGTCAATGGGGGGAAAAGGGGACATATGTAATACTTTCAACAATAAATATTTTTTTAAAAAAAAAGCAATATCATTTAATGAAAAAATAAAACAAGGAATGTGTTCTCACCCTGCCCTCACTCTATAGTTGTATCAACTATACACACACACACTCACACACACACACACAAAACCTAAGTGCCCAGATTAAGTGCCAGACTACAGCCATATATTTCTTTAAAGACCTAAGTATTTTAGAATATTTATTTTGCTATAATAATAGTGGTAGTGATCCAACACTGCTAATAGTTGTAATTAAATTGTAACTGCCTCTCCATGTTTTTTATGTGTGGTAATTTTTTTAAGTTAAAAGACCTCTTACCTTATCAGCTTTAACATATTTGTGTGTGTATAAAATTTACTTAAACCTTTTATAATAGACACCTGTTACCAATATTCCAGCTACATGGTACTGCTTTTGCAATAACTCCACATGCATTTAACACTTCAGTTAAAGGATATATTACATAAAGCAAGCAATTAAGCAGAGAATTACAAGCTTCTCTTTTGCTATTGTTCTTGGTATTTGCTTTAATATTTATCCTGTGTTTGGATTAGTTAAGCCTAGTATATAGTCCTTTATTTTAAGGATTTTTTTTATTTGTGCAAGGTCTTAAGGAAAGCTTCTTATGTGGTTCATCTGAACACTAAACAACTGACATTCACTGGCTGTGTGGAGCATCTGTTATTGTCTCTATCACTATTGTATCACTCTCCTCTCAGAACTGTGCAAATCTTAGATCAGCAGATAAGGAGTATATGCCCTTTCCTTTGTTTGCTTGTTTTAAATAATTCAGTATTTGTTGTTGCATTGAGGAAGACACATATTGATTACTGAAACTCTGACCTAGATCACCCTGTTTATAATATTATAAGAAAACATGACATGCATCTGATTGATAAATTGTTTTGAACTATTCAATATCATATTTAGGTCTGTGGAAAATGATCTGAATTGGAAGCCATGCACTCAATATACCAAAAGTTGACCAATATTGCATGAATTTAAAGTATTCATATGCTCCAATTCCTGCCCCCCTCCCCACACACACCATGGTAATCTTAAAGTTCATGACTTTCAATATCGACTCTCAGTTCTGACACTCAAAATTTTCAGAAAATTATTCAGGCTTTTATTTACGTTTAAAATTGTTTGTGGTAGTAATACGATGGAAAGTGGAGCATGTTTGAAATATAGTGTGCTTCTTTTGTTGTTTGTTGTTCTATTTTTCCCCCATGGTGTGCAGTATCTTGCACTGGCAGAGGTTTTATGTGCCTTTGATTATATGTCCAATATCACTTAAAGCAACTGGATTAACTTCCCCACTCTAGGAGGTGGATGCCTCCTACTGTGAGGGGTGGATCAAAGTCAGGGACAATGTCAGTATGGTGGTCCTCCAGGTCAGAGAAGCCTGGTCTCTACCTCAGGGGGTTGTGTGACTGGGGCCTCACTTATTTCGATATTTTCCTGCACATCCCTAAGGTCCCAAGTGGCCTACCTGACACAGACATTCTAGTGATGATGTCTTTCAGGGTTTTACTTAATGGAACTCAGGGTAAACTTTCAGACTCCAATAGCATTTCTGGCACTGTTCATGATACACTAGTGATATGAGATTTAAGCCTACTGTACTGACATTTTAAACAATATCGTCCTGCATATATATGCATTAACATACATGTATACATGCACACACACACACACACACACACACACACATATATATATATATATATACATCTGTATCAATAGATATTACTATGACTTTAAGATTACTTACCTTTGATTGCTGCCAAACTGTCTACTTGTTGTCCAAACAGTAGAAAATAGAACTGATAAAAAAGTTTCCCTGTTTCTGAACTGGCAGAAAGGGCCAGCTGTCTGGCTGGCAGAGTATGGCCTTCTGAGCAGCTGTGAGGCGGTACCTCCGTCACTCTGCAGCTGGGTGGGAAACAAGTAGACAAATAGCAACGTGTCTTCCAGTGTCTCTCCTGTCATAAGGACACGGGCAGCTTGGGCAATTAATAATCATAAAGATGAGGGTCTTATGTGAGGTTTTCATTGTTTCCTCTCACTGTGTGTGTTCCTGAGACAGCGGGAAAGAAGCAATGGAAAAACAGTGATAAACTTGATGAGGACCTGACTTAGATGAAATAAATTTCATGTCCAACCGATTAGTGTTAAGGAGAGTAGATTAGTTTCACAGTTCTTGAATTCACCAAGTGAAAACACACCCCAGAAAATTCCAAACTCTGAAGCCTGTGGGCAGGTGATGTGGGCAGATGTATTCCTCTCCCGCAGGACCGGCAGCCCCCATAGGATCCGGGAGGCTGACAATCCATGTCAGTGGATAAGAAATCAGCTCAGATGAAGTAGAAGACAGGAAAAGAAAAAGAAGAAACAACAAATGATGTTTTCTATATTATTTGTTTGAACTTCACCTTCTTATACCCAACTCGTGTCTATCATGGGGAAGATCCAACTGTAAGCAGGGTTGCCTTGTCATAGAATATAATTCTTCACCCTGGTAAAGAGACTTTTCATAATATTTTTCCACAGCAGAGTTCTTGAGGGAAAATACAAGGCATCTGGCGGCTGACCCAGCACAACAAACTTCCTCTCCTGTCAGTTTCAGTCCATCCTTCTTAGAACTGAAATTTTCCTCCAGCCTTTGCCTCTTGTTGGTCTTTCTTTAATCAAAAGGGGGAAGTTAAACCTGTCAGCAGGTGCACACGGATGCTCTAAGACAGAACCAGCCAGACCTGGAGATGCAATGTCTATGCTCCTTCCAGAAATGATCCTTGTCCAGTAACAGTTAGATGTAGCACGGGTTTCCTCCCCCTGCTCTTGGGGAGGCAGAGGGGGGTGAGGCTGGGGGAGGGCAGGAAAGGGCAGGAAGGTTTGTGCTGCTCCATTTCTTTGAGACAATGGTCTGTGCTGACATTGTCTATTCAATGTGGAAGATGGGCCGTCAAGTAAAGCAAGATAAATGTGATGTCCTGACTGATTATTCCCTACACACTAAGTCAATGAGCTTATTATCACTGCAATTACATTACTAATGTCAACAGATGCTACGTGTAGACAATGAGGTAACAATTAAGTGGGCTCCCTTCCCCCACAAATGCTGTGCAAACTCCCTCACTTCAGAAGGCTCAGATGTTTGCCTGGACACATGAGGGGCCTGAGAATAAAGCAGGGTGTGTCCTAGCAGTGAGGCGCTGCCGACAGCATTCTCTGATCACAGGACAAGGACAGCACCCTCCCCCCATGATCATCTTCTCCACATCAATATCAGAGTTTCTTGATGTCTATAAATGAATCTGACTTGGTAATTAATACTAAATGTAGCTACATATATACATTTCTTCTGAAAATCTAGATTATACTGACAATTTGTGTGTCTGAATATAGATGGTGCCTCTCATTTTTCTTTTTAAAAAAAATATATATATTTCTTTATTGATTTCAGAGAGGAAGGAAGAGGGAGAGAGAGATAGAAACATCAATGATGAGAGAGAATCATTGATTGGCTGCCTCCTACCCGCCCCCGACTGGAGATCGAGTCTGAAACCCGGGCATGTGCCCTTGGCCAGAATCGAACACGGGACCCTTCAGTCTGCAGGCCGACGCTCTATCCACTGAGCAAAACTGGCTAGGGCTCATTTTTCTTAAGAAGTCACCATACAAGAAGTTTCCCAATAATGGCTAATGAGTTTTCCTATTAGTATGTATTTTTGCATAAAATAGAATACTTTGCCCAAATTGCTTTGCCAACATGTCCTTCTGAGGACCAATGACATGAGCCCCCAAGGGCCAGAGTTGTGCCCCCTGGTGATCATATCAACTCACACTTGCTTGTCCCACCCCCATGCCCCACAGCACTGGTTGGTATGTGGTGTATAAAGATAAGCATATGCTTTCTTTCTTCCTGGTGGTCCACTCTTCCAAATTCAGGGGGCACTGTAAAAAGAGAGGGAGAGTGGAGATTAAGGAGAATAGATTCTAGGTTTTCAGACACAGACTGGCTTGCTAGGTTTCATTGGTTGCTAATTAGATAATCCTGATATTGAAGACAATATGGGCATAGGTATTGCTTTGGTGAATTTCCATTAGATCCTTTGCAACCGATTCAAACATAGGAGCTGTGATTCTACAGTAGCCTGACAACTGCTCATAATGAATTTGGGACTCTGACCCAACTGAGGGAATAGATTGGGGCCACCTGTTGACATGCTGGATGTTTTATCATAGGCGCTAGTCACGACACAGACAGACCTGGGATTAATCAAGGATGGTTTTGAATAATGACTTTGTTTTCAGAAGACAACAGCTAACCTCACACATGAGAATTTCAATATATGTTTTTATTCCTTTCCAAATATGTCTGGGTCAGTGAAAACTATCTCTAAAGGATATTTTTTTAAAAAGATGTTTATTTGGAGATTTTGGCACAGAAGGGTGGAAGATGGAAGGGGCAAATAATCATGATAACAATAAAAATAAAAGTACTTCTTACCCAAAAGAGGAACTTTTTAAATATAGACACTTATAGATTCATATGGAAAATTGAAAACCACCACTAAAGTTAGTTTAATGTATTAGACCCCAAGTGTATGCTAGTTCCAAGTAAAACCATCTGGCTGGAATTAATATTTCTCAACTTCCTGTTATGATCCACTTATAAAAACCAAACATACAAACAAGCCACAGGGCACATCCCATTTTCCATTTAATTAAATTTGCAGCAGAGAATCTGATGAAAGTGAATACAGCACAGGTTGTCAGTTGAAGCATCCTAAATAGCCTCACCATGTAGACCTACATAATTTCTGAATTTTAATGCTATTTGTGCATAATTTTAAATTAGAATTATTTTAATACTGGTGTAGAATTCAAAGGATGCCAGCATAGTAACATTTTCTAAGCCTTATTTTAGGAAGTATGGACTAAAAAAAAATCACTTGAACCATTGAATTACATGGGCAGGAAGTAAAAAGTTTGCAGTAAAAGTACTTTTTCTAAGAGAAAAATAGCGACTTTGAAAAGATGGATAATAGAGTGATAGATGTGAAGATGAAGATGCAGATTAAAATAGATACAAGCAATTATGTAAATAAGTTTAAATATATATAAATACCAGTGCAAACAAGCACAGACATTAAAGTTGGTCTCAGCTTTCATTGGTTGGACAATTACATGTCCTATATAATAAAAGGCTAATATGCAAATTGCCCCTCCAGGAGTTCAACCAACCAGGAGTTTGACCACTTGCTATATCATGAGCTGACTACCAGGGGGCAGCACAGAATGAAGGAAGGCCCCGACTGGCAGCCAGCAGCCAGGGGAAGGAAGGCCCCAATCAGCCCTGATCACTGGCCAGACCTAGGACCCTACCCATACACAAATTTTGTGCACTGGGCCTCTAGTTTATACATGAAATAGCACCTGAAGAAAGTCCTTCTGGGTTTCTTTCTCAGCAATGACACCATTAGCCCCCTGTGAAAGGACAGTGACCCAGTGGCTGGTGTGACCTCACTGTGGGGAGGGAATGCCTCACTCGTGCCCCTGCTTGGAAGGGTCTTTGGGAGGTAGGAGGGTGAGCACGTGGCTTTTGCCGGCTGTGTAAATACAACTATTTCTTGCTCCAATATATGAACATGTTTAGTAAGTTGTATTTCCAAACTCCCCAGTGAAGTGGGATCTTAAAGAATATGTATTTCAAATTTTATTTTGCCTTACAATAAAAGGAAATGGTCATTTGAAGAATTTTTCAAAAAAAATTCTTGCTAGGACACATTTAGTTTCTCACATCTTTTCTTTGTACTCACAAATGGCATTGCTTTATCAGGGCATAACTAACCTCATTATAAAGCAATAAGGTTCTTGAATTAAATAGTGAATATATTGTATGTCTAAATTGTAATTAACTACTAAGATATCTGTTAGTATGCAGATCAATACCAAAGACGTATTTGATTTAGGGTTTTCAATCATAGATCATTCCTACTTTTAAAGTATCCCATTTCTATCCCATATCTATCTTTTAATAATATATATAAATTGAGTCAGCATTTAAACTTCTGTTTTTGTCTTTTTTTAAAATTTTTATTTACTGATTTTGAGAGAGAGAGAGAGAGAGAGAGAGAGAGATTGTTGTTGCACTTTTTTATTCATTCATTGGCTGCTTTTTAACTATGTCCTGACTGGAGATTGAACCCACAACCTTGGTATATCCAGAGGACACTCTAACCAACTGAGCTACCCAGCCAGGGCTTTTGTGTTTCTTTAATAAGTGGTAAAACCATAGGTGACTGCCTGAGACATCATAAATCAAAGACTTTTGCTGCCACTGCACTCGCTGATCACCAGCGGTCCAGTCTCTGAGTGTTGGGTGTGCTGCTCTCCTCTCACTTCAGAGCATTGGCCAGCTGTGCTCATCACTGCCCACTATGCTCCAAATGAGTCGGGGGGTGGAGGCAGGGCAGAGAACTCAATGTAGAGTCACTGCCCACAGAATGCTGAATAAGCTTGTGTGTTCTTAATACAGAGACCTGCACCACTGCATGATTCCCATGCTTCTCCTAATGTTTCTTGAGGCAAAAGGAGATCTGGACTCTTGTTCTTTCACTCATGTGTTTTTCATGTTCTGAGCAAGAGAAGTCAGACAGACAGATTGACATAGACACTAAAAACAGAACTACTATAAATTCTACGTCACCCCCTCCTTTGTGTTAACTCCTTCTGTGACTTCATGTCCCCCAGTGTAAGCCGTAAGCCAGGTGGCCTAACTCCATCCAGCCATTACCAGTAGTCCTTTCGTTTCTGTTCTCACTGATGCTCAGGACAATGACTTGTGAGTACACAGTATCCCCAGCCATAGCAGGAAGTGACATCCTGTTCACAGCAGGTGAGTGCTTGAGTGCATCCTTCCCAGGCTGATAGTTGCCCAGGGCTGGTCCAACTGCTCTAGGACAACGGTGGGTTTCATAAGGTTTTCAGCTTCAATCTCTTTCCAAATAGGCAGCTAGACAGAAAACCTGTTTAAAAGAAATAGTCCAGCGCTAAAGCTGCGGAATAAAAGCCCTGTCTGTGCCTTATCACCGGAGGCACAGTGTGATTTTATTACTTGATATTGAGAACAACTAAATTCACTCCCACTTCAAAAGAAAAAGTAATTTTTAAAAAAGCTATGTTCTAAAGAGCACGTGATGGTACTTCTCCCACAAACCTTTATCACGCCAACATTCCTACACTAGGACACCAGGCACTTTTTAAAAAGGGGGCAGACACCACAGGGTCTCTGAAGGTATAATTTTTGGCTGCTGCCCTACATAGAAACTATGGATTTGCAGCCCAGGGTGCTTCATGTTTCTGTGGGAGAGCATGAAATCACATCCTTTTCTGGCAGTTTTGCAAAAGAGTTGGGGAGATTATAAATATTCAGAAATCCTCAGAGGGGGAGCCACACTACCTGCCCTCGGTACAGTTGCTCTGTTGTCAGTTTTGGGAGCTTCGCCAGGTGAACACGGACTTCTGGTGTATGACAAGGAAAACAAGAAGTGCACATTTCCAGCAGATTTCATAAACAGGCCGTCTGACTTCACGTCAGGCAGGACGAGGCAGAATTTGGTTTTCTCCACCAAATTTGGCTCCCAGCTGTGAAGTGTCAAGTCAGACAGGAACGAGTAATTGTATTCAACCCTAAAATCAAGCTCCCAGCTGACATTTTGTATTAATAGTATCAGAAAGCAGGCCTGTTTGTCTTTTAAAAACAGTCATTCTGTGGTAGCTGTGACTTGCAGCCATGCATGCAGGCCCTCTCTGCACACGCGGGCAGATGAACTGGTAGGAGGGAGGCGCCCACCTGGACTCTGAGACCCCGTGACCACTGCAAGGGTGAGCCACAGCCTCGGACCCTGCACCTTGAAAATCGGTCTGAAAGAAAGCAAAGAGGGGTTTAAGCACATTGCACTAAATGAATTACCTTTTATGTCTGTATTGAAATAAATTCGAAGTCAACCTGCGAAGGATAATCAATGATGAATGTAGAGTCCAGATTCAAAATGCTACCGCTGAAACTGACAGTCCCCAAATAATTCACCTGTTTTCACTCTTCCGGGCTGTTTTCAGGGTTTAGCGTGAGGCTATCCATTAGTCTTAGTAGCAAAGGGAAAGCAGTAGCTAACTTTGTCCACAGACATTTTGGAGGCCTCGGAGACCTGGGCCTTGGGTATAAGCTGTTGATCTCTAACTCTCAGATTGCTGGTCTGGAAGTTGAGAGCGATGTCCAAACAAGCAAAGTGACGAATGCAGGTCCCTGGGTGAGTGTGACAGCACAGGAATGTACAAGACAGGGACCAGGGGCTTGTCTGCTGGGGCTGCAAAGCAAGGATCCCACAGGTAGAGATGCCCACTTGCCCTGCCTGCATGGTGCCTCGAGGCCAGCAGCAGGGGGGAGGCTGTTCAGCAAAGGTATGTGCACACACTTAGAGGAAAGAATAGGCCAGGAAGCCTCTTTAAAACTGTTGTTGCTTAGATAATGGCCCTGGTGCCAGAACACCTGCCAGCTTACACAGCACCTAATTACAGGCCTTCCCTTACCTGGTTGTTCCTTGAGGAGAGTCGGGTGGACTAAGGTTCCATGTCAGTCAAACGAAACAAGCCATGTAACATTGTTCCGTAGGATTTTTAATGCAAATATGTCCAAACCTTAGGAATGTGTTACTCAAGGGCCCAATTTCCTCCCCATAATTGTGAACTATCTCTGCAAGCATTTGATTTCAAACTAAAAATGAAGTCACATCATGTTCTGGTTTAATGACCTTTTTTTTTTTTCAAGAAATATAGTCGATCACTTATAAAATTTAAAAATTCCAACTTAAAAACAACAACACAGGGAGAATATGATTATGCAAATTATACTGTTAACAAAATTTACACATAAATAAGAACATTTTTTTCCCCATCAGAGTTCTGATTATAAGGAAACCCTGGGACTTAAATTATCTGCAGAGGAGTACAGTATAAAAATGTATTAAAAGCTGTAAAAACTAAATTGAAATGTCAAACATAGTTATTTGTATTAAAACCCAACGAAACTAAACCAAACAGGTGATGGGCCTTCATAAGCCATCTGTTGAAATGGAAAACTCATTTTGCTCTTCTGGGCCACTCTAGTTTCATCAACTTCACCATGGGTTCCTCACTGGGCAGGTCCAGTTCCCCCCGTTGCTCATAATTCTTGAGGTTCACTATGTGATTTCTGCTTATATAGTAATTTTGGACGTTTAAATTCCAGGGCCAGATTCTTTTTTTTTTAACATCTCCAGCAGAATTTCCAGAGCATTTTCACCTAAAAATGTAGACCTAATACCTAAGAGTCAGAATTTATATAAAATGCTATGAAAAAGGTGAACCCACAGCAGCATAGCAACTTCTTATTTGAAAGGACTCACTTGTTTGAGCAAAGTTCCTCTGCCCTTCCTCTGTCCCCACCTCTTCCTGCCCTTTTTCTTGTGCACTTTTAGGCCCGACCACGCCCCTGGGGCCTCTGGATCTGCCCCCAGACAATGTAGCCTCAGGGCAGAAAGCATGTAGCTGTGACGGAAGGCCCCACCCGCTGGAGCTTTTCAAGTTGATGGGAAGTGGTGACACTTGAGCAGGACATGGCTGGTTTGCTGGATCCTGACGACCAGCTGTGTGCACTCCTGCAGCCTGGAGACTTTGTGTGACCCCCCACTGTCTTCCAGATCCTCCCAGGGAGGCCACAGCTGGGCAGCTGCATTGGGAAAGCTAACTGAGCAGAAAGGGCTCCCCAGTCTGGCCTCTGATTTCTCACATTTAATTACCTGATTCTCCTTTCCTGTAGTCATGGAGAAAATGGAATTACATCATGCACCATGTAGCTCTGGAAAAGCATTGAATGTTTCTAATAGAGCCACTGGTGACAGGCACAAAGGGCGTGCCCCTCGTTTCACATCGGATATTAGTCCTTCCAAACAAGTGTAGGCCTGCCCGCTCCGAGGGTCTTCAATAGGCAACAAAGGAGAACAGGTTTCTATCCTGTCACTCCTAGCACCTCACAGAAGAAAAACTTCATTTAGCTTCCCTGGTCTAGCCAAGCCTCCTCCAGGTCTTTGGGACTGGGAAGGACTTTTAGAAGCATTGCCTTTTAGCTACCAATACAGATTTTGTTTAAATCTGGGATTCCCTCCTCCCCACCCCCCAACCACTATATGTCACCTTAATCCCTTTAGATACATTTTCATCTTAAAGCTTACTCAGCTGCACCCTTGCTTTTAAGCCAATTCATGATATTTTATAGAACTCACGGATGAAAACATCCTCCCAAGTGCGAATAGAACCCAAAGGACACAGTAATTCCTCCACATTTAGACAAAAGAGATGACACTATAACCACATCTGCAGATAAATCCCATCTGGTGCCATATGACATAGTTGGGTTGATAGATGGTTACTTACCTCTCAATTTGAATTATGTGGCAAGCCCTAGGAGGCCTCATCATGGTCCTGGCTGATGTTAAGATGATTTCAATAGCAGACAAATCACCTATTAGGACTCTGTTTTCAAAATCCCTCTTGCTTCAAAGGTGTAGTCTGTGTTCTATTTATCAAAATTAGCAAGTAAAAAAAAGAGTTTTAATTTTCTATCACCTACTCATCTGTGAAAATACTATTTTATTGAAGAAGCAGGCAATCATTACTACAAATGGAGTGAGACAAGCAACACACACACATACACACACACACACACACACACACACACACACACCCCAAACACAAAAATCAGGATTTGTATGTCTATTTTGCCATGAGCTATTGGTTATTGATAGGGAGTAGTTCTCTGGCATGAATTTAATCCCTATTAGCACAGATGAATTGAACTCCTGCCCAAAGGCCCTCATGGGACAGCGAAGATTGTGGAGGTGTTATCATAGTAATGAGCTAATTAATATTAATAATAAGAAGAGAGCAAAGAAGAGGCCAGACAATATGAGCATGGTCATCTGGGCAGCTTCATCAGGAAGCTACAACTTCACTCTCTCCAGGGAACCACCAGTTTGTTCCCTGCAGATCACTGGGATAAGGGAGAGATGGGTGCATGCACAGTGAAATCAGGGTGACATAAGAAAGGTGCTTATTACCTGTCAGTCTAGCCTGGGGAACAATGGAATGGCTAGGAGGTGGACCCCATCTGTGTTGGGGTCCAGCCCCAACAGGTCCAGGGGTTCCCCAAGGTGTGAACGGAGTCAGCGAAGAAGGAATGACAGGGAGGCAGCGTTCAGGTGATCATCATAGCCAGGTTCCTCATTTTATTGTCCTCTTATGTCTGTATTTATACTATTTGATCTTAATCCTATCCATTCTATTCCAAAGGTTAGGGCGTTTCTTATCTTCATTCCAAGGTTACTCTATTGTTCTATTAAGCTACAAGGAAGTAGCTGAAGGAGGTTATTCTAAGTAAAGATTATGTAGCTTAAGCGTGATTGTTCGTAGTTAAAGTGATTAACTACCCGCCTGGCACTTAGTTAAGGGGTTTTACTGATAAAAATCCTCACCTGGGGAAACAACCTTTCTCTGGGAGGTGGTCCTGTTTAAAACACATAGCGTTAAGAGGGGGAGCAAACATATTAAGAACAGTATGCCATATACGCCAGGTTTCTTGAAACATAAGCTGTGCAGATGTTTCTTCCCTGCAGCGACTGCGTCAAGCAGCAAGGGTGGATCGGCTTCCAGCACATCTGAAGTGCACGTATCTTGAAAGGTCAATTGGTTAGTTTGAAGAAGCTCCTGGTTAAAATCCCCAGACAAAGAGTTCCCTCACTTCTGTTCCCACTTGTTGGCTCTGGCTCTCTTTTGTTCATGATCTATACTCACCCCTGCACTTACCTGCTCTCTCTCTATAGCCATGTGGCCTTAAGCGGCTGCATGGTCCATGACTATGCAGACTTTACATGCAGGATGCTGGACTGGACTGCACTTTGATACGGAGCAGAAATTCTGGAGAGTGGCCTTAATTCTGGCCCTGCTGAAGATGAAATTGGGCTTCTTCCAACAGAGATGAGACCTTGCAGGGGAACCCTCTTAATTTTACATAATCAATAAAGCTTCCTGTGAGGACCTCTGGAAGTTATTTTTGTTGAAGAACCCCAAGAATTCCACTTTCATTGATAACAGTCATATATATCCTAATTTCAAGAACATTGAAATCTAGTAGAAAAGGTAAAACATGAATAAGCAAATTCTCTACAGGAGGTAGATTGAGGGACATTGAGAGGGTCACATAGTATATTATTGGGTCTAACAGGCTAAGGAGTCACCTTGAAAGTTTTGAGTACTTCTGGTCAAGTATTCTGTGAAGTTTCTATCAGTTGGGATTTGTCTGCTGTTTTTCTCATGATTTTTCATGACTGGAGTTATGGTTCTTGGGAGGGAGACCATAAAGTTAAAGTGCCAGTTTCATCACACATCATCAAGGGGATGTCCTGTCAACATGACTTGTCACTGTTGGTGTTGACCTTGATCATCTGGCTAAGGTCATGTTTGTCATGTTTCTTTACTGTAAAGTACTCCTCCCCTTTTTCATATTGTACTTTTTGGAAAAACTCACTATGGAGAGTCCACAATTAAGAAGGCAGGAGTTATACCCCAAAATATTGG
>NW_005353967.1:4066724-4091075 GCF_000412655.1 Myotis brandtii | reverse complement strand
TTTTTTACAGAGAGGAAGGGAGAGGGATAGAGAGTTAGAAACATTGATGAGAGAGAAGCATCGATCAGCTGCCTCCTGCACACCCCCTACTGGGGATGTGCCTGCAACCAAGGTACATGCCCTTGATCAGAATCAAACCCGGGACTCTTCAGTCCACAGGCCGACACTCTATCCAGTGAGTCAAACCAGCTAGGGCTTTCTGCATAGATTTTATTTATTCTTCATGGGAAAGTATTTAAGAGGGAAGAGCAATATGAGGAATATCTTAGCCTGCCTTTCAGTTAAAGTGAAGCTCATCAACAGGATCAAGAAATATGGGGGCCAATCTGGAGGCTGGAGAGAATGTGAAACTGGCAATACTCTATCAACTGGAAATGGGGTTAATTTTTCTGTTTTGCTAAGCAATATCATGGTTTTACTTATGTACCATGGAACCAAAATAATTTCAGGTAAGAAAAACACCTGTTATGTTTGCATGTGATTCCTCATTTTTCTCCCTGAAAGATGAGATAGGCAACATCACATCTCCCACATGGTTTTCATAAGCTAGAATAATTCCAGGGCATAATTGGGTGAAAAGGGTTACTTCTTACAAGAACTTTTTTTTTTGTCCCTCTTCCTGTTCTAAATATCAGAGAAAATACAATCAAATATCTCAAGTCTTGTGTTTCATATATAACATATTCATACATGCATCCAGAATATGTCCATAAAGTCACTAGAATGCACTTCAGCTATATTTGTATTATTTGTGATAACAGGTCTTTTGGAAAACAGAAAGATCATTCATTTTTTTGTTTTGTTTTGTTTTGAAGATTGGTTTGATCTAACAAAATTTTGCTTGGGACTTGATGATTTGAACTTTCTTTTCAATATTCACTTGCATATAAGAATCAGTGACATTTCTAAAGTCACATGAATATTTTTTAGTTTTCCCTTCCCAGTGGGGTCCTGTGCACAGAATGCCTGGGTTACTGGTGAAATGGCTCTCTTGACCAGTAAGTGGATGCATGTTTGTTTCTTAACTCATCTAAATGTCTGCCCAACTGGCCCTGTAATCAGATGGAGATCCAGAATTCCTCCTCATTTGTAGTTTCTCTTCTGTTAATGACTGTTCCCTTCAATGTCTTCATCTGCATTTAAACACAAAAGCAAGACTCTCCAGAGCTGAGTGTCACCATCAAATTCACTGTTGGGATGTTTGAAGCTCAGTCTCTATAGGCACTATTCTTCTGAGCCTGGACTCCCAGGGGACATGATTCGCAAAGAACCTGGAGTGAAAAGGGGTGGGGACAGCATGACCCTGGGGAGCTCTCTCCACTCCCCACTGGGACTTTTGGAATAACTATGACTCGGAGGCCGTGAATGTTTCTGTTTAAGGATGATCTTTTGAAATGTAAGGTGTGGGAGCAGCGATACAGAAGCTGGCCACACTCAATTTTTATATAATCCGGGAAGCTTGGGATACTCTGCTTGTCTCAAGTGAGTGACTGAGACAAGCAGAGTATCTGATGAACTGAATACCCACTGGGATTCACTGGGATAATAAAGGAAGTTAGATCTCTGTGGTGCTCACTACCTCTGTTCCATGGCCATGAACAAAGCCCTACATACCTACTCTCAGCTTCCTTTCTCAAAGTGCCCTACCTCTTTCTGTCCCTGGTGATCAGAACAGAGTAAGCAAGGGATAACCTCCATGTTACTGGAAGACACTCAAAGAGTGCAGGTCTGTGCTGGAGAGGAGCCTGGAGGTGCTGGTACAAAGGAACTTGGAAGGGGTGTGGTTCCCCAACCAATCTATGTCCTAGACATTCTGGGAGGACTTTACATTATTCCTCCTTTTCCTACCCACTTGTGGCTTTTGAACCTTCACTTTATATCACTCTCTGGAGATCACCTTGTACAGAAAAGCCCTTTCCCCAGCCCCTTCAATCCCATCCCAAACTTTACAGGCTAAGCAAGGGTTTTAAATGTCAAGATGGCATGGTAGACTTCACCCCCAGGATTCCCTTCCTCCCAATTTTATGTGACTTTTCCTTTTGCGATGCTCAATAGGGAGAGATGGGGAACCTGGAGTTACATCCAAGACAGTTTTTATATTTAGAATCTTCAAGTCCTCAGCACAGGAGTTATCCCTTTGTTATGTCACAATCCTTACCAATACAATCTCATTTTTTCATAACACGTGCAATGAGAGGTGTATTTGAGGGAGAGTAAGACAAGAAATTATAAAATATTTATTATAAAAGCAAACTACCAGAGAAATACAAATGAACACAGTGGAAAGGGAACTTGAAAAGCCCATGACTGGGGACACAGTCTGTTTACACATGTGCCCCCTTGTCAGCCTAAGGTTTCAAAGAGAGGATTTAAAATAAAACTCACTTCACATTTCCTGCCAAATGGGTTTATTTTGTTTTTATCTGATGTTTTTATCTCCAGAATCTTACAGTCCTAGGGGCACTCCTCTCTCTAGAATCTTACTTAATCACTTGAAAGTAAGTGGCAGTAGAGGCCAGCCCAGCATGCCTTCCTCAATTGCCGCACAAGTCAGCTAATTAGGTGATTAAGTCATTAAAGAGATATGCACATCTGAAAAGCTGTCACCCAACCACTCAGGAGGGATAAAGTCCCAATTCTGACTTTCTTCTCACCAGTAACCCTTTATACTGAAAGGTGATTAACTCAGCCTAGCTTGCTTTTTTTTTTTTTTTTTTAGTAGAAAAGGAGAAACTAAAGCCAGGAAGCCAGGATGCTTTTCAGGAACAAGCTTTGAACAAAGTAGAATAACAAATGCCTCTTTCTTGGGGGTACCTTGTGAAGAGCAAGATTTCAGGATTTCAATAGCCAAAGGCCAAAAGGACTTCAATAAGTGGTCCAGAGTGGGTACACAATGGTGACTTGGGATTTAGGGATTTGCCTATCAGATCATTAACCCGATTAGTAATCCAATACCTTTTGATGTGGACCTTCTTAGACACACCTTTTGTCTTTGCTAAATGAAGAGATGGTGTTTTGTGTTGTGGTTTTTCCCAGGTGACTCCTCTGGGTTTCCATCGAAGTAGCACAGAGCATTTGCACAAAGAGATACTTCCTGGCTTAATCTCCTTGATGCAGCAAATCCAATTTTTGTACTCTTTATCTTTGGAAGGGAGCCTCTGTGGGAAAAGGAAAGAGAGAAGAAACTGGTGTTTTGTTTTATTTTGTTTTGTTTTTAAGATGTAAGTTATATTATGAGAATGAAAACACTAAACATGTCAATAAGCCATGCTGAGTTTGAAAGGTCATTAGTCTAACAAGAGGACAAGGACTTCTATTTAAATATTCATGAATGCACTAATATTCTTGAAAGTAAGGTAACATGTCACACAGTATGCAAGTAACTGCTGAAAAGATGCATCACACTGCTCAGGCAGTGACTCTAGGGCTTGGTCCCCACCATCCAGCCCTTCTGCACCCCTCCCCCTGTAGCAGAGCCCCACAGGTTGCCTGTGCATTTGTTACATAAGCAAGTGCCACCATGAAATGGTGTGGAGGCTTCTGTTAAGTCCGATCTAAATTCAGATTGATGTACTGTTGATCAGATGCACTGACCCAATGCCTGTGCAGTTGATGGTGATGAGACTCAAAGGCCGCACCCGATGTCAGACTGGAACAAGGATGAGACAACAGTGTCAGTCCACTGGGAATACACCCAGAGCTACTATGTAAAACACTCCTGCAGACATAAATTCAGAAACAACAGCATTTATCTCACATTCAGAAGTTGTATCTACATTTTTTGACTGTTCAGTTAAACATTACTCCCTGTACCAACTGTTCAGTCAATCTTCTGGGCTGAATGGCATCATATAATTCACAAGTTCAATATTGATATGTGATGCTTGAGCCAGTTTGTAATAAGTGTGACACATGGTACTGGGCGGTTTGCACTAACGTAAATGTTTTATCCCGAATATTTCATAAGTACCATTTGTACTAAGTACCCAATCCTTGGACAAAATGTCCAAGTCCATGTGGTCCTTTTAGACTCAGAAGATTAGGTTTGCTGTGCATAGCTTACACTCCGGGACCCCATATGGTACTTCCAGGGTCTGGTCTGACCTTTCTTGCAGAGCCAACACTGCTAAATGCTGCTGCCAAATAGAGGCAATAACTAACATTGCTCTATTGCTACTTCATTTAATTTGATAGATAAATTCTGCCTTTTGAAGTAGGCAAACTGAAAATTTCATAGCAGCAGAAATAGTCTCCATAAAGCAGAAAAGAAAATGACTTAGGAAAAGAGGCTACTTTGCTTCAGGAAGAAAGTTGTCCCAGAAACAAGAAAGTTGCCCCTACTTCTGATAAGATGCTCCACTGTCCACATCTACTCCTCCTGCCTCCCAGAAGTTTTCCCCAATGTGGTCCAGGACCTTTGTTCAAAAGGGAGTCAAAATTGTCATTGTCTTTTTTTGTCAACCTTCTGTTACATTTTCCCCTTCCTTCCTTTTTTTTTCTCTTTCATTCCTTCTTTTCTTCCTCCTTCTCCTTTCTCCCCCCAACCTTCACTTCCTCCCTCTCTCCTTTACTTCTTTCTTTTTTTATTAATTGATTTTATTTTATAAGTTTATTATTTTTCCCATTTGACCTTTTGCCTGTCAGCCTGGGTTCAACCATACAAGAGTGTCTTCATTTTAATTAATTTTACTAATCAAGGTACAGCCATGTCGAGGTCCACACCTGCCATGTGGGCACTCACACTATTTTTGGTGGGTTGAATCATCACACACATCATGTGGACATCATCATTAGTCATTTCAACTTTCTCTACATATTTCCTCCCTTTTTCTCACACTTGAATCCTCTTTCATCATCTCCATTATATGTACTAGGTCAACGCACCTGTAGTCCTACCTGCCATTTGATAATCTGAGATTTTATTAAAGTCTAGATGCAATTAATTTTCTCTAATAAATAATTACTTCCATAAGAGATTTACCACAACAAACATTATAGAGAACCGCTCACCACCTCACCCAGTCAGGAAATAGGGTCTAAAAGTAAATAACACCATTTCTACCGCAGGATCTCAAGGTCTAGAGAAGGAGAGAGGAAGGAGTCTCTGGTGGGGTTTTTGGGCAGGAGGAGGCTAATCCAGAGTTCCATGAAACACAGGCCAGATAGGAATTAAGAGATCCCTTCTTTGGGAAGTATGCTCCTGGGTCAGACCTGTTTAGTTAGTGGCGTTTAGCAGCTGTATCACTGTTGGAAAGTTGAGATTGAAAGCTAGAATTAGTCCAACTATAGGATTACAATGGTAGTTGTTGAAAACATGCGTTACATGATGCACTCTCACTTGACCATCCCTCTCTTCCAAAGTGAGCTTTGTGAAATGGAGAACAAATATCAGTTAAGTATTATTGCATGTTAAAAATATTTGACAGAACAACTTTCAAAGAATCACAGACACAGATATATAATTGGACACCTCCCTCCTGAGTTATATTTACAGGAGTTCCCCTTTAGAGGATTTAACAAGACATTCTTTCAAGATTCACCTTCACTCCTTCCATTTTTATATTAATCCTATAAAGAAAGAGAACAGAAAGACTAAATGGTATGGTAAGGAGCACTATTCTATTTTTCTTGTCTACTTGCTAGATCAAGTAGCCAGGTGTTGACTGTGCCATATGGGATTAAGGAAGCACATGACCTGTGTTTGCATGGTAAGCTGGGAGGAGAATGGAGGGGGGATAGAGGAGAAAAAACAGAGAAGGAAGGACCCAGGAGTGCCTACCCCATCCATGTTAATGTTGATAAGACAGTGGCCTTGCCATGAGAACCTCCTGCCTCCTGGAACTGAGGCAGCTGGGCACATGGCAGAGAGAAGACTCAAAGGATGTGAGCTGACCTTGTCTTATGCACCAGGGAAAAACCACTATGGAAATCAAGGCGGGGGCGGGTAGAGGAAAGGGGTCAGGTAGAGATGCATTGAGAGAAAGGGGACTGAATTTTATAACACTCTTGTAATCCAAGTAGGTTAAGCTCGATACAACAATAACAAAAACAAATGCTTTGGACATTAAATAAAAATACCACATTTATCCCTGGCTGCACAAAATATTCCTGGACCCCGGTATTTATTGACAATTGTGCACACAGGTGATGCTTTAATGGTGATGTACTTAGGACCCCAAGAAAGTGAGGCAGTGAGTGAATGCCAGTGACTGTCATGGATGTCAATGAGTATGAACTTGAAACATCACATTAACGTGGTACAAACAAAAATATATCTATACTTTTGGGGTGGTGAGCACACAATACATTGTACAGATAATGTGTTCTAGAGTTGGGTATTTGAAACCTGTATAATTTTCTTAACCAGTGTCACCCCAATATATTCAATAAAAGAAATATATATATTTACTGATAGCCAGCAGTAAAAGTATATATATATATATATATCTGTGTAGTAACTCTGGACCCACCAGGTGGGAATCACAGCAGAAGCATCCTTGTCCAGCTGCATGATTGCTCCTTCATATCCACTTCTCATCTGCAAATAATTTCCTCAAGACTATGCAAGATTTCAAAGGGAAATTGCTTCCCTTAAGTTAAAGTAAGGCACATAAAACTGTTAGCATATTTGGCATAGTAATCTTTATGGTATTGAGACTATTTCATCTATCCCCCAATGCCAAAACACTACAATTTGCATTTGTTTTGCTTTGTTATTTCTCTCACTGTTATTTGTTGTATCACAGCATCAAATAACTCATAGGTATTGAATCTGTCAAAACGTGATCTATGAATCCAATGGCTACATGGGTTTAAGGTTGTGTACATTAAAACATATTACACACATCTGTTGATACATATTTTGTATGCTTAATTAGCTTTTCACATTGGATGAGTATCTGTCAGTTCTCAAAAGGGTCTTTCACACTGTTTTATGTCTCCTCTGGCTTTTTCACTGTCCAGGGATAGAATACCTTTCTTTATTAGTTAATTAGAGTAGGAGTGTGTAGGCTGATTTTGTTTAGCTTAAAACACTATGTGACAGTTCTCATTAAAAATATTAATTTCAATTCAGTACAGCTTGTTTTCCTCCTACACTCAGAGAGCTCAACATGCTGTCTACTTGTGATCACACACACACACACACACACACACACACACACACACACACACACACATCATGCTGGGCGTGGCTCCTGGTGCACATGCCCTGCTCTCTTCCCAGGGACTCTTGCTTTGCACATGTGCTCAGTTGACCATTGACTTCAGCTCCAACATATCTGACATTTAGTTCTTCCTTTAGAATTTATTAGCCTTTTTCTTCATCTTTTTCAGAGGATCTCAGCACTTTTAATGGTGGATCATTTTTCATGAAAGCAGAGAACTTTTTTTGAATGAGCTCCCACTTTATTAGTCTGTCTGGAAGGGTGCTCATTTCCACTGCTGGGAAATTTACCATAAATTTTCATGAGAGAGAACTTTCAGTTTCAAAACAGAAGTAGCCTTTTGTTAAGCAGGGACCCATCAGCCCTCTTGGCCATGGCTCTGCTGTGGCTTCACCAAAGTCCCTCTGTGAGCCTCTAGAATTGTGTTTTTCTTGTTGGTTATTTGTTTGATTTTGGAAGAAACCCTCTTCTGTGTAAACCATCTGACAATGGGTTTGCTGGCAAGGAGATCAGCTACCCAGACTTGACCTGCAATATGCAAATCTAAGGGAATAACATTAATCTGAGAAAATTTGCATGAACACAGCTGGGAGAGGGAGGGCGAACAGCTCTGAGAAGGAGAAATCAACTTAGGAGTGAGGAGAATTTGAGCCCCAGCTCCCACTGTCAGTCCCTTGGATCTTGGCAATCAACCCGGGGAAATCTTGGACCAATGGGGGATCTCAGAGATGCTGCTCCTGCACTTGGCTGCTCAAAGTTGACCACTTTCAGATGCAGCTGGATTGAAGTCTGCATGCTAATTTGGCCCTCAGGTCATCCTGGCTGCATCTAAACACAGGTTTATGCACACAATGCCTTCTTCAAAGGTGTTTATTTGATTTCCAAAATCGGACTAGATTAATAAGAATAACACGACCCTGAAACATGTTCCATGAGAAGACTCTAGGAAAGCAAGGGGAGCAGCTCTGGCACAGAGATGAGAAACCAGGCCCAGGTGAAGGTGCAGGGTTCATGGGCCCTGTCCAAGCTACTGCTCACTAGGAAGTCACCTTTAGCCCTCACCGTCCCAGGTCCAGGCTGAAGATAGTGTGTGGACTTGGGATTATTAACCTCATTTTATAAGAAGGCTGACAGGCATTACTGAGAACCTCAAATATCTCAGGCTAATGTTGAAAAATCTTAACTATTCATCCCATGGGTAAGTCCCAGCTGGCCCCCAGTCCTCCACCAGGCTCAAGAGGAGGAAGAAAAGAAGGGGAAAGATGTAGGGTTGACATCTGTGGTGAGGGGCCCTGCAAGCTACTGTCTAGAAGACCAGGTGGAATTCTGTGCCCCTAAGGAGCATTTCTGGGAAACTCCACAGCGATTTCCCTGAAGTATGAAATGTCACTGCCTCAGGTGTGAACAATCTCTACAGAGAATGTCCCTGAGTGTGTGGCCACTCATCTTCTCAGCTTCATAAGCTCCTCTCAGAACTGAGTCTGGGTGCTCAGACCACCAGGTTATACAGAGGCCTCTCCTCCTCCTTGAGGCATTTGTATGGGTCTGAGGGTTTGTATGCTAGCAACAATAGCATCCTCCGTTAGTCAAAGAGGGGAGGGAGGCAAAGTTAGACTACCTTCTGACCAACATGCTTTAATTTCTGCAAACACACACACACACATAGGATAAATTTTTCTAAATGTAAAAAAATCTCATGCTAGTTATAGCTATTTTGACAAAACAAAAATATTTACAATACAGATATTTTCACAAGTCAAATATATTTATATATTAAAATCTTACTTTAGTCGCTCAAAACTGCATTTTGCTCTTCTAATGTTTAATACATTTGTAATGCCAGATTTATAAGACATTCTGAGAGGTGATGCTGGACTCACCACGGAGGCAAAACTTTGGTTTAAATAGAAAGGTGACATAGCCCAGAGATGAGAAAGGTCATAGCTTAAACTATTAGAATAAACAGTATTTACTAAAAGACACTTCACTGAAGGGTAAGGAGTGGCTAGGAAGAGAAGGCTGTCACCTCCTCACCTTGCCAGGTATGTTCTTAAACATGTATGTGACTTTAAAAGGCCCTTAAGTAGGTGCTGACCGGGTGGAGAACCTTGTGGAGATTTTGCACAACCATCAAAAACAATCCCACAGTGCTCATTTCAGCTGGAAAATTCTGTAAGTTTCCATTTACCTCAAATAATGTATTAGGGACTAATCCATCCACCAGGAATTTTAACACACCTCTTGGAAGGATGTTAAAAAATGGAGACATTTAGTATTGGGTTTATTTATGTATTTATGTCTTTTTTGAAGGAATTCTTGTTACTTTTTTCAAAGACATTTCAGTCTAGGATCCATACATGCAACTTGTAATTGAATGCAAGGAGGAATATTTCCCTGTAACCATTGTCACCAGGGCCGAATGAAGTGATAAAGCAGCTTGCACATACTTTTTCTAGGCTCAGTGACTACATGGTCAAGAGCTGTTTTGTTTTTCAAAGACTTAGAGTCCTTTACATCCAACTAAAATTTATATGGTTTGCTAATTGCCTACACGTAAGGAAGGGTGAGCGTGCAATTTCCTTTCACTGTAATTTGAAATCCCATAATTATGGTTTCTCGTCATCCACTGGGGAACTGCAGGCTTGGCAAGCTGCAGGGAAGGGGGTTGGCCCTCGTGGTGGCATGTAATACTGGCACAAAGCTCTATTTTGTACTCAAAACAATTTTTGCTGGCTTTGGTATTTTAATTTAATGAAAGACTAATAATTCCAGAAATTTAAATTTAAGCACTGTTCTTTTTATTTTTAACCACCAGGAGTAACAATAATCACTAGTTCGCCTTTAAAAATGTAGAATTCAACAAATTAACTTCACAGACTTTTTCTTGGACTTATTTTAATTTGGCTTTAATGTTATAAGTCTAAATCTTGAAACATTTATATCTCTGGTTTCAGTTAAACTAATAAAGTATTACTATATTAATAATTGCTACTCACTTTATTAAGAACTATAGACATCAAATCCTTTATATTCAAGAAGAGAAAGCCCTTTGGGCTCTAAATACTTTGGCAAATAGGTCCTTAAGATGTAATTGAGTATAACATAAGGTCTGATTTAAAACATGAATTAAAACTAAGGGCACTACTTCTATTTGCAAATCGTTAAGGGGCTGACTTAGAAGATAATTCCTGTGATGCCATTTTAATAGGGACTCACTGAAATTCGAGGCTTGTGTTTGAGGTGAGCTTCAAAAATTTTTATGCAGATGGCCAGCACCTTCAATATCGCTAAACTATTTGAAATAAATCTGTAATATCCAAGGTAACAAAATAGAGAAGCCTGAAGGAAATGGCACACTCAATTAAAACGATTCATGAGCTGCCTTGTGAGAAAGCATAATTTAGGAGAAAATGCCTTAATACTAGAGACCTTTGGAGTCCTAGATGAGCAGTTGCCTTCTCATCCAATAGTATTCAAACTGAGATCAATTCTGCAATTGAAATTGTCAATGGTGGGTGGAAAGCACAGGCTCCTGATGGGTAGGAGCCTGTGTTATCAGGAGCCTGTGTTACCTCCAGGTTTCACCAAGACCTGGGTAATTCAGTGAAGACTTGCTGAATTATATTGGGATTGTTCAAGGCTAAATGCTAGGTGTTACAAAGGTGATTAAGGTATAGTTTCAAAAAAAGTGATCTATGTGCATGAAAAGCTAATAACACAAGAGAGACTGGTAATTGACAAGAGTATCAGTATTGTGGATGTGGCATTACCTGCTTAGAGAAGGGGCATTTAATAAATGCAAACACCAACAGTGTACTTATCCTATATAATAAAAGAGAAACATGTAATTTGACTGTCCATCCGCTATGTGCACCAGCCAATCAGGAGTGAGTATGCAAATTAACCCAATAAAGATGGTGGGTTCATTTGCATACACAGGTGCCAGGCGGAGAGCAGAGAGGGAGAGCTGGCAGCTTGGGGAGGCGTGGGTCCCTTGGTTGCTCCCCCAAGCCACCAGGTGGAGAGCAGAGCAGGAGAGCCGGAGGCTTGGGGGGATGTGGTTCCCTCAGTTGCTCCCAGTGACAAAGGGAGTCACGCCCCCCAAGCTGCTGGGCAGAGAGCAGAGTAGGAGAGCCAGCAGAGAGTAGAGCAGCTTGGGGAACTTGGCTCCCCAAGCCACCAGAAGAAGAGCAGAGAGGGAGAGCTGGCGGCTTGGCGGACTTGGCAGAGTGGGAGGCCGTGGGATGGAGACAGAGCAGGAAGGGAAAACCAAGAGTGTGGGGAGCACAGGAATTCTGGGAATAGTAGTTCTGGTGGCAGCCCCAGGACCTTAAGTGAAAGCCCAGAGCACAGGGAGCACCAGGAATGCTGGGAATCATAGTTCTGGTGGCAGAAGGATCTGCTAGACACTAGAGCAAAGTGAGCCTGGAGCAAGTTACTGTTGTGGTGGGGGATGGAGGGAAAGCAAAGGTGAGAGACATGAGTAAAATCAGAGTTTCTAGGAAAAATTAAAGGGAAGATATCCTAAAACTCCCTTGAAATCTCCACCAATGAAGCAAAGAAAAAAAATTGCCTCTATTATTCTCTGAGCAACAAACCAAACTGGGTTGGGGGGTCTCAGACAATTTGCTCATATGATTGCAAAGACAGACAGAAACTCCCGAATTGGAGAAGGCTCCCCTGAGGGCTCCCAGATTGGAGAGGGTGCAGGTCGTGCTGAGGGACCCACCGCCAGTGCACGAATCTTCGTGCACTGGGCCCCTAGTCAGTAATATAATACTTTAATCTCATGCTTTCTCAGTCCATTATTGCATTTAAATATGGAATTAGAACCAGTTATTTTTAAATCTCATTTTGTTTTTTACCACTTTTCCTTCTAAAATGTATTAAAAATACAGAGTTGGAAAAAAGTTTTGAGATACTTTAGTTTATTCTCTCAAAAAGTGAGAGAAGTTTCAACTCATGCTTAGAAACACTGAGTAAGGTATGGAGCCCTTTAATCTTATAAACAGTCACACACACATACACAAACACACACACACACTCACACACACACACACACACACACACACACAGTATCACACAATATTGGTTCATGTTCAGTGATGGAAGCTAACTCAGGACTAGACCCAGAAGTTCAAATGGTACCCCTATACCCCTATCTTCTCTTTCTATTTATTTCTCACCTGTGTGTTTTGATTTCATCATTGTACAGCACAAATTGACTTGTTCAGTGAAGCTAGAAAGGAATATTCAACCTGCTCACCAACCCTCATGATGAAAGTTCTTTGAGGCGCCCTCTGCCAACCCTAGCAATAGCCTCAGATGGGCTCTGCTGGGTCCATGGAAATATCCTTGGCTCAAGAACTATTGCCAGAGTAATGGGGCATTGTTATGTCTAAGGCTGGGTCATGTTGCCCATCCTTCACAAGAGGTGAGGAGGAAGAGCCTCATGAATGACAGATTCATTCAGCAACAGGGGACAGGGAAGGGCAGCTTCTCCAAGAAAGGCATGTGGGGTCATTAACCAAACACCAACATCAACTCTGTGGAGGAGGTGGCACAGATGGCAGCTCTTTATGTCTGAATCCATTGCTCTTTCTACCAGAATACCTCACCTCTTAGAGATAAGAGACTAAAAACACAAAATGAATCAGAACTCTAGAGCAAATAAGAACTTGAGATCATAATATCCACACAGAACTAGACAGTTTCATGTATTCTATGCCATATTCTCATGTCAAATGTCACATTCTTAATAAAATGACATCTGATCATGTGAACACTGAGCAATGGCTGAACTTTTAATCTTGTCCCCATGCCTGAATCTGCCCTGCTTCTGAGACCTGGCTTCAATGACCTCCTACTCTGACTCCCTCCCTGCACATGACCATCTCTTACCCCAAGCAGAGGTAGGAAAAGTGCCAGCTGGGCTTTCCCCGCAAAATTACAGGGTTCAAGAACCCAGACACCTATAAAATGTGAGCAGAAAACGCATTTCAGCGTTTTTCCTGGCACAAGGACAACGAGCACTGGTCCCAGGCTATTCAGATTTGTACATGTAAGTGGTGGTCTATGAGTTAAAGTCTGGACCGAATGAAATACATGAAAAAACCTGTAAGAATGTACTGTGTATATTTCCTACAGACAACTATGTCTGTTTGTCTCTTGTGTTTCTATTTCACTTGTACAAAGATTCTCTCCTCTTTCCTCATTTGGTGTTCTAAAGGTGGAAGACTAGAAAAGCAAGTGTCTCAGAAAACTATCAGCAATCCCTTACATCCAGACCACAGATATATATACACAAACACACACACATACATGCATAATTACACACATACAAACACACACATACACAACATATAAACATGCAAATGTAAACTTACACATGCACATGCATACAAATATGTGAACATGCACACAAGTACATACACACATTTGACACTGGAAAAATGGCAAGGCATGAGGCTCTGAGAAAGCTGTGTGTCAGTGCCAGACTAGCTTGCTTTGAATGATGTGACCACAGAAACTCCAGGTCCATCAGCCTGGAGTAAGTCACAGTTTAGAAGGATCCACTGTTTCTAGAGCTATTCTCAGGGTTGCTCTGTTCTTTCCTTGATGACAGGAAATGACACAGGTAACACCACTGGCTCCCTGTTTGTTAAGCTGGGCCTACTTCCAGGTCACAAAGGAAATGTGTTCTCTTACTTTACCTGCACAAAACTCCATGTCATGCCAAATTGCAAGTGAAGAAACACAACTAGGCGTACAAATTCAAGCCCTTAGTCTCCAAGTTACTACAACTTCATTAACGTGAGAAGATACTTTCAACACATAACCAAACTGTGTGACAAGATATTTGATTAAATAGACTTTATGTGTGTAGTGACTGGCTTACGGCCTTGTGCCCTGTAGAAAGACAAATGAATAAATCAATGCATGAATGACCAAATGACACATATTCTAGAGATGTGGTTAGGATGAGGCCTTAGAACTTGCCAGTTTCCTTGCTCTGCACTCTAGCCTTCAACTTGGGGTCCCACATCTATCATGGCCTGTGAGTGCTGACTACAGACCCCACACATCCCAGCCTGCTGCAATCTGCTGAGGGTATGATCTCTGAAAGGGATGGCATACTGGACAACAGTCCTCCCAGGTGCCACATGAACAACAACCACCTTCTCTTATTCCATACCTAAGGCAGTGGCTTTGGCATTCCTGTAATTCTCCAGGCTGACTGTATGTGAGCTCAACTTCAGAATTCATTCTAACCCCCCAAGTAGCATGTAGTCATTCATGGTTGGGGAAGGATGAGCTTATGGGAAGGCACTTAGCAAGGTGGCTGATGATGGTGAGAGTTTAATAAATGTCAGATGTTTTGTCACACCATAAATCAGATCAGGATGGCAGATACATGCTGAATACTCTACCTGCAGACACTGCATGAAAGGAAAATTCAATGAAAGACCAGTAATTTGGAGTATATTTTAAATACCTAATTTATTAAGATGATATCTGTATTAAAGTCAAACCACTGGTCACACATAATATTTTTATGTATCTTCCAAATAAACAATTCTAAGTACATTACCAACATTGCTAGAAGTTAAACACCCCCTATACACACACTCAGGCATACATATACTAGTACATATACACACACACACAGGTGCACACATCAATACAGATAGATGAGTCATGCTTAAATTAGCATACTTTGAAAATGAGCCTCAGTGTAGCATGATGTGGTCATACAGCAAAGAACAAATAATTGGCACCAATTATTTGCATTTTGTCATCTGCCTTTCCAAATTTGAACTTCTGCTAGATGGAATGATGATAAAGTTGACTTCTATTTTCCTTTTTAAAGATCCTCTCTAATGCCCCTTTTGAAATGCCTCTTACTTCCCTAAAAGCACCTGTTTTAAGAGATGGGCTGTTCTTCTCTTACTAGAGGCCAAGTGCACGAAATTCATGCAAGAATAGGCCTTCCTTCCCGCCGGCTGCCAGCACCGGCTTCCCTCTGGCACCCGGGACCTGGGTTTCCCTCAGACCACTGGAAGGCACCCAGGACCCAGACTTCCCTTGCAGCCCCAGCTTCATCTAGAAGGTCGTCCGGAAGAACATCTGGTCTAATTAGCATATTACGTTTTTATTATTATAGATTATATCACCCAGGAATTGCTCATCCTGGAGCAAAGACACTTGTGGGGAGAATAACTGGAAGTCATTGGATGGATGCTTTAAAAGAGCACAGGCAAGCAGGGGACTAGGGAAACTAGAAACCCTGTCACCAGAAGATCCCCCCGCCCTCGCCCCCCACACCCACATTGCCAGAGCCAGCAGTGTTCTGGGAAAGGAAGCATCAGGCTGCACAGTCATCAGAGACATCTTCAACCGTGGCCAGCCAGGATACTTCAATGGATGTGATGTTGCAGGCGAGAGGATACCACACACCAGCCTCGTGTCAGACAGTACTTCCCTTTCCTGGAGGTTAAATACTGGGTAACTAGCCTGGACACTGCAGTCAGGAGGAAGAACCTGGGGGCAGCTATATCTGGGGAGGGCACACAGGAGTGAAAGACAAAAAGGATTAGCCACACCTCCTGGTTGGCCATTTCTGGTGTAGGGTGATCAGAGTATTGAGTGAAGGAGACAGGGGATGTCTCGGCTTTGCACTTTCCTGTGGCCAGTCTCTGGGGGGACATGTGACCACATGTGCAGGAATGGGGGCATCGCCAGAGGCAACTCACTGGTGCTCTTTTGGAACCCACTGTCCACCTGAGGTTCTGTCCCACTTCACTGCCTCCCCTCAGCATCATCTCATCCACCGCTCCTGGCTTTCTCTCCAGCTCCAAAGCCAACAGCTCAGGAAAGGCGAGTGAGCATGTTCTTTCTGGGAGACAACCTGCTCTCAGGTGGTCTCGCCACTGCACCTTAAACATGCGGGGCTGCCAGGGACTAGCCAGTGCTCACACTCCCATCCATGCACTGTTAAGTTTTCATAGGACCACATGTCTCCAATAAGTGAAAAATCAAAATTTAGCTACAATCTGACAGTTAGGTGGCAGTAGCTGTGCTTATAGAAACAACATCTGAAAACATCATTAAAAAATAAATAGCACATCACACAATCAGAAAAATGCATGCATGTGATTTCAGAACCCTCCCCAAATCAGGGCAGGCCTGTCTTCCCAAGGAGAAAAGAATGAGCCCAAGGCCTCGGCAGCCCACAGCCGCTGGAGCTATGGTGACACAGAGGGGTGCAGGGAGCAGAGGCCCGCAGGTGTAGCAAAACAAACTTATAACTGTGCATGCTGCTGTTTGCAAATGTCCAGCATGCCCCACTCTGCATTTTGCCATCTGCATTCAAAGTGTGAACTTCTGCTGGCTGGAATGATGATAAGGTTGACTTATTTTCCTTTTTAAAAATCATCTCTAATGTCCCTTTTGAAATGCCTCTGAAAAGTTAAAAAGACACCAGTTTCTTGCCATGAAACTATTGGGAAGAGTGGAAAGTGTTCCCGGGCACATCCTGACTCTGCAGGTCCATTGCGCCCAGATTCCTGGCAGAGCAGCCCACAAAGCCCCTCCTGCCCAGGGCTCTCGCAGGTGGTGGCAGCTCTGGGGATTCTGTTTACAAATCATTAATGAAGTGACTGTGGCTCTTTTCACTTGCTCACACTTTGAACTGCTGGGAATGACACATTTCTAAATGGGGACACAAGAGCAGAGGAAGCCCACAACAGCCTCATTATGGGGGCCACACAAACACTGGCATGCGGGGTTTGGATTAACCCCATCAATTCAGGAGGGACAGGAAAACTCACCAGTTTGGGTTGCTAGGCAGGCCAGGCTGGTCCCCGAATTGTCCCCTCAGCCCCGGACCCACACTTTCTTCCTGCACCATGAAAGGCTCTTTCAAAGCCGAGGTTCCAAGCTGCACAAGAAGTGGAAGTCACTGCATTCTCTGAATGAAATAAATGTCTCTTTTTAAATCCTATAAGGTTTGTGTAAGTTCTCCCCAGTACAGCACCATTAGGATTCCGAGGAAAGACGCATACATTAGACTACACTGTGTCCCTTTTGTGCTCCAAACATCCACTCTCTCCTGCCGCTGATAGAGTTTAAAAGCTTAAACAAAGTGGGGCTCCTGCTGAGGAGACAAGCTGCAGGGCCCACTGAAGCCACCTTTGTGTTCAGCGGCCCTGTGTGAATACACAGCATGTTGTCACTGGTGAGGGCAGATGGCTCCAGCGGGCCATTCCCGCAGGAGGATAGAGCAACACAGAGAAGTTTATTCATTTAGTTCTTTCATCACAATCAAACACTTCTTGGACTACCAAATTTCCCAAAGGCACACAAATACATCCCAGGGGAAATGGCACCCACCCTATTTGCAGGATTCAGAGGTGTCCCTGCGGTGGGAGAAGACATTCAATTACTTTGCCCCAAGATGTCTCTCTCTCTCTCTCTCTCTCTCTCTCTCTCTCTCTCTCTCTCTCTCTCTCCTTCCTCTGTGAAATGCTCGTGGAACTCATGGTTTCATAAACTGCTCAGGAAATCGCTGAGGAATATGGGGGAAGCGATTCTGGTCCAGGATGTTTTCACGTTGTATTTTCAGCTGCGAAGAGACTTAAGTTAAATGCCGCATCAGGGGTTGAATGAGTGGTCAGGGAGATTTAAGACTGTACGTAAATTGTCAGACTTGAAAGCCTCATTTCAAGTCATATTATGTTCTCTCTTTTAGGTTGGCAGGTGCTCTTCTTCAACAAGCGAGAAAGATTTGCATCTTTGCCCTCAAGTTGTCAAGAGATTTCAAGCATAACTGGAGCTCCCTTGGTTTGGAGAGAAAGGAGAGATGAGGAGTCCTACTTCTGAACGTTCATATAATTTTTGATTTGCAGGAGGTTGTCCTGCTGACTGGGAAGATGGAGGAAGGGTCTTTGCTGCTTGGATCCTACCACTGACTTGCCTATTTCTTTGATGAAACCCCACCAGTAGTGTCTCTGAAACCAGAAACTAATAAATCCATGAGTAACCCCATATTTTATGTCTTAGGGTATATTCAAGTAGGCTAACATCTGAGGGCTTCTGAGAAGCAAAGGATTAAGCAAAACATTATTAAATGAGTGTATGTGCAAAAATGTTTTCCTGGAAAATTCTCAGAGCCAAATTTACATTTCTTTTTAATATAGAAAAAAAGGATTTCTTTGAGCTCTAATTTTTAAAGTCTTAACTTTTTGGATTTAAACAAGGAGGAGGAGTTTATTTTAGAAAATGCATTGATCATTTACTAGCATTCTCAGAACTCGTCTAGCCAAAAAAAAAAAAAAAAGACTCAACTCAAAGGCACTTAATCTGTTTTAGGTTATGCAAGAAAAGCAAGGGCATTATACATGGGAAGACAACATTCTTTCCCCACCAGCGCAAATTTATTTTGCAAGTTAGAAGTGTAAAAGTAACCTTAGCATAAAGTCTTTATACATAAAGTCTAGGTTATCAGGGAAAATATAGCACAAAGCTAGCATTCTGAACTTTATTAACATGGCTACATACACCATTTACACATGTAGATCAAACCATATTTAATTAAAATGCTCAATATATAAAAAATTATAAATGAGCCTATTCTGGTTTGTATGCTTGTATATTTATCTCGATTTAGTATTATCATATGTGTGGTGTTGATATAAGCATGTTTTTGTTTGTTTTGTTTTTAAGTTCTATTTCATTAAATGTAAGACTGGGATAGAGCTTTATGAAACAGAGAAGATGCTGCTTGGCACGCCTTTTAGGAGAGGGTGTAAATACCTTCTAATGCATTACTGGAATCAAACACTTGACATAATTTAACATGGGCCCTGTTCTCCCAGCATGTAAGTTAATACTTGGGTGTAAGGTCATGTCTCTGCACATTCTGTAAAACAGATCACAGAACAGCAAACACAGTTTATACTGTTCCCTGCTGTCAGTCTTCACAATTAATACAGATGGCTCAGCCACATCAGCTAGTCATCCACCCTCATCACTCAAGGTGGCTGAGGGGAGCCCATGCCTGGTGTCTAGGCTGCAACCCTTTGGTTTTGAGAAGGACTTTTAGGGGATCTAAAGGGAACAATTGCCTTGTGATTTGATCATCTTTTGTCAGATATTAGAACACAGAGGCATGGGTAAATTTTCAAAGTTTTCCAAAAGGCTTTACTAATAAAGGTGGAGGGGGAGATTCAACCTTAATAAAATATTAATTGATTAAAAGAGCAATTTTTATTATTTTGTATAAAATAAACTCTGGATTGAAGATTTTAGTGTTCATTGGGGAATTTTTTTCTACTGTTCTTCCTTCAACAAATAATTTGTTTATACATCCAAAGTATGCTACTAATGAATTGTTACAAAATATTCTCTGAGACTATAGAGTGGACTGACTTTGTAGAATATAAAAAGGTATAAACTAAATATGATGGAAGACAAAGTCAACACAACATTGGAAATGAGAGAGGTAAAGGATGAGTGGTATTCCAGTTACAATTGCTGCATAGTTAAACTCCCAAACAGTGGTGTGCTACCACAACCATTTGGTTATATTTACAGATTCTCTTGGTCAGAATGTCTTGCTTCTGCACCATGATATCTAGGGCCTGAGATAGGAAGAGCTGAAATCAGTGTGACTGGAAGACTGGGGGGCTGGACTCTGATCACTCACTCATCACATATGTGTTGGTTAATTCTGGGTGTCAGCAGGGACCTCAACAGGGATTGTCCATTGGACCTCTTATACATGGCTTCTTCATGTTGTTTGAGCTTCTTCCTAGTATGGCATCAAAGAATAAACAGATTTCTTACCTGGCAACTTAGGGCTCCATGGGTGAAGTCTTCTGCTAACAAGCTTAAAATTTCATCATTTTTGTTTTGTTTTGTTTGCCCTAGACATGAAACTCATGCAAAATCACATATGTTACATGTTCCCCTTACATCCTAGAAGTAATGCAGAGGTTCAGATTCAAGAGGAAGAGAATTAAGAGTCCACCTAGTAATAAGAGAATGGCCAGGTTCTAGAAGAGCATGTGGAATGAGAGATAACATTGTGGTCATCTTTGAAAAATACCATCTGTCACAAATGGTGACTAATGAAGCTCACTGTAGAGAATTGGAAACTAACAGCTTCGAGTGGAAAGAAATAGCTATAAAGATGATAGTTGTTTCTTGCTTCAAAGCTTGGTGAGAGCAGGCAACAGAGGTACCAGATACTGCTGACGGCCAGAGTGCAGAGGTCCTGCAAACTGGACCAATCTTTTTAAGGTGCATCTGCACTCCCAGATTCCTGCCCATCCATTTGCAGTCAGAAACCACTCTTCTCTACTTAGGCAGTGTGGAGAAGAGGCCTACTGGGATCATTGAATGGGACAGCACTAGTCGTAGTTCTCTAGGAAACCAGTGGTCAATAACTGTACTAACTGAACCCAAACTGGTGATTAAGTGAAAGTTTGCATTCCCAAAATATGAAAATCTATGGTCTCTTTTTCAATAGCTCCCCAAGTTCATATTTTCTTCCCTAGAAGTTACTGATGATTCCTTTCTGTGGTAAAAAGTTGAAATTGGAGAAAAGAGACAGATGTTAACATCTGGATATTCCTAGTTAAATAGACACATCTATCCTCCATCAACTCAAAATAAAACCACCAACCAGAAGACTCTATCTTTCATCCAGAGCCTGGAAAGACTTTTCAAATCCCCTTCCCTAAGCATGAATAGAGAGCCAAGAAGCACCAGACATTCAAGGAAAGCCAGACACCAGCATAGACAGATGAAAGGACATAGTAAACAGTGACAGAGCAGGGAGTAGAAGACAACTCAAAGTCTTTTCATCCATAAACTAAGAACCAGATTCTATAAAAACAAACATCTAAGAAAGAAGAAAATGTTCAGTGAAATTAATATATGTAATATATAAATGTTTATATATAATCTAAAAATGTGTTTATGTTCCTATATGATATATAAATTATACATGTGGAAATTTAAAATAAAATAATTAAATGAGAAAAATTTGAGGAAATCTTTTATATGGTAAACCAAAAGACAAAGAGATGGAAAATGGGAGGAAAAAAAGAAAGAGAAAATTAGAGGAGCAATCCATGAGTTTCATTATCTGACAAATATAGAAAATAAGAAAATTAAAAAAAAAAAACTAGTGTTATATCAGATTCCATATGAAGATTCAATTGGTCACTCAACACAATGAATGACTAAAAAACAACAACTTTAGGTATACCCATTTTTACAAAATTTGAGAGATGTCAGATTTTGTTGACTATAGTTTCTTCTAAGGTTTTTATGTTTTTACTAGAGGCCCAGTGTGTGAAATTTGTGCACAGGTAGGGTCCCTAGCAGCTGTTGGCTGCCAGCTGGGGTCTTCCTTCATTCTACGCCGCCCCCTGGTGGTCAGCGCACATCATAGCGAGCAATCGAACTCCTGGTGGCTCAAACTCCCCAGGGGACACTTTGCATATTAGTTTTTTTATATATAGATGACTTACATTTAAGTCTTTTATTCATTTTGTGTTTATTCTTGTATATGTTGTTAGTTGATGGCCTAGTTTCATTTTTTTTCCATGTACCTGTCCAATGTGGTCTATATTTTATTTGGCCTTCAATTTGTCTTAATGAAATATCCTAGTAAACAAGTACGGTCAAAATGTAGTCTCTTACAATAAATCAGTTTATTTGTCAAATCTAAGGAGATTGAAATGATTTTTTTTTCTCTGTGCGGTATGTAATCAACTTGTCATACAGTGAGGGTCATTAATTTCTTTTGTATCTAATTATAAAATACTTGGAATATTACATTTTATGAGGTGATTATTGTCTAATTCTTGGTAGGGTGCATTTGATTTCCTTTAATTTAATAATATGTGTTAATGCTTCCTTTTAATGGTTGTAAATTTGAAAACTTCATAAATTAATGGAGTTTACACATAAACTTTTTAGGTGTATATATTTATTGAAGCATGTTGTTCATAATTTAAAGGGTCTTTTCAGAATAAGTATTTATCTTAGTATTTTCAATAACATAAATTTACAATTATTGAAAAAGAGTAGAAAAATGCTAGATGACATATTCAATTCCCAGAGAATACAATTAAACCTTGTTGTTACATTTTTGATAAGTGACTTATCCTCCTTGAATTTAAGGAAAGAGGCAGGATGAAATTTGAATTCTTGGATGACTCAGTCAGATTTCAATTCTTTGACTTAAGTATATCCAATTGCACATCCATTTATTATTTTTAAGTGCAATATGTGTGTATGTGTTCTGAACTCTTTTGATGAACTTGGCCAAATTGTAATCAGTCTTAAAACCATGCCCATCATTAGACTGAGTTGCCTCACCTGGGTTTGCTAAACATTCACAAGTTATCCAATCATCACCTGAACATTAGGAAATGCTAACCACTCATATATGTGATGATAGGAACAAATTATTTAGGGTCAAAGGTTTTTGTTCTGATTTTTTCTCAAGTTAAAGGCAAATACCTCTCACATATTTTGAGTTTGGGGAATCAGTGGTTCTCTTTAAATCAGCAGAAGTTGGGATGTGTCCAGTTTAATCATGTACATTATCTCTTGCTTGAGTTCTACCAATATATTTAATAACCTTACGGTGTGAATACTATAGCTTTTCAACATATTGCCCTAACATTTGAGGTTTGCAGTTACATCATGCATTTGGTCTGGGGCCTTCTAAATTGAAAATAAGGTACAATCTTTCAATAGAATGTCCTCCTTCTGATGTAAAATTAAGACATAGGTATTTTTTCCCTTTCTTCCTCATTGCTCCAAACTGTGTCAGTTGTTACTGAGTGCCCCATAACTGTATTTCCAACAAAGATTACACAGATATTTTTGTCTAGCTACATGTCCTGCAGGGCTGTTCTGTGGTCTTCCGATCAGTAAAAATGTAATAACATTTTCACATAGTCAATATTTAATTCTGTAAATGCAACTGGTAGTTGTAATCTAGGTTATTAACCACACGGTGATTTATGACAGAGGGCAGACAGTGCCAGGGCTAGAGCAGTAAGAAGGTCCTCTGGTGACAATAAAAAGGTTATAAATTTCATAGCTCTGCCTGAGAAATGTATTTATATCCTATATTAAGAATAGCTTTTTATAAATTTTAATGATCCGTGTTATTAATGGGTCTGTCATCATCACTGCCTGTATGAGACTACAGTCTTTGTTTATTTCTGTTACTTTTCCATCAGCTGAAGGTCTTGTGAAAAAAAAAAGCTCTTATTAGCAATTTGCCAAAAAAATATTCAAGAGTTATAAGCCTATCATTGTTTCCCTGGACTGCAAAGCCTGTGAGTGGTAGTTTGCATAAAGTTTTATGACCAAGGCACAGGTCGGGCTAATTGGATAGAGCACAATCGGAGCTCTATCATGTTTACAAAGGCCAAGTCAATATGCAGAAATAAAACCAAGGCCGTATCAAAATGGGAAATGTAGGGATGGAAATTGTCCTTCACTTCAGCTCCCTGTTCATTTGCTAGGAGCCCTTTTGCCTTTCAGCTAAGCATGTGAGTGTACACATGCATGTACCCAAGTGCAGCTCAACACCCTTCCAAGCCAACTCATTCCCACATCCATCCCCTTTCCAACTTTATGCCATAATGCATGTGAAGAATGAGAGAAAGGGCTACTTTTGGAAATTTGGAAATAGGATGTAATCTCCAGGGTGCAAGGTGTTCTCAGCTGGTGGGGCTTGGCAGTGTTTCCTATACTCAAACACCATTTTTTAAAACCAGATGTTTACAAAGCAATCTTACAACAGGTTTTGGAAATTGCTCCAAAGACTTCCTACAAGCAACGTAATGCAGTTAGAGAATGGGCTGTTTCCAGTTACATGATTTTAGTGTCAATCCAAGCCATGGTTTTACATCCAAAAGTTACACATGTAAAGGGAAGGATGATTGAGAGAGGCTATTTAAAACAAAGGAAACAAATAAAATTTTCTTATGTGCAATTTTTTTGACCATTATTCTTTATATATAATACTAGAGGGCCGGTGCACAAAAATTTGTGTACTCGGGGGGGAAGGGGGGTCCCTCAGCCCAGCCTGTGCCCTCTCACAGTCTGGGACCCCTCGGGAGATAATGACCTGCTGGCTTAGGCCTGCTCC
>NW_005353967.1:4025531-4065910 GCF_000412655.1 Myotis brandtii | reverse complement strand
CTAGAGGCCCGGTGCACAAAAATTTGTGTACTCGGGTGGGACCCTCAGCCCGGCCTGTGCCTTCTCACAGTCTGGGACCCCTCGGGGGCCCCTTCCACTGTCTGCTGGCACCAGTTTTCCTCCGGCACCCGAAACCCAGGCCTTCACTCTTTGCCTGGGAGGGGCCGGCGCGGCGGGCTTTGATCTGCGCTGGCCACTGGGGCCGGTTCCGCGTTTAGCTCAGCGCCCACAGTGCGGTCCCCAGGGGTTGAGCTGGCGCAGTGGGCTCAGCGCTTAGCTCTGTGCCGGCTGAGCGGGCCCCAGCGGCGGTGCTGGCGCAGTGGGCAAGGGTTTAGCTCTTTGCGGGCTTTGCTCTTCGCTTGCCACACCGGCCTTCGCTCGCTGCACCTGCCCAGGCCAGCGGGCTTCGCTCCATCACTTGGCACCTACATATGCAAATTAGCCGCCATCTTTGTTGAAAGTTAATTTGCATATAGCCCTGTTAGCCAATAGGAAGTGTAGTGAAGGTATGGTTAATTATCCTTTTTGTCTTTTATTAGATAGGATTAGTTTATTGCAGTATAACTTTATTTCAGTTAAATTATAAGGGGCTACATTTTTAATGATTAATTTTCAAGTTGTTAAATAGTATCTCTGTATAGACAAAGGTTTTGAAATCTTTATTTTGTGGTTACTCTAAATTTTAAGCTGAAAAATAATCTCTACATTTTCTTAATAAGAAGGTATAGATTAGGAATATTAGAGAAGACAGTTCTTTTAGACACTTGTTTAAATCTCTTTGCCAGCTCTGTGCTTCCCATTTAACCACATCAGGTACATAATGCCAGGTGGTTTCTTCATTAGTGATGCCAATCTTGAAGGTAATAACAGACTGACCTTGCCATGATAAATGAATGATTTTTTTTATTAGCAACTCACAAATAATGGTTTTGGTTATCCATTAACAAGCTTTGCTGGCATTAATTGCTTTTGGGGGGTTTACAGAATAGTGATTCTCTAATACTACTATTCTTTTCCTTTATTCGATAACATTATTTTATAAAGAACTTTCCTTTATCAACTGGGAATGAACTATTGTTTCTCTCAGAGGAAAATACACCTGTCAAGACCTATGCTTAATTCTCATCAATTTTTACAACTAGATTTTGTTGTAAACTTCAATGTGGGTAAATAAGGCACCTTATCTCTTTTTGCTTTCCTCATATACCATGGTCTCAAATAATTTTTTTTCTTTTTTATTATTTAGTGTACATTTTGTTGCCAAATCAGTCTGATTTTGTTGTTGGTCACCAGATCAATCTAGCTTTAGTATTCTTTTGATATGCTGAGATTTTCTGGCACAGGACATCCAGGTTCATTTGCTTATTGCATGCCTCACACACAGAATTATCCATTTCTGCAAGGAACACTTGTTCCATTTAGTGGGGTATTGTATTTAGAAAACAAGTTGTGGGTGCAAATTGTGCTCATTCCTGCTAGGTGTTATAGCTTCTGGACCTTTCAGTGTACAGAAGTAGTAAAAATGCAAATACAATTGTGAGAATATATTAATATGTTCAAATATAATTTAAACTGATAATACTCTTATATTTGTATCTCTTTTCCCTTAAACTGAAATCCATGGTTTCTAACATTAGTATATTTGTTTGTCTGCTTTATGCAATATATGAAATGATTTGAAAAATCCTATACCATTGTTAATGTATTCAATAAAACCAATGAATGAGGTTTGACATATTTTTGATTCTTTTGTTGTCTTTAGAATCTGATACACTGAAGCTGACACAGTGTTCAAATAGTATGTAGAACTCTTCTTTTCTCTGGGTGGTTACGTTGTCAATCTGACATGTTATTGGTTTTGTATGTCTTAGTTTGTTTTACTTTTAGGTATTGGCTTTTCCTCTTTTTACTTTAATCACCTAATGTCATACATTTGCATGGTTTAAATAATAAAGCTATAGAAAGGGGAATTTTCAGAGGATCCTCAAGTATACACCAACCCTCACCAGCCAAGTCACCTCACTTCTGGTTATCATTCAAATGCTTCTTCATGCAAATATATCTATATACTACATTTCCCTATTTTCTCTCTCTGATATTGACATTTTAAACCTCACTCATTGGTTTTATTGAATATATTAACAATGGTATATTTTCAAATCATTTCATATATTGCATAAAGCAGACAAATATACTATTAGAAACCGTGGCTTTCAGTTTAAGGGAAAAGAGATACAAATATAAAATAAAATTGTTAGTAACCTCTAGACTATCCTCAATTTTTGTATTCTGATTTTTATTTTGTAAATGTCAGAGTGGAAAAGTTAGGCAGTGATCAAGAGTTAGGAACCTAGAGTCAGATAGGCTTGGCTTGAGGCCTGCTTCACTATTTACAAGCTGTGATTCTAAACCTCATTGTGGCTCAGTTTCCTTCTCTAAAATAGGGATGACAGTAGAATCTATATCACAGAGTTTTTTGATTATTGAGTTAATTTTTAAAAGTGTGTAGAACAGTGTCTTGCATATAGTGAATGCTCAATATTTTAAGGTTCTTAACTATGGAAAGAAGGGAGTAAATTGACTTTGAGGAGACACTTGTCAACTTCTGGAGACAATTTTGATTGTCACAACTGGAGTGGCAGTACTACTGATGCCTCATGAATAGAAGACAGGGATTCTGCTAAACACCTTACAGCACACTGAACAGAAACTCCCAAGAAGAATCACATGGCCCAAACACCAACAGTGCTGATATGTGAGTGATAACAAAAGGAATCATATTTCCTTTTTTTAACTCATGTGTTTATATTAAAGATGATAATTTAACCCTCTCTACCTGAAAATAGTTACTAATAGTGTCCTGCTGTATCTTTCAGAAACATGAGAATATTATTCTGAATATTTCCCCTCTTAAACATGTGACTCATTTAGAAAGAACTTTCCCTTAGTAGAAAAGTAACTTTTAGAACAGACTAGTTGCACAGAATTCCCTTCAACATTAAAGGGAGGAGTTGTATGTGAGGAATAAAGAGCAGAGTATGTAACTTTTTTAGTTCTTAACAAAGTTGCAATCATACTGTCATGAACCCAATAGCTTAGTGAAAAGGTCACAATTAAAGAATGGTCTTATTTCTCTATTCCATGGAAATAGGCTGAAAAACAGTAACTTCTCATGTAACTATGTATGTTTATTATTTTAAAAACAATTATGTCAACTCTTTAGGTTTTCTAAAAATTGTATTTTTCTACATATCCTAAAGTTTAGGAAAGAATACATTTTTAGGGAAGAAGATTGGCCTATATAGATTGATTTCTTTAGAGTGTCTAGGTTTAATAAAGTGGACAGGGACAATCTGAACATTGGTGTTAAAATACTAGAATTCAAATTTCAGAGTGGATGGAGACTCCTTTGAAGACCTAAACCACTATATAATGCAGACTTTATGTGAGTTGGGAGAGAGCGATCATTTTGATGTTAGTGTTCAGGAAGTTGTGTGTTACAGTTGAAAGAGCTACAATTTTGGAACCAGGTCTGGGCTCAAGAGTCAGACTTTCTAAATTCCAGCTGTATGGCTTTGAGCCAGCTACATAAACTGCTTTGAGCTTGGATTGCTTCATACGTAATAGAAAGAATACTCTACAAAACCTTTTTGATATGATTCAATAACTTGAACAAAACATCTAGCACAGAACATGCATATAGCAGGTACTCCAATAAATGTTAGTCACTTCCTTACAGCAAAACATAAAGATGCTATAATTATGACTTATAATACAGAGATTCAGATATGTTATACCCCATTTCAGGCATCCCCAGATCAACAGAAAGAGGATCATGCAGTTAATGGAACATGGCCACACCTCTGATAAGAGGACAAGGTGTACAGAGGTTAATAAGCATCTTACCTCTCATTGTGGTTGATTTAAATATGAGATTAAGTGTCATGCTTGAGTATGTATCAATAGTTAGTATAGGGTCCAAAACACTACTTTTAAATTCCTGTTGTGATGTAAAAACTACATGAAATGATTTTACTATATCTTTAAGAAATCTAATGCTTTATGGGAGTGCAAAAAATGTCCACCATGTCAAGAAGCAGAGACAGTACATTCTGAAAATCCTCATCCCGAAATGTCTCTGGGAAAACCTAGTTGAATGAAGAACAAAGGTAGACCTGACTGCATACACTGAATAAGCCACATAGCAATAGGAGGAGACAGGTATTATTTTGAGAGGGTAGTAAAACTTTGGAACTAGGTACTAAATCTGATTCACACTATCACAGCATTTTAATGTGTAGGACAGGTACAAAAAGGTGGGAAATAAGATTGTCTTCATGATTTAAATGGCTTTCTTGTGCCACATTGTACACAGAGTGTATTTTGATTAGGAAAATTGTGAAAGCAGTAGAACTGATATTTTCTATCTTTGAACCAATGAGTGATAAAATATATTGATAGATTATAGAATAATTAAAATATCAGAATGGAAAGTAAATTCAATGGGTCCTTACAGAGTTGTCATATATTTAAAATATAAGTTTTCGTTTGTTTGTAAATAGCTGGTTTTGTTTACTTTGTTTTTTTAGAGGTTTAGTCTTTTTTATTTTAAATTAGATATGTAAAAACAGGGCTTTAAACTGAGATTAATGGACTCAGTTTAGAGTTTGGAAGATTAGAATGCAAAGTTTGTACTTTTTTTGGCGGGGGGGACAGAGGATGGATAGCTTTCAAATATGCCTTGGATAAAAAAAAATATTTCAGGAATAGTCTCAGTATACACGAAACAGTATGTTAGATTGTCTTACATGAAGATTCTTGTTTTATTGCTTAAAGTATTACAAAGAGTATTACATATGTCTCCTTTTTTTATTCTCCCCTTGACCTTCCCCTAGCCTCTCACACCCCCCAGTGTCTTGTGTCCATTGGTTATGCTTATATGTATGCACACAAGTCCTTCGGTTGATCTCTTACTCCCCCACCCCCCATGGTTTTGTTTACTTTGGAAACACTTATTTTCTAGACTTTGAAACATAAATTTAAATATTTAAATATACAGTAGAGTACATTTTTATAACCTTTCCAGATTTGACAATATAATGTTCATTCACTCTAAAAACAAACTGCTATTGATTAGGAAAACCTTCAGTCTATTACTAGTCTGGGGTATCCCATCAGGAGCCGCTGGGCACCAGTATTACATTAACTGACAGGACAACACAGCATAACCACATGGGGAAGATTGGATCATGATCCTCAAACAAAGGGGTTACAGAATTTCTTCACAAAAAATAAAAATAATATTTCAAACACTCTTCTGTTTTCTAGGGCATGTGTTTCAATATCCATTCCCAAAGAAAAAACATGGCCCATTCCCAAGCTATGGAGAGAGGGCACCATGCCTCTGCCTTGGCTGCTTCAGCGGTACCCATGTTTATATTATTTTTCTCTACAAATTTGGTTTGGTGAACTTCTTTGTGTTTAGGTATTTCTGCCTGTCCTATTTCTAAACTGGGTTCTGGGTTCTTGGTGGGCAGTAAAATGGTCTCTGTTTCCTGTACAACCCCAAAAAGATGTCTGGTCAAGTTTCAAACCCTATGTGTTTAGTAAAACATCTTACTAATTCAAAATGAATTCTTATTCAAGGTAGTTCATTCCACTATCCAATTAAGAAAAAAAACATTATTGTTTTAGCCAGGTCAATAGATGAGAATATTATCAAGCCACATTTTTCTGGGTAGCTGCACGATCAAATTACTGGACAATAACCTATAACTCCCATACCACATGCAGAGTGCTGCTTTGTACCTACTGGGTTCGCTCTGAATATTTGCTGATTTAATTTGATGTCCTGGTAAATATATATTCAAGACTAGAATAATTTATATGCACTAATGTGAACATAGACTTCAGTTTGAAAAACTGAAAATAAACATAAGTAGACAGATTTTAACCAGAGATTTTAAAATGCACGGTAAGTAGTAATCTGTCGTCGTCATCTCTGCTGTGACATTTGTTTGGAGGTCATGAGGGGCTCACATAAAGGAATAATATTAGCTTCTCATCTAGTTTAAGATTCTGGGCAAAATAGTTAAGACCTGGAATCTAGGCATTGTGCCAACACTGCTGGGTGAGTTTCAACTTTCTTATAAAATCTACACATAGCGAAAGGTAGCCAATAACTCAATGCCACTCTTAAAATCTGCACTCAGCAGCTCAATCCAAACTTTAATTAATACCTTTATATACTCACATACAATGAAGAACCCACCTATCATCTAGTAATTTGCTCTAAAAGACTGGGCATAGAGTGTGAGTTATATGTGTTAGTTCCCATAAACTGAACTATAGGAAAAGTTAGTTCTCTAAACCTTGAATCTACACTCAAGGCGCTGTTGGCTAAGACAGCATTATAACCAGAAAGACCAGACTGCAGTGGTCACTACCACCAAGGAAGATGTTTTACTCATCAACACTAGATATGTTTCTACTTTAAGTTCTAAACATCAAAGATGGCTTTTTCTTTGGAAGGCAGGGTCATGATAATCAGCACAATTAATGTCAGTAATAAGCTCTCATTAGAATTGTCTCTTTGCAAACACCACCACTAAGCATGTGCCATGGTCTTACCATCCCACAAACTACTCTCACATTTTTTAAAATATATTTTTATTGGTTTCAGAGAGGAATGGAGAGGGAGAGAGAGATAGAAACATCAATGATGAGAGAGAATCATTGATCAGCTGCCTCCTGCATGCCCCCCACTGGGGAATGAATCCCAACCTGGGCATGCGCCCTTAACCAGAATCGAACCCGGGACCTTTCAGTACACAGGCCAGTTCTCTATCTGCTGAGCCAAACCGGCTACGGCAATTCTCACATTTTAGTTCTTCCTTTGTTAGTCTTCTTAATAGGTTGTCAACAATGGTTGTCTTACTTAACCTTTTCTGACTTTTGTCTTTGAAGTGGCCTGTTACATTTTTGACATTTTTAAAAGAGAATAGACCTTTCCCCATACACTCAAAATTTTAATGAAAATTAGTGGGACCCTAAGGTCAGAAGGAGTTCCAAGACGTAGGTCTGGTGACCAGTCCATGAGGTTGGACTGAAGCAGGGAGGAATTCATGAAAACAAGGTCTAAAATATCTGATTTCAGTTTAACTCAGTCACCCTATGAAGACAAAGTCTGAAATCGGGCAAAGAACCTGGTTTCCAAAAACAACATATGCAAAATGAGGGCATCTATTTTATCTTTAATTTGTCCATCCATTTTCAGAGAAGCTGCAATTAGGCTGCAAAATATTACCCCAAATATCAAAAGACCCTTTAGATTTCAGAGATCTCTGGTGGAAATGGCTTGATTTTAACCAATTTTCAGTCTTGATATTATTAGTTTCTCTTTCAAACTCAGAATGCTTGACCAGTAAGTTTATAACTTGGCCCGGATAAGAAGCAGTTAGTCTAGGTTTACAGGACCTGAGTCAAGGGTGGCCCGGTTCGGTTTGGAGTGCTCACTGATCAAATGGTTCCTTTGCATTTCAGTGAATGAAACTGCTCTCAGGTTTCTCCCATGGCAGTCCTGAGGTGCACTCTAAGAAATTCACAGTATAGAGCAGCAGTTCTCAACCTGTGGGTCGCGACCATCGGAAAACACATTTAGCATATCAGATATTTACATTACGATTCATAACAGTAGCAAAATTACAGTTATGAAGTAGCAACGAAAATAATTTTATGGTTGGGGGTCACCACAACATGAGGAACTGTATTAAAGGGTCGCAGCATTAGGAAGGTTGAGAACGAGCCAGCAGTGGGGATTTCTTTCATCTTTAACACCATTCCTCTCCATTTTAGTCTTATGTCCTCAGCCCTCCCTGACTCCTAGGGCTTTTTTTCACTCAGTAATGACTAAGATTCTGACGAAAATGCCTTCTGCCTTCACTGAGTTGCTACAAGAAAGCTATTTGAAAATAGAGTTTGGCCTGATAATAAAAATTTCTCACCCCAAAATAACAAGGCCCTCCTCTCACCTCCTCCTCTCACCTCCTTTTCTCACCACAACCAGCTCTGCCCAGTGGTGCTGCAGGATAGAGTGCTGGGCGGTAAGGAAGGATGCTCACCCTCAGGACTTAGTTATCACTCCATCATCAGACACCCACCCATGACTGCTGGAAGGCTCATCCACCCCATGTGCTCAAATCACCTTGTTTTTGTTTTTGTCTTTGTTTGTTGTTTTTACTTTTGCTTTTTGTGAATGTCAAACTAGTATCACAAATTGACAGTAATCTTAGCCACTTCTGATCACTGATCCTGACTATTAATATAGAAGTAATTATGGACTCAATAATATTCTGAAAGCAATCTGCTTACTACTGATTGTATTGCCCTCACTTTCAATTATTAAAGGAAAAACATTGAATGATGTCGGACTGTGATTTCCTCAGCATTGCCCACTGAAAGCTTGCTCTGGGTGTCCTGGCTGACCAAAGGCCTGCACACATTCCCATTATGAAATCCATATTATTGAGAGCACAGAAATTTGATATCATTTTATTTCATTGCTCAACCTATACTAATGATTTTGAAGCTAACTACAGAAAACTATCTACTGTCAGGAATTGTATATGGAAATTTTATAACTGGGGTTGTCAGAACAAACCAGAAAAATATATTATTTGAGAAAAAGTATATTCCATATAAAATTTCCAAAGCTCTAGCTCTTGTGCATATATTTTGTGTGTATGTCACAAAATATTCCACTAGTGGCCCGGTGCATGAAATTCGTGCACATTAAAAGGGAATTAATTAGAGGAAATACTTTAATATTGCTATTTGCCCTATCTCTATAATAGAAGTGTCAGATATTGAAAGAAAATTAGTAAAATGTATATGAAAATCTCCCTCCTGTCAGAGTCTGGGGCACACTGCGGGACCCAGAGTCAAGTCCCCGCTCACCCGCATACGCCTCGGAATCACGTGAGATCCAGACCAGGCCGGCCCCACCCTCATCAAGCCCCACAGGGATGGGGGCACAACCTCAGGTCCCCTGGCCTGGTGCCAGGTGGGGAGCACAGCCTCAGGTCCTGCATCAAGCCCCGCCAGGCAGGGTGTGCTGCTTCAGGTCCCCTGGCCCTGGCACCAGGGACATGGCCTCAGGTACCCAGGCCCAGCCTTAGGTTCCCCAGCCCTGGAGCTGAGGCAGGAGGCACAGCCTCAGGTCCCCCCACCCTGGTGCATGGGTGCGAGGGTGCGAGGGTGCGAGGGTGTGATGATCATTTGCATATTAGCTCTTTATTATATAGGATATGTGTGTGTGTGTGTGTGTGTGTGTGTGTGTGTGTGTGCTACTACATATACTAGTAGCCTGGTGCACAAAATTTGTGCATGGGGGTGTGTCCCTCAGCCCGGCCTGCACCCTCTCCAATCTGGGACCCCTCAGGAGATGTCCGACTGCCGGTTTAGACCTGATCCCACAGGAGCGGGCCTAAGCTGTCAGTCAGACATACGTAGTGCTGCCGTGGAGGCAGGAGAGGCTCCTGCCACCACTGCTACACTCGCCAGCCATGAGCCTAGCTCAGGGCTTCTGGCTGAGCGGCACTCCCCCTGTGGGAGTGCACTGACCACCAGGGGGAAGCTCCTGCATTGAGCGTCTGCCCCCTGGTGGTCAGTACACATTATAGCAACCGGGGTTCCACTGGTCGGTTTGCATATTAGCCTTTTTATTATATAGGATGTGTGTGTGTGTGTGTGTGTGTGTGTGTGTGTGTTGATTTTAGAGAGAGATATAAACATCAATGATGAGTGAGAATCATCAATCAACTGCCGCCTGCAGTCATACTTTGTTACAGCAGCTCTAGCAAACTCATACAGCTGTGTTAAGGGGATGCTTAATATAAGATGGGCTGACCATTAAGGAGGTGAAATTATCCAGAACCTTGTCTTTTGATGCAACACAGGGCAGTTTTTACATTATCCTATAAAAGTAATGTGTTGGATATTCACATTTGCATTAAAAAGTTCTCCTATATCAATATAAAGTTGATTTTGAAAGTTGTAAAACTAAATGCAGGGTTCCCTCCAAGATTTAAGCCCTAATTTTGGCAAATCAGAAAGAGAAGCAGGTGAGATTCACAGAAGGGAAAATTCAATAGGAGGGTTTTGGGCATCTGGAGTTGGAAACTTAGCAGGTAGTGGAGCCATTATGTCAGAAATATGGCAAAGAAAACAATAGAGGAGGAAGAAGAGGAAACTGGAGGGACTGGGAAGAGCCCAGTTTTCTGGCTGTGGGTTCCAGAAGAAGACATAGATTTTGGAGTTGCCAGTGTAAGGTCAACAGACAGGAGAGAGCTAACCAGAGATGGGACTACTAGGACATTGACTAAGGGGACCACTCACACCCTGGAGAAGTGGACTGAAAGCAGAGAGAGCAAAGTTAGTCCAGGGGCTGAATCAACAGACACCGAAGGAAGGCAAGGAGCCAAACTTAATGCTCCAGTAAACATTTTAATAACTTTGACTGTAAACAATGATATAAGCGGAGCCACTCTAAAATGGAGCCAGAGATGTCATCCCAGAGGAACTGCCTTACACTTCCTAGGCCTCAAACCTTTGTAAAGCTAAAACAGGGCAAACTAACCTGTGCACTAGGCCTAACCAACTTTGTGCCCCGATAACTTTATGACAACTGGGCTAATGACTACTGGATTAAAATTTTGAAACACATAGAATTATTGTCACCATGATATCTTATCTGCACCAACAGAAATGCTTTTCTTCTATTGATGTAATTCTTCCCCTTCCCTTTCTCAAACATACCCTTTGCTTTTGTCTCCTAATCAGAACATTATGTGGGCATGTGGGCTTCTGCCTGAATTAATTATGTCCAGAATGTCATTTTACTGATCTCAAATAAATGTTTGTTGTCTCTCACTTAGAAAGGCCTTTTTGTTTTAAAGTTTTATCTAGAAGTTTCCCAGGAACACCGACCTTATGTGTCAACTTATTTGTACAAAACTCAAGTAGCCAACATGGAAGTTTGCATTCAAGTGCAGAAAGAACTCAATTCTCTCTTCACTAAGTTTCTTTTAATCAGTCCAGATGGATTCAGAGGGTCTCTTCTGTAATCAAGCTCCCAAATCTACATTTTGTCACCTCCACAGTATGTGGAAGCTGTCCCATGGGCATAGCTTTGTGTATTTCAGCAAATATACAAACTGTTCTGCAGGCAGAGGGGAGATTTATTTACAAGTTCTCAAAGTGGCTTGGAAATTCATATAAGACATAAATATTGATATATGGGTAATGGTTAAATGGATGAGTGCCTTTTATTATTATAATAAACTTTTTTAAAAGTAATTGTTTTTTCTATGAAGTAAATATACCAATTGCAAACTAGTGATATATGAATATAGATCTAAATAAATAAATTGTTAAAAAGATATTTTATCTGCTATCTTAACCATGCAGGAATTATAGAAGCTATAATATCATTGTTTCAGCAATTGTGTTAGTTAATTTTTTGTTTTTCAGAAAGCTGGTACCCACCCCTTGGAAATCAAAGGGGTGTTGGTTAAAATATAGCTGTCTGGCCCCACCCTCCCCTACTGAATCAGAATCACTGGGGGCCAGAGGTTGGACATCCCCATTTTTAATTAGATCCCTTAGAGAATTTTTATTTACTCTGATAGTTGAGACTATTGGCTTTTAGAGATTAAAAAGTGCTGGGAAAATAGTTAATGACCTCATAACTTCTGCATGTCCTGCCACCCATTAGAGATACACATACATTACTTTATCCCAAATTTAAGTCACTCACTATTTGTCCTCCCAAGAAGTTCTCAAGCCCTAGCTGGTTTGGCTCAGTGGATAGAGCGTTGGCTGTGGACTGAAAGGTCCCAGGTTTGATTCCGGTCAAGGGCACATGCCCGGGTTGTGGGTTTGACCCCCAGTAGGGGGCATGCAGGAGGCAGCCGATCAATGGTTCTTTCTCATCATTAATGTTTCTTTCTCTCTTTCCCTCTCCCTTCCTCTCTAAAATCAATAAAATATATTGAAAAAAATTAAAAAAAAAGAAATTCTCAATATCTACGAGATGCTGTCTTAACTCCACACTCCTGCCTTGGGCTGGGGTCCATGCCTCCCTGGGGATCACCTCAGCCCTGGGTGACCTGACCTTCACCTTGACTGCATCCCTGGCTCTTTCTGTGGCTACAGAACTGCCCATCACACACTGCAAATAATCTCCGCACCAGAGTGTGTCTATTAGGTAGTTTGTTATTTCCAGGCACACATCTCAGTTGATTTTTATTCTTTCCTTAATTTTATGTGAAATTTTCTGATTCATATCGAGCAAAAGAGTCGAAAAAAAACCTGACAAAGCAGACCTCATTGTATCTTTATCACTCCTATATTGGCTCTGAGGGTGATTAGAAAGGTAGGCACAGTCCTCAAAGAATCCCCAGTGATACAAGGCTATTCTTAATTCTATAATTGGTGTCTGCATGTTTTTCGGGTGCAGACTTTCTTTTCTCTGACCAATGCAAGGTATATTTGGAAAGCATTCTCTCCACAGCTTCCCAAGGCGCCTGTTTCAGGTGCTGACCAAACACAGGTAACTTGTTGTAGGGGCCCATATGGAGGGCAGCTGGGACAGTGCATTACTTCACTGCTTGTGCCTCAGCCTTCATGGGGCTGCAGGTGGAACCGACAAGCATGGCAGTGTCATCCCATGAGCAGGATGGGGAACCCTTCACAACACTTACCCTGTCTCCATGTGCAATTGAAAATAATTTTGAACCTAAAGATAATGTAAACAAATGTTTTCCATTCATAGACAAAGAAGTGACAGTACTCAAAGACATCCTCTGATGCTCCTAACCAACAAATATCAGGGGGGGGGGGACCCTCATGATCCTGTTTTGAGTACTTAGGGGTAACCGTGTTATGTGGGACTGAGGGTGCTGGATGGAGAACCCCGCTCAAGTTAACATGGGCAGAAGCCTGAGTCTGGGAAGGAGGTTATGCTTGCGGTGGGGTCCGGACACTGGCAGCAGGGCATCTCGGGACGGCCCCTCTCACCTCTGCTGCTCTCAGCATACAGATGGGTTCTTTCTCAGGCTGATCTGTTTGCTCTGTATTTGAAAACACATCTGGCTCTCCTGGGGAAGAGTGATATTTACTCAGTACTTATTTGGAAATCCTGAGAGAGGACTCTAGTTTCCCAGAATGGCTTGGTAATTATAACTGGTGCAGCCCAGGTCAAGTGTCCACACTGGGGCCACCTGCTTAAGGGCAAGGGGTGGAGCTCTGGGGAGTTCTAGCCTTGGAGGTGATGGCTTTCCATGAAGATAATGCAATGGGAGTCTAAATTGTCATTTAGGAATACAAAAAAAAATGCTATTGAGTCACAAAGTCTCCAAGTAATGGTAGGTGATTAGAATGCTCACAAACCTCTGTCATTTTCTTCACTAGTGAGATCACCCAAGACCTGTTTAAACCTGAGATTATTTAATTCCTTATCAAATTAAGTATTAGATTTTAAAATAAATGAGAATAAAATGACCAATGATTACAGAATATTTACAGGGCCTTAACATTTTTTTTCTTTTTTCCTATAATGCCCTTTAACTATGCAAATAATATTTTACAGGTGATAAACCAGTCTATCTTTAATACTTTGGGCCATAAGTGCAGAGGAACATGTACCTTCACAGAGCCTGAGTCATACATCCGGGGTGCTACTGGCTCTGCTGGCACTGTGGTTAGTAGTTCACATATAATAAGATATTTGATCATACGAATCCCTTGTAGAGTACCCATCAGACCCACTTTACAGATGGAGATTCTGAGTCTCAGGGGCACCCGTGATGGTTGCCTGGCAGAACACTTTACATGGGCCTAGTGCTCAGCTACTAATTATTTCAATCACTGTTTTTTACTCTGTTGTCCAGGCTGGATATCTGTTCTCTAGGAGGTGTTGCCTCTCCCTGCCCCAGTGGGTGCCCGTCTCAGGCAACATTGGAGGGGCCAACATGTGAAGCTGAGGAGGCCGCATCCTGAAGGCAGGCACCACCAAAGCCTGGTCTCAAGGATCAATGGCTATCTCTAGTCACAGCTGAGCAGGGAAGTCAGGCAGCCAGGTCAGAGCTCCCATGTGGCTGGGACTGGCCGGGTAGTCCAGAGACTGGAAAGCAGTCACTTCAACTGCATGACAGAGAGAAGGCGACAAGTCCCGGAAGGTCAAGGCAAGATATGAAAGAGTGAAAGAATATGGTGTACCTGAGACCATTGATGTCATTTAAGGTCTTCCACCCACCAAGGACTGAGCTGTATTTCAACTCTGTCTTTAGCATTTACATATATAACTGTATTTTGTTTTACAGCTGGTTGGATAACTTAAAAATCAGTTCACTGAAAACAACAGGTCATGAGTGACCTGGATTTCAGCATCTTCAACCAAACATTAAGCTAAGAAGTTTTATAAAAGCTCAACCCAGGTTGACTTCTGAATGTTCTAGAGCATTTCCTGGTTATTCGCAGAGAAGTATTGCCTGAACCCCACATTTGAGTGTGGATGTGTATTTTGTTTCATGCAATTTTATCAAAGTTCTCTGCGACTTTATCAACAAATGAGAAAGTGATTATTCCTTTGCTTTACAAAATAAAAATATCCCCCTACAACACTTTTTAAATAATTGCCTGATTTATTTTAATAGGATATGCATTCATTTGCTATAGATTCTGTAAGATAATATAAATATATGACTACATTTGAACATTTTCAATGTCTTGCTAATTTGAAATGATCTTTAATCTTAAAGACAAATGAAACAACTGGAGATATCTAACTTAAACATTGGCACAAGGTAGAGATGCTTATCCAAACTGTTTGAAAAGACGTGCTAGATATAGGCAACTGAACAGATCTATTAAACAACATAAAACTCCCCACTCTTATCACTTGCTTCAGCAACCATTAATTAGTTCTGAGGATAGAAATGCAAAATCTGTTACAGCATCTGGAGATAGGGTCTTTAAGGAGGTAACTAAGTTAAATAAGACCATAAGGTTGAGGCCCAAATCTGATGGGACTGGGGTTTTATGAGAAGAGGATTAGAGAGAGATCTCTCTTTCTCTGACATGTAATACGAGTAAGAAGTTGGTTGTGTGCAAGTCAGGAAAAGGGCCTGACCAGAAATAACCCTACCATGCCGGAGCCCTGATCTCAGACTTCCAGCCTCCAGAACCGAACCTAGAAGTAAATGTTTGTTGTTTAAGATGCCAAGTCCATAGTATTTTGTTATGTCAGCCTGAGCTGACTAAAAGAGTGCCCTTGCTCTGAGTGTTAAAGCCTGTGCTCTAGATCTTTCTAGAAGGGCAAAGCTGCCACCTTGTATTCCCTGTCTGTGCATTTTGGGTGCCCCGTGGAAGGAGGCCCGACAGTGCCTGAGAAACACATATTAGTGTCCCTTTGCAGTACTTTTAGCAATTCAAGTTTGGTCCCTGGGAAAACACCACAGTCACAGCTTTTGTTTAAATCATTAACTTATGTGTCCTATTTATCACACCCAGAAGGTTGCTTGGCTTCTGAAAAATAATATTAATGTTTTGTTTTGTTTTTAATTAAGGCTGGCATGGAGATTGCCACAAATAGTTAATTTCACACTGCTTTGTGGCACCCTGCAAATTATCATGTGTGTAAATTGCTTTAATGCTGATATTCTCTTTCCCATGAACATTCAGTGATTCCCGCATGTCCTAAGGATTGTAATAAGAAATGAATTTTTCTTTAGCTTCATAGAAAATCATATTAGGTGTAATTGGATAAAACTAGGAATAAACAATCAATCATTCTTCGTTTGGGCTCAGGTTTATATTTAGGTCATTAGACTTTAAAAAAAATATTGATTTTTAGAAAGAGGGAAAGAGAGGAGAAATAGAGAGAGAGATTGATGTGAGAGCATAACATCGATCTGCTGCTTCCTGCACATCCCCTACTGAGGGTCAAACCTGCAACCTGGGCATGTACCCTGACTGGGAATCGAACTGGTGGCTTTTGGTGTATGGGATATTGCTCAACCAATGGAGCTACATCAACCAGAGTTCAATAGACTTTTTAAATGGCATTGCTTCTGCTTCTTGTATTTGAGCAGTGGGCGCCACGGGTAATCACATGACTGGTCAATATGTTGCAGACTTCTTCTTATATCCTCATCTGATGGAAGGAGCAAGAAATCTCTCTTAGACCTCTTTATAAGGAACTAATGTCTTTCATAAAGGCTCTGCCCTGATGATCTAGGAACCTTCCAAAGACCCCACCTCCTAGTACCATCACATTGTTAGGAATTTAATACATGAATTTTAGAGGGACACAAACCATTAGACCATAGCTTATATAATTTCAGAAATTAAATTTTAAAATACCTGGAAACAGTTTATCACTTTGGATCTTGCTATGGGAATTTCCTTGGTGGATCTAAGCCATGTTTTTTTAGGACTTATCATTCCCCACTTTCTGAGTGGTTCCCCCAACACTCCAGGAGTTATGAGGTTTTCCATCTTTTGGGTAGTTATTTCTCTTTCTTAGTTTCCTCACACAAAGGTACTGATACGTACCCTGCTGAGTACTCAGGAGAGACTGTCACACATCCCCAGAGAGCCTTCTCTGTGCAGTGGTCTCCCCTCCATTGCGACGCTCTGCAAACTACCCACTTTGCTCTTCCTTATCTCCTCGATCTGTCTTCTAGAGGTATTGCTTTCAAAGTTCAAAAGTCATACTTTTACTCACCATGCAGCACTCTTTCCTTAATTCTGTACTTCCGTTAACCAAGGCATATATTTTTTGGTCTGTCAAAGAGGAAAATTATCTTGGGGATTAAAAAAAAAAGACCGCCCTTCTTATATGAGACTTTATGATTACAGAGTGATTGCAGGTCCTTGGTAAGGTCTTATGTTGCAGGAAGTATGTCTTCTTATTTGGCTTGTTATTATTTTTCAGCAACAAAAATAGAACCTCTTTGATTTTCTTTCCACCTTACCGAGAGGCTGAGACGGTGCAAGTAGACAGGCACAGCCAGATCACCTAGGGTTCCATATATTCCTGCTTTTCATTTGTTTCTTATAGAGCAGCAGAAAGAAGTTACTAAGATGTTTACTAAAATTTGATCCTTGGGCTCTGGGATGTATGAAGATAGATTACTTTTGATAAAGTGATTATATAAATTCAGTTATTCAGAAAAAATACAGGAAATTAATATAAGTATTTAATTCATGGCAAGCATGTGTATATGTTAGCATTTTGCTTTGCTAAGATTGATGCTACATTTTGCTAAATTTAGTTATTTGAAATGTCCTAACTACTAGATGAAGTCATTCTCATAGCAGATTCTGCTTTCCTTATCTTTACTCCAAATATTTATATTTTTACTATTTTACTTAGTTTTAAAATATTTTGGAGTATGTATTACCAAAAAATTAAAGGTATACTTAAAACCTTGATAAGACATTGATCTTTATTATATTAACCTTTCCAAATTGTAAGCTTCAGCTGTGCCCATCTATCAATGTCTAACTTAATAGATCCAATCACTGGTTTTAAGTTTATTTTAATTAAAACTTTAAGCTGGGTCGTTGCATTAACACTTACATTTGTTCTTTGTTTAAATATTCCCTAAATGATAAAACTCTCAAGGTATTTCTTGAGGACATGATCTACCAAATTGCTTTAATGGATATTATACAACAGAGAAATAGTAAATCATAAGGAAAATGTGTGGGACACTTTGAACATTACTTTATACAAATATTTGGGAAACTCTTGTGAACTATAATACTATTTCTTGGGTCTGAAAATTATGACTGAGACATTATCCTATAACATTATAGCCAAACTGGTCTAAGTAAAACCTCAGGTGTATCTGAATAGCCTCTCCCTCAAAGGGGATGGTCTCAGATTTCCTAAATTGTTTGCAGCAAGGCAAGCCAGTGGAGGAGAGAAATTATATATATATATATTCACCAGGATTTTTTTCTCCAAAGCAGGAAGGCACTATCCACATATTATAAATGTTACACCAGCCCTGTGTTTATTCTCTGAGATGGCGAAGAAGGGTCAGCTCTACCGAATGTGGACCAGGCATTGCCAGGCTGTCAGAGTACTGCATCTCTCAATTCCCAGTGGCCTCTCCTACTCAGGGCCACATAATTGTGTTATCCTCACATTTTTGACAATCATCTTTTAAGTACACAATCCAGTGCACAATTCAAATCACCTCCCCAAAACATGTCACTCATCATAGCCTATTCAGGAGTCCTAGTTTGACCCACAGATATATATATAATCATTAGCCACAGAACACTAAAATAAAGTTGTTTTTTATGTTGTTGTTTTTTTGTTTTAATAAAGCAGAATCACCACCCAGTGTGTTTCCTAATGCTCTGGTAAGTGTGAGGACATATTATTCCAAAAGTCACCAGCTCTGTGTGGTATATCTGTGTCAAGATGGTGAACACTGTTCCTGATTTGGGAATCCCATTGGAGAACCACACCCTCACCACTGTTTGTAGGGTTGACCATTGACCCTAGTTTCTAGGAGGAGGTACATGCAGCAGGAGTATAAATTAGAAAAAATACATACACACCAAGTTGTTAGAGGTTGTTCACGTGGCTATATAGCCAGGTTAGCAGACAGGAAACTGCTAAAGTCCAGAATTCCCTTGAGGATACACATTTGGGAGAAAAATTAATTTTAGGATAGTCCTCTGACTCCATGTATGGTAACCCTTTAATATCATCTACTCTGTTGCTTGGTAATTGAAGCACTTTAAGCAAATGTTGCAGTTAGGTACAAGATTGTCTGTTTTAGTCCCCCAAATGGAAGATGTAAGCATGTGGTTTGATTCTAAAAAATGATGTCATCACTGTTTTGAGGTTCCATTTTTTTTGGAATAAGTAATGAAATTCCTTTCTAATTTTCCATTGCAGAAATAAAACTATGACACAATGTCAATGATCAAACCATTATGTATTAAAGAGTGAGTAACCCATCAAGTTTCAAATACCTTTAATAAAGGGGCAGGGTCTGAGGTCATCTCTGTCTGTATGGCCCTAGCATGGGGCCTTTACATAGTAAGGAGTGCAGTAAACACTTGATCACAATGCTAAATATGAAGCTGTTCATTATTGCTTTGTTTGATTGACAGTTTCTCTTTATGGCATATTCTCATCTATGTACTAATGGGACAAATTATTGATGGGATTTCCTAGTTTGCTTCAACAATCTAATCCTACAAAGGTTATGAAGTGGAATATCGCCATCAACATTATACTGTGTGCCAAATCTCCTTCCTCCCTCTTCCTTCTCCTCCTTCTATCTTCTCATCTTCCTGTTTTTCCTCTCTCTCTCTCTCTCTCTCTCTCTCTCTCTCTCTCTCTCTCTTCCTCTCTCTCTCCTTTCCCTCCTCCATTTTCTAGATGTGTGTGGTTCCTGTTCCATCATTGGCCATCTATTGGTACGTGAAGTGAGGAAAGAGGAAGCCTGTGATTCATTTATTTACATAAAGTTGTCTGTTGAGTCTTCTTGGAAAAGTTGAACAATGGTTTTTGTTTTCAAAATATTTAACTTTTGTCATGAAGTTATTTTTTTCTGAGCACTTATAATTTGTCTTTCTCTTACCATGAGTGTTTTCTTTTGATAGCAAAAAAACGAATGTTCTGTACTCTAGGTTATTATGTTTCTAAACAACTCAGCTGATAGGATAACTTTTCAAGCTTTTTGATACTTGTGAACTTATTTGAAGTTTACTCTCTCTAACTTCACAGACCTTCATGTAATGATTCCAAAGTCCCAAATAAAAACAACACAAATTCAACATTTAGATATTTTTTATTATGACACAGCTTTCAAATATGTGAATGTTCATAGAGGAAAGCAGCTAATTTTTTTTTTTTATCAAGGGACATGGAATCATCTATAGAGGAAATGTGAAATTAACAGATCACAGATAGTCATATTTTTTCACAATTATACCAGTTTGAGTATTCTGAAAAGCATGTCATAATGTAAGTTAAAATCAAATTGTATATGTTTTTTACTGCTGTCAAATATCAAAGTAGCTGTCATTGTTAGTATATGAATAAATACATTATTTCAACTTTTGGTGCCATTGATATTATGGGCTGAATAATTCTTTATTGCTGGAGCTGTCTTAAGCATTGTAAGAAGTTTAGCAACGTCTCTAGATTCTACCTGCTAGATAGATGCTGGTAGTAGAATTCCTCATCCCCATCATGATAATAAAAAATGTCACCAGTCATCACCAAATGTTACTTGGGGAGGCAAAAATCACCCTTGATTGAGAACTACTGGTACATGTAATAGAATCAAACACCTCAAATAAACACACAATTCCAATGTCAATTTAGGAGAGATATTTTTATAACTTTGTGTCAAATGTTAAATGATCAAAACAATTCACTTAATTGATTTTTCTCCTTTCAAAATTTTATGTATGTATTTATTTTTAACTTTAAATAGGCATAATAAGAGTGCATATTCTGACCCATCAACCAGTCCCTCATAGTGAGTTCTTTCATAAGCCAGTAGAACTACACAGATGAATGTATCTTTATAGCACTACTGGACATTTAGACCAAAACAGGAAGACAACATTCAGTCTGCATACAAGGTCATAACAAGGAACAGCTACAGGGTGAGCCCTACATAAAAGTCAATCTAAAGCCACTGTCAATTTAGCATTTGAGAAAGGTATTGATGCTACAATGGGCTAGCCATCCTGGGCATTAAGGTACAATGAAAATATCTACAATGAGGGCATGGGAAAGCCATCCTCCCCCTTTATTTAACACAACCAAACATTGTGTTCTAATGGTACATTTTGAAAAGGTATATTGAAAGATGTCTAAAAAAAAGGTGTCCCTAAAAGGAAGGTACAGCGGACTCTGCCATGTGGAAATAGGAGCCACACTCATTCAGCACTGGGATGTACTTCTGGGAGAAGGGAAAGTGTGAAATGCAGACCCACAGTAAATATACTTGCCCTAAAATTTATGTCAATTTATTTTATCTATATAAATGTATCTGTATACATTTTGTATATATGGTGAAGAAACTTGGTCTGTTTAACACAATAAATGGGAGAATCTGTGGACCACAGCTGTTGTTTATACGGTTTCAAAGGCTGCCTTGCTGAGAGAGATTGCATGAACTCCGTACATAAGAAGAACTAGGATCAACCAATGGAATTGTCTCACACTGCACCCTAAGATGTGAAAGTGTGGTCAAGTCCAATCCTAATGGCTTCTTTCTCCACCTCGGGATTTCTGTGAGCTCTGAAACAACTTTCCTGCCATGAGCACCATAGATCACTGTGGCTCAACGAACCACAAAATCCGTTCCAGTGATTGGCTATGGCAGTTGATGGACTGTGAATGCAGAGAAGCAGAAAATAAGCTCTGCAGCAGGCTCTTAATCAAGTAAAGACTCAACAGTTTAATAAGTCTATAACTTTCTCCCCTTCAGTAATAGTAGGGCAGTGCAGCAATATTGTTTCAGACGAAGGTTGATATGTTATCTCAGTAGATAACTTCATCCATATTTCACAATGAGACCATGGTTGGAATTTATCTGAATGAATCACTCCATTTCTCTTTTCTCTATGCTTCTTAACCATATGCCAATAGTTCATCTATCCAATGTCCATTTGTACATACACACCCTTGAGAATGAAAATGTATGCCTCTGCCTTCTAAAAACACAGCTGTAAATTTCTCCCATCAAGTCTAGAATCCCTCTTGCAAATTATCAAAAAGTTCAGCATCTTCTTTTTGAGAACTCCACCCCTCCACGACTTTCCTCAGAACTCTGGTATTGGACTGTACCCTTTGATTTCAAAGACAGGCAGAGAAATAATGCCGAGTGGAAAGAGTTGACTAGAGAGCTGATAGTTTGGAATCACCTCTGCATTTATTGTTACCTGACTGATCTTTGTCCACCATGGTGCTAATTTGCTTCTTTAAGGCTGTCACCTGCACTGATCCCTGAGGAACTCTATGCTAGACACAAGGATGGTTCTCTTCAGCTGGTGATGTTCATACTTCCCAAGGCATGACTGTCACATCAAGGTGGGTGTATCAAAGGATATTCCAGCCTTAAGCCACACACTACAGGAAGCAGACCTGCTCTGTTAGCACACACTCTGAGCATCAAGCCAGAATCCCACTGCACACTTCTTCCCTGTGGAGAGCCCACTGTCGGTGCCCGTCCCTTGTTCTATATCAGACAAGAGTCTGAAGCAACCCATCCCACTCACCCTCTTCTACTTCTGGCTATTTACAATTTATTTCCATAAAGGTTCTTGGCAGAGCTAATGAAGATCTTTTCTAAGATGACTATGTGTGACTCAACTTTTTTTTGTATGTTTTTTTTTAATTAAGACTCAAGCAAGCCATACAAAACTTCTACACACCCACATGCACAGTTATACTCACACACTCACATACACTCATATATTGCACTTTAATTAATCATATCAATAAGTCATGTGAATATAGAAATAAAAAGTACTTCAGACTTACTCAAATCTATAGGATGTTCCTTGCTGGTTCATAACTTAGTGTTCCCATTGTTACTGTTTTCAGTTAGCATATTTAATGTATGGTATATAATTTATATTCTCTCCATACTTATTTTTTTCTCCTTACTGGAAAATGTATTGCTTTCTTTCTGTTGGGCTCAGATTGAGTTGTGAACATTTCTTGGAAGAAGAGGCATGGGTACAGGAGCCCCTTTAATATTCTTCACTGTGGGTGTGTGAAATCTAAAATGACCATAGAACCATACTTCTAAGCCCTAAATAAGCTTCCCTGTGTTGTATACTACACTGGATAATTTAAAAACAGGCCACGTATTGGGCCACATTGTTATAGGTTCAGTAAAATTTGCATGTGCTTCATTTCTGGTAAGATTTTTATCAGGCATAACATTCCAGGAATTTGATTTGTCAAAAAATAAATTTGAAAGTAAGAATATCTGTTAAGCCAGAAATACTTTTCTTAAGATTTTTTTCCTAAGGAAATGAAGACATAAACTATGTAAGAATAAATATATTATTAATTCAATGTAGTGCATAATAATAAACATTGGAGACAACCTAAATTTCAATACTAATGAAATTTTTAATTAAGTTAATAGTCATAAGATCAGATGCAAAAGAATCATTAAGATTATTGTGTTTGCAAAAAATATTTAATTGGTATGAAAATTATTCATTATGCAATATTTAGTGAAAAAAATATGTCCATGCAGTTACTCTATTTTGTACATTATATGCATAAAAATGACTGGAAGGAAATCCAACAAATCATCATGTGTTTATCTGTAGGTCACAATAAACAGTTTCATTCTTTTTCATACTATTCTGTACAGTGCAGTTATATTTACTGTGCATATAGATTCCTTGAGATGATAACTATTGGGACAACATTTTGTAATGCAGTCAGTCTCTGCCAAGATCAGTTTTGCCTTCACCTTTCAGGGGACATTTGCAACATCTGGAGACATTTATGATTGTTATGACGGGATGGGATGTTTGTTACTGGCCATCTAGTGAGTAGAGTCCAGGGGTGCTGCTAACATCCTACAATGTACATAACTGCTGCCCCCCCAAAAGAACATTCTGGCCCCAAATGACAAAAGTGCTGAGGTTGAGGAACCCTGAAATAGTAAAGAGTACTAGGTCAGAAACCAGGTTTGAAATCCTGACTTCTCTCTTAACTGCGTGGCCTCAGGTGAATCGTTTGACCTCTTGGTGATTCAGTTTCCATATCTGGCAAATAGGGATTACAGCAGTCATCTCACAGAAAAGTCATGGTACTGAATGGATTAATAAATAGTAAAAAATAAATTAATAAATACTGAACAAGTATGAATAAGTACTTTGGTTATCCACATACCTCAACCATTCATTTCAACATTGTGAAAAAAACACAGTGCAAATAATAAAGCAAATACCTAAAATAGTCAAGTAGTGATACTTATCTTATTTTCTTCAGATTTAAAAAAAATTAAAGTAGCATTACACTTAAATGATATGTTGATTAGATTGTATTTATTTGCTTTCTTTCCAGTCCAGTTTATCTTCCTACCTCCCAATCAAGAATATTACAGACATTTTTCTTATCAATTATTTAAGCTTTACCACAAATAAATATATGTATCATTTATATCTATTATGCACCTATCAAGTTATAATCATCTTTTCATCCACCGCCTATTTATTTATCCATCTAGCTAACATCTAATTATTTTGTGGATTTTTAATATCAAAATAAGTTTGTCAATTATGTAAGCTTATTCCTTGTTCTGCTCTTGTTCAGAACAAGGCAGCAAAATAGCATGGTTTAACGTGGTTCCAAATACAGTTCTTTTAGTTGTATGTTGTGGTTCCTACTTTTTTCATCCCATTTTTAGTAAAACATAAACAATACATTTATTATTAATAGTTAATTTTTAATTTTTTTTAATTTATTGACTTCAGAGAGGAAGAAAGAGGGAGAGAAAGATAGAAACATCAGTGATGAGAGAGAATCATTGATTGGCTGCCTCCTACATGCCCCCTACTGGGGCTGAAGCCTGAAATCTGGGAATGTGCCCTTGGCCAGAATCGAACCCGGGACCCTTTAATCTGCAGGCCGACGCTCTATCCAATGAGCCAAACCGACTAGGGCATTAATAGTTAAATTTATTATTAACATAATTTATTATTTTTGTTATTTCTATTAACTTTCATACACTTTTCTTTTCCTTTAAAAATATTTTCTTAATTAATTACATGGTAAATTCTTATCTTTTTTGCATGTGTGGAAATGTCCTTATCTTGCCCTCACACTATAACAATAGATCAAGTGGGTTTGAAAACAGGGTCCACCATTATTTTCCTTCAGCCCTTTGCAGACATATATTTGTATGATGTTCCAGCTTATGTTGTTGCCGAAGAGATTCTTATTGTCTATGTGGTTATTCACATTGACAATTATGAGTTTATTTTGTTAAATCTCTGAATACCTTTTCTATTTATAATTTTATTAAAATATGTCTAGTGTGGACTTATTTTATTTATTCCTATCAGCACTAGACATGTGCTGAATGTCTAAGAGCCAGGGAACAAAAGCATGACTGTTATCACTTAAAATATTGTCCCTCCACTATTTCTTTCTTTCTTTTGTTTAATCTTTAAAACATTTATTAACCTTTTAACCCTTGCAATGTGTTTTTATAATTGTTTTACTATTAACTAATTTTCTCTTCAGTTGTTTCTAATCTAGAGTTCATCTTTTCATTGAGTTTTTTTTTTTTAACAATTTGTTTTTTTTATTTTTAGGATTTTTAATAGGTTCTTTTTCATACCAAATGTATTTTTCAATCATGTCATTTTCATTAATTTTATGGATGTTACTTAACCCTTCATTTGTTTGTTTCTTCATTAATTTGAAAATATCCTATTAATATCATTTCCAGACTATTCTGTCATTTCCATTTTCTGATGAGACATTTCTCCCATTTTACAACTTTGTTTGTTTTGTGTGTATATTCTCAGCCCTTCATTTTAAAAAAAATGTGTATCTCCCATGATCTTTGGCCACTGGGAGTGAACATCAAAGTTTTTTCCTTTGGCTTCTGCTTAGTTCATTGTGATCCATTATTCTATTCTCACTCTTTGGGCCAATTGGTTTTACTGTATTCCATAGCTCTGGGCTCCCTGTTACCCCCTGTTTACACTGCAGGGTGCTAAGCACCATGGAGGCTAGGCATAGTTAAACAGGGGATGTAAGGAATAGGTGGTTATGCATTCTGTCAAACTAATATACTTATACCTGATTTATTGGACTTGACCTGAACTTACTCTTCATAAGGGCAGGGACCTGTGTCTGTTTGTTCTTGACAAACCTCCAGCGTGTAGAGCTGTGTCTGGCAGCCAGCAGAGACTGAGGGAATGTGTACAGAATGAATGGATGAGTCCTGATGCTTCTGCCCCATCCTATGATCACAAAGATATTGTGGCATGTGGTTGTCAGACTAAGGATGCAGAATTGAAAATGCCTCACGAATAGGATTATTGCCACATCGATGTTTTATATCACTTCTCTCCTTCACTCCCAGCGTGAGGCTGTTCTGTTTCTATTTAAATTTAACTCAAATGTTCCTTGGAAATTCATGGATGATTTCAGAGCTAAAAAAAAAAGAATATTCAATTGGAACCTTTAAGGTAATTTCCATTCAGTGTGTTGTTTGATAGCATGAAAACAGATGGAAAGAAGCATCTTTATCTTCTCTTTATGGTGCACTCGAAATAAAAACTTAGAAAGTTGTCATGAGATGAGGCCTATAATTAAAAACAATTTGAGTTGATTTAACAGTTGGCTAAGCAATACTTTCAGTTCCTTTTTGCATCATCAGAGACTAAGATGGAAGCTCCCTCTTTGATTGTTAATTATTCTTTTTTATTACAGTCATGACACTTAAGATTTTTTTGTGTGCTTTAGTCTTCTCTGTAATTTATTGTTATAGTTAAAACCTTTATTTCTGCCTTGCCAAAGTTGTGTTTTTTGTTTTTTGTTTTCTGCCTAAATCTTCCAGCAGGAAAATTACCTCCAAGTCTCCCTTAAAATCTAAAGCATAACTTGGCAGGACACCTCTGCTACGGACATAGCATCAGAGTATGGCCTCCACTGCCTTCATCACCAAACCCCTTGACATCACTCATTAATTTCTCCCCATACCTGGGAACTGGGAAGGTCCCCTGCCACTCACCAAGTTGTCCTGACTATTTCTGTTCTCAGTGTAAAAAAAAAAATTTTTTCTTTATGAGGTACCTAGAGAATAAGAAAAAAAATACATAGAGGAAAAAAAATCAAAATCAACTGTAATTACACCATCAAAAGAAATGCTCATGGGTATTTTTTAAGGGATAGCTAGTTTCTGAATATGTGCTTTTGAATCTGTTTAACCAGTTATTACTATACCATGAGACTTTTCCCCTATGCAAAAATAATATACTTTGAGAGTGCCATTTGCTGGCTGAATAAAACCCCCTCTAAAGATATATTGATGTAATTTACCATCCCTTTAATATTGGATGTGAATATTGTTTAAAATCTATATATATAAAAGCCTAAGCAACCAACCGAATGATCAAATGATCAGATGACCGGTCACTATGATGCACACTGACCACCAGGGGACAGATGCTCAAAGCACAGGATCGAGCTCCCTCCTGTCTGGATTGGGCATGTGGGAATTGGGCCAAAACTGGCTATCTGCATTCCCCAAGGGGTCCCGGATTGCAAGAGGGTGCAGGCCAGGCCGAGGGACCCCACTGGTGCATGAATCCGTGCACCAGGCCGGGCCTCTAGTGTTTTATAATAAGTAATAATGTCTGATTATCTTTACAAATATACATCTGTTTATATCTCATATTTATCAGCAAACTAGTACATTTCCAAAAGTCCACAGCTTTTAGGAATAGTTACTAATTATTATATTTTTTTTTCTTTTTGGTAAAAACAATTATTTTCTCTTATCAGGATAATTGAAAATAGGGTGTTATATTAAGATGAAGAATTTGACTGAATAACAGATTTTAAATGCCTTAGCATTCAGCTAATTATTATTTGTACTAGAAGTTACAGCAAATCACAAAACCACAATTTGAGTTGACATTCTCAGAAACACAAATTTCTTCTTCATTTAAAACATCTTCTAATTTGGGGGTCCCTTCTTGGGCTGACCCAGTGCCACTCACTATACGTGGCAATGCAGGCCAGGGAGCATGTGAGTAGATGGTGCTGGGGAAAGGGGTGAGGGCACTGTCCTTGACAATGCTTTACATAGTCACCTGAAGATGGCCAGTGAGGCCATGCTGCAGCAGCTGTGCTCACTTCCAAAGTCAGTGAGCACCTCTATGGGTTAAATTTTGTAGCCCCAAAAGTTATGTTGATTTGCTCTTCCTCGGGCACTGCCTAAAGAGGTGGCAGCCATCTCCTATTAAGCACCATGGCTGTCCTCAGACCCCTAGTGAAACCCAAGATTATAAAAAAGAGGAGCAAAAAGTTCATCCGGCACCAGTCAGACCGATATGTCAAAATTAAGGGGAACTGGTGGAAACCCAGAGGCATTGACAATAGGGTGCGTAGAAGATTTAAGGGCCAGATCTTGATGCCCAAAATTGGTTATGGGAGCAACAAGAAAACAAAACACATGCTGCCCCATGGCTTTTAGAAGTTTCTGGTCCATAATGTCAAGGAGCTTGAAGTGCTGCTGCTGTGCAACAAATCTTACTGTGCTGAGATTGCTCACAAGGTCTCCTCAAAGAACCGCAAAGCTATTGCGGAAAGAGCAGCCCAGCTGGCCATCAGGGTCACCAATCCCAATGCCAGACTGTACAGTGAAGAAAATGAATGGATGGATTGTGTACACATTGTATGTGTGTTAATAAAACCACAAAATTCTGCAAAAATAAAAGATATGTTGATTTGCTAATTCCTGGTAACTATGAATGTGACGATATTCACAAATGGCATCTTAGCAGACATAATCCAGTTAGAGTGAAGTCATTAGTGTGGGCCTGAATTCCATTTGATTGGTGTCCTTATGAGAAGAGGAGAAGACATACAGACACAGATTTACAATGTCATGTGAAGACAAACATGTGCAGGCAGAGACTGGGATGATGTGCCCAGAAGCCTAGAAACACCAGGATTGAGGGCAGCCACAGAAGCTAAGAGGAAGGATGGAACAGAATCCTCTGAGAGAGCAGGCTCCACTGACACCTTGATGTCAGACTTCTGGTCTCCAGACCATGAGAGAATAAGTTTCTATTCTTTAAAACCACCCAGTTTGTGGTCCTTTGTTACTGCAGTCCTAGGAGCTAACTCAGGACCCAAGCAAGCTCGCTGTTCATCGAGGACAGAATAGTACCCTGGGAACTCTCAAAAGAAACAAAAGCTGAAAACGCACACATTCAGACCTTGTATTCATAGTCCACGCTGGTTTATTTGGTGTGTGGGGGCTTATTAAAATGCTGATATGGCTGATGTGTGCAGGTGTGCGTCCCCCCTGCCTCAACCCATTGATGGCAATCATCCAGGTGTGCCCCCTCCGTTAAAGTCTTAGGTAGCATGTTTGAGATGCATGCACAATTCCAGCCATTGTCACAGGTTAATATATTAGCTAGCCCAGACCTTAGTGACATGCTGACTTGTTTCTGCTTATTTCCGTCAAGAGCATACATCAACCAATAGTTTCTGGGTTTTTTGTTTGTTTGTATGTTTGTGTGTTCCTACTTCACGTTAGAAATGGCATAGTCATGTATTCAATATTCTATGGCATTCAGGTGAACAACAGTCTGAAGAAGAACGTTTGCAATGTGTTGTTGCTTTCTCCATCTTCTGCTTCACTCTCTTCTGGCTGCATTTATTTCTTGTTCCCATCTGTCTCACTCCTCTTTCTCCTTCTGCTTTATGCATATTTTTCCTCCTCTCCTTTCGCATTTCAAAATATTTGCAAACTGTTTTTGCAAACTATCTGTGAAATATGTGCAAAGTAGTGGCAAAATATTTACAAACTGTTATCAACTGCTTTGGAAGGAACATAGTTATACCTGGATTTAAAGAATTCATATATAATTTAAAAACTTTGAATGGCTTGTCCAGTCAATTATGTAATAATTGGTAATATGTTATAAATATCTTATTGCCCCTGTCATGGTGAATGTCTAGCAGCATCTGACTTCCCATAAAATTAGATTCTTTTTTATTAATATTTTACTGAGTTGCACCTTTTTTGTTTATATAAATAAAATTGTTCTTTCCAGTCTGGTTAGAATACCAAACAGAAGTTTAAAGTAATTCAATTTGAAAGAAAATTTAGCAAACAAACACAATTATATCACCATATAGGGTCCATATACACCTTCTGAAATATTAACAGGTCACTTGGATCTTCAGATTTCCTAAGGTATCAAAGTTTCCTAAAAATAAAAATGAATTCCAATGCTTGTCTATGTTTAAAGTATATAAAATTGATTTCAAAAGAACCCATTGCAGCACTTTCTAAACAATGTCCTGTAAGTCACCCTGGTTTAGGTGTTCAAAAAGGGACAGAAACACATTTAATCCTGGGTTGAGACATGACTGGAGTCACTAAAATGGCAGAGCAGAGGAAGACAAGCCTTTTTCTCCTTTTCCAGAGTGAAGTGTGCTCCATGGACCCCAGGACCTGGGTGCCCAGATCCTGTCCTGCTCGGTGGTCCAGGGGCAGAGCACCGCCTGTAAGCCCATAACTCAGTGTGAGCTCAGTGCCCGCAGAGGGTTAACAAAATGGCACTCAATTGAGAACCTCCCAGATAATAAAACAAACCATTAAGTTGAGAAAAGAATGTCAGTATGATGTAGAGAGTCCCCTGACAATCAATGATTCTGTAGATTATGAAAAGTATAGAGAGTTTCCCAGGTGCTGGCATTTTGTTCTAAGTGTCAATTTGTCGATTAGACACAGGTCACTTTCTCAGATGGAGCTCAACCACGGGGCAGAGAATCCTATATCCACCTATTAGAGCCAGTCAAACCCACAGCTGTGAACCCGAGAATGTGGGCATTTACCTATGAGGTCTCACATGCACAGGGCATGGTGATCAATTTGCCCTCCACTCACTCTGGTTGGCTGAGGAAGAAGTTACTGATTCTACTGTCCTAATGTGGAAGGAAAAAAATGTAACCAGGTGACCTAAAAAGAAAAACTTTCAAAAATTTCACCTTTGCTCTTTTTTAATATATAGTCAAAGGCATGTGGGAAGGAGCTAGCAGTACAAAGTAGGCAAAGATATGCTTATTATTTACTTTCCTTATAAACCAAGTTATAAGATTAATTATAGTTTTATGGGTCTGCCATCAATATTACTAGTAAAAATCTGTGAGAATAGAAATCCCCACTTCCTGACACAGTCCTCCATGGCTAAGTGCCCCACCCCCCAACTCTGATGTCAAGAAATAGCACTGCCACCTCCCTCTGCCCTGAACATTAATCAGCGATTTAGACCCACTTTCCCAGTTGTTGGCGCCCTATTCCCCCATTATTGCTTGTGGAAAGACAGTTTCTGAACATTTTCTTTTCTTCTTCTTTTTTTAACAATACAGTTAGTCTGGGAATTGGATACATGCATAAGTGTCTTCGCTTAAGTCTTATTTCTGTCACTACAAACAAATTTACCACTTTTGTTCTTTTTTTTACCGTAATCCCCTCTGACTCATTATTTCAGACTGAAGAGCGGATCAAGCCTTCCTTCATTTCCTTAAGTGCTCTGAGGACTTAAGCACTTACGTGAGCCTGTGCTCTTCAAATGTGCTGAGTGGCCATCTAGGAAGAGAGGGTTCGAGCAGGAGCTAACAGCTTTCATCCAGAGATTGCAAATGCTGTGCTCTCTCTTTCCCTTCCTGGACCCAAACTCTTCCCACTGCACCCTTCAGTAGGAGCTGCTGATGGGACCCCCCCAGGGCTTTATCTTGGGTGTAGGTGAATTCAATGGCTCATATGCACCCCTTCCAATATTCTGTCCGAACCATTTCTTTTTAGAGACTTCTTGGGATGCGGGGTGGAGGCCTAAAAATGGCACTCCAGGTTTTACAGTGGCCTGAGAGGCGGACCTTCCAGAAGGTTCTTACTTTTGACAACTTGAGGTCCACAGGCAGCAGGGAGGCAGAGCGTGGGGTTAGCCAATGTGGACAAAGCTCAGGGACACAGGGACACAGGCAGTCATAGCTACGGAGTTTATCATTTTCCAACTTTATCCCAATCAGTCTAATAGATTAATGTCCTCATTCTTCTAGTGGGGCAAAAGAGTTTTGTCAACTAGGCCCGGGCTTGAGTGGTTATTGTGGGTTGTTGATTACTTACGTAGGGTCCCATAAATCTCCAGCCTACTCCTCACACACCCTATTCCAAGGCAGTATGATCATCTGTTGTTAAAAAAAGGAAAAAGAAGTGTTTTCATAACTGCGTTTAGAAACCATTCCCACAGTATTTGTGTCTTTTGCCCCATTTAAGAATAACTAAATATGGCTTGTGTGTGGCATACACAGAATATATTGAAATAATCAGGTCACAAATATTTTCTATAATCATCATTCAGAAGGAGCAGATACCCTTAAATATGGTCAAAATTACTACTTTTTAATCATATCACTGAGTAGATTGCAATTTTATACACTGACTGACAAAACTATAGCCTACAAAATGAAAATGCTTACAAAGACATTCTGCTGGTCTGGAACTATGATCAGGAGGGAGCCTCTAACTTCCCTTAGCCTTTCTGCCTCGGCCTCACCCCTGACTCTGTTCTGTGCAGTGATTCCAGGTCTGGCCCATCCTGTTGGGGACTGGAACCAGACATGTCTCTGTGCTGAGCGGAAGTGTGAGCAGTGCTGAGTCCATTTGGAAAATCAGTCATGGGCCCTATAGACGTCCATCAATGTGCATGCTTATATGAATTTTATCGTTAGGGCATATCTTGTCACATGGCACTTGTATCATACACGTGAATTAGGTGTAACAATTTTTAATAAGGGCCCAGAAAATTCAGTCCCTGTCTCATACCGAATTAGGACCATCCACTTACCCATTTATCCATTTACCCACTTATCCTTTTGCAGGAACCTTTGATCATCTTTCTTCTTGGCAAAAACAACCTCTCTGCTATGTTTTCTGTGACACTGGCCTCCACAAAAGCAGCCAGTTTGTGCATTCATGTCTAGGGTAAGAAAGTCTTCTTGTAATCAACTGAACTGATCCCACAGATTTGGCAGAGGGGGGCTCTCGCGGGCAATTCATAGGCTGCCTACAAGCTCGCTCCTCTTCTGAGCTCTCACTCACAGCTTTGGGTTTAAGATTGCAGCTTACACTGTCAAAAGGCATGCTGATTTGATCCTCTTTCTCATAGGGCTGGATTCATAGAAGAGCTGGCTCTGTTGTGGTGATAAAGGCCTATTCAATGTGGGGTCTGACCCGTGGAGACACAGTGCAGCCCCGGAGGAAGTGGAGCTCTTGCACCCCCTACAGTCCAGATGCTGTACATTCACCACAAAGGCTGATTTTTCTTTTTAAATGACTGTGTCACAACTAGATCATTGAGTGATTTATTGATCATGATGCGTTAGTGAGTTTTAGAGTAATATTTGTGGAGGCCCCAAAGTCTCTGATATAGGAACGGGGAAATAATTTACCTCCCTCCTGTGCTCAAGCAGCTGTGGCCGACCTTCCCAGGCTGGAGGTCCTGCTGCCTGGCAGTGACTAGACCCTCCTGGGAAATTAGCTCCCTGACAACTGCACAAGCCAAGGAGGGAATTTCACATGGTGTCCCCATGAAATGTCACCCCTTTCAGCACAAGGCTGCAGTTGTCACTTTTTCAACAGTTCAGGGGAGGCAGTTGAGGAGTGGAGAAGCCGCTGGCAGGTGGACAGAGCTGGATTCAGTCTCTCTCTTGCCCAGGATCTGACCATACTTTGTGTCAGGGCAGCTAAGGACCAGCTTCCCACTGAAAAGGAGGATGTGGATATGGAAAGGATGTTAAAAATACAAAAATGTATATCCCAGCTCACAAGCTCACATTCAAAATTTATGCTATCAGCCTGACTTGTCAGGGCTGAGCAAGGTAGATGGGTGCAGAGTGAGAGCAGGAGCATCCTTTTCCTGGATGGGCCTCACATGAGCAGAGAGGGGCCTTTTTGAGCCAAGCCCCAATACAGAGACACATAGAGATGGAAACATAAAGAAAAACTAACTTGTCCTATTTAGTTTGTTGTGTCTCCTTTGGACAGAAAAAGGAAGTGTATGAACTGTCCTCCTCCCTATCCCTACCTCTCAGAATAAGCTGGCTTGAGTGCCCTACTCAGCCATAACCCTGACTGACAGGCTCAGTAAAAACATAGGCTCCAACTCCTTGTCAGTTCTTGTGGAACCAGCTCCAGGCCACTGCCAGGCGGGGTCTTGACCTGACCACCCACGACCACATGTGCCAGCCTGTGAGATACTTTCTCATAGGGATATGGCCTTCAGCTGTCCTGCTCATCACTTTGGATGATGCTTACACTTGAACAGGTATACAGTAGAGCTCTCCTTCCCACAGGATGGTATCCTTGGGTATAAGGAGAGGCGACTTTGTCTTCTGACCGGCGAGGTTCAGAATCATCCTAGAGCTCCATGGCCCCCTCTTTCTACTGGACAAACTTGTCTGATTCTGTCCGAAAGACAGCCTCTAACTCTCTAACACATTCTTAGAACTACTTCATAGCAACTCCCATTGTGTAGAAGGAAATGTAGTGGTAGAGTTTAACAGAGTGCTTTTAATAATGCATGTATTTTGACTGCAGTTACAGTATGAAGTTCAAACAGCAGCTCAGCATAACTCCTGCATCTGGTGTTAAATGTCTGTAATACCGCCAATAGCCCAATTAGCAATATATTTTCGTACATAATAATTATAAGAAATTACTATAATATTTTATCTTTATTTAAAAGTAATGAAAACAACATAAAGTTGTTACAGAGAAAACAACCTGGGTAAATATATAAAGCAAATGATCAGTACTGTCCTTTGAACCTCCCCCATCCTGCTTCTCGGAGGATCCCGGTGGTGGTAATGCTTTGTTTATGTTATTTGAATTGGAACTCTTGACGAAGACTCCAAGGGCCCCATCAAAACTCCACTTAAGACAATGTCAACATTATAGAAATGGTTCTCCCTCCAAGCTGCAAAAAGCCTCAATAAAAAAATAACAAATTTTGAGCAATATATTTGTAATAGTTCTGACACACATCATGGTAATCTATACATCTTTCATATCTACAATTAAGAAGAAGTAGAAATATGTGGTCCCTATTCCACTAGATTACACACACAAATCTCTCACTCCCAGGCTGGCTTTCCTTCACTTATTTTTTTTTTCTTGACATTGAAAAACTGGAAAATATTCACATGCAAAGCACCGATAAATTTGTATAAGAATATATGAAATTAAGGACCTATACAAGAACATCTTGTAAAAGGGTATAAAACACAGTATAAAAACACAATAAAAAATAAAAATATATTTTCCACAAATAAATTATGTCCCTAAAGATTTGGACATATTCAAAATGCAAAGAGCTGCTAAATAAAGTGTTTTTATGGAAGCTGCAGGAGGGTTTTAAGAATGTTTCTTAGTAGGCAAGGAATCCTATTTTGCAGAGCTATAAAAGTTGCTTTCTTCCCCCCCCCCCTCAGAAAAGTTCTAAAAAAATCTTTCCAGATTCTTGAACCTGCTGAGAGTCTGCAAAAATCCGAACAAACATTAAATTGCCCTCGCAGTACATCCATTTTTAAGAGTCTATGATAAAACTTACTCAAGAGACAAATAATGCCTTTGCTATGATTTATGTAGGTAAATAAATAACTTAAAATACAAACAACAAGAGGTACTGGAAAGAGAATTGGGGTTGTTCTGGCTCCCGTAGCTATTGCAGAAAATAACACTTGCCATCTTTTCCACATTAAAAATGCTCTGCATTATTTTAGGACAGAAAGACAGCCCACCTGAGCCTTCTTTTTGTAAGCATCAGTTACAATAAGGGGGCATCTGCGTATTGCTGTAAAGGCATCAAAAGAAATGTGATGACAGAATTAAAGACAAAGTCTTTTGAGAGTCAATGGCCAGAGAGGTAGAACCACAGGAGGGTTCCAGTTAAGGGACTTTTCATTTATTCTTAGGATTCTAATTTTTTTTAAAAAAAATTTTTTTATTTTTATTTTTTGAGAGAGAGAGAGAGAGAGAGAGAGAGAGAGGGAGAAGGAGAGAGATAGAAATATCTAAGATAGAGAAACATAGATCTGCTGCCTCCTGCATGCCCCCCACTGGGGATCAGGATCCAGCCTCAATTTGGGCATATGCTCTGACCTGAAATCAAACCATGCCCTCTTGGTCTATGGGACAATGCTCAATCTACTGAGCCATACCAGCTGAGTGGATTTTTCTTAAATTGTGTCTCAAAAGACTTTGTATAGATTACAAGATTAATTGCTCTTGGAGAATTTAAAGGCAAAATCACACTGATCTCTTCATTTTATAAATGAGAATTCTGACACAAAATGGAAACGCACTTCTTTTCATCAAACGATGTTATTGAGAGAAGAAAAAGGCAAGCTACAAAGTGGGATGTGGTAGTTGAAGTACATGTACTTGGTAAACACTTCACCTAATTTAAAATGGATAAGAAACAAATATTCATAGCTCACAAGAAGCCTTCCAAATGGCTATTAATATATGAAAAGATATAATCTCATAGTTATCAGAGAAATGAAAATTAAAAATGCAATGACACCTACTACATAACCAGTATAATGTTTAAAATAAAATAAAATAAATAAGTAAATGAACAAGTGTTTCTGAATTTGTGACTAGAAGTCTCATATAAACTCTGTGGAAGTGTAAATTGGAAGGGCGATTTTGGAAATTATATGTTAGTGTCTACTAATGCTGAATGTATACACACACATCCTATGACCCAGCAACTCCTTTTCTAGGTATATACCCTACAAAAATGTATACATACAAGTCCAATTGTATACATTAACACTCACAGGTCCTTATTTAGATTGTCTAACAGCTTTCAGAGTGTCTAACAGCTTTCAGATTGATTATATTTTTATTCAAAATAACAGCTTTTGGATTGATTATATTTTTATTCAAATAATGATTTTATTAATTGAATTGATGTGTTTTTGGAAACATTTGATAGACTATTTAACTGTTATATACAGAAATCCTAGTCTGTGCCAGGTAATTTGCTAGAGATTTTCATATCTTTTTTCTTACTAAGTTTTACTAACTTGATTGATAAAAAATAGATGACATTATGGTCACTGTATAAGTTAGGATTAGATTTAAGTATAAGTAATAAGAACAAAAACTAAATTTTGATGGCTAAAACAAGATGGTCTTTTCTCCTTCCTTTTTAAGAAGTTTGAAAGTTGTTAGTTCAAGGCTGGTGAGGTCTATGATGGTGTAAATGACCCAGGTTTTATCTTGAGGACATCTCATGGTCCAAGATAGCTTCTTAATATCAGCTTTTACACTATCTTTGCATTTAGCAGTAAAGAGACAATGGGTGAGGAGCAGAGGAAAGAAGTGGAGGCTAAAGAATACTTCTAAGGACCTCGATTTTTTACTTTCCTATAGTCCATTGGTCAGAATGTAGGTACATGGCCACATCATTTATGAGGGTTGCTAGGAAATGTAGTCTTTGTTACCAATAAACATGAGCCTGACCTAAAAATCACAGGGTGAAATTACTAAGGAAAAAGAGAAAAGTGCATTTTTGCAAATAGTTAGAAGTCTGCCATAATATGTGTAATAATCTTTGCAATATAACATGAACATAGAAGTCAAGAATTAAAGACTATATCCCTATAGATTCTAATGTTGACTTCTGTTTGTGGTTCTGCTTTTGGAAATTCAATGTAAGTACCTGCTATAGTTCACAGTTGTGGTTTTGGCAACAAAAACTTTTCCTATTCTAAGAGATTTTTGACATTGCAAATATTTCACCTAGAGATTAGTTTTCAAGCATACTTCCAATTTGTGGGAACTGTATGAGTGGTAAAACCAAATGGTACAAAATTTTAATAAAAAAACAAACAAAATAACTCATGTTTTAAAATATATTTTATTAATTTTTTTACAGAGAGGAAGGGAGAGGGATAGAGAGTTAGAAACATCGATGAGAAAGAAACATTGATCAGCTGCCTCCTGCACACCTCCTACTGGGGATGTGCCGGCAACCAAAGTACATGCCCTTGACCGGATTCAAACCTGGGACCTTTCAGTCCGCAGGCCGATGCTCTATCCACTGAGCCAAACCAGTGAGGGCATAACCCATGTTTTAACAAATTTGTAAAACCCTCCACTTCTTTTGTTGGAGGAGATATGGGCCTAAGATAAGTCTTTGTGTAGTGATGAGGAGGGAGACAATTTCTGCTTATTGAAAGATATTTTCTCTTAATTCTTTATGCTTACTATTATTCAATCTTATCTATAAATTTTAAACTCACCCAGAAGTTGTGACAAAGACAATCAGTAATACTGGTGGCCCATTAGGTCAAAAACAGCATCATTTTAAAGATGGAACCAGCTATACCCTGGACCTACAAACAGAAACATGGCAGCAAGAACCATAGGAGAGAAACAGCAAACCTCAACAAGTAATAAAGTTCCTTTCTTCATTATCCCATGTCAAGGTTCTCTAAGAAGAGGAAAATTGTTTGGGTTGAAGCTTAGGGTAATCAGACTCTTATTAACAATAAATGATTCTTTCTGATATTTACTTTTTTAAAAAAAACAATTAACTTTAACTTTCCATTCTTATTGTTCCACTTAGTTTGTAACTGTCCTAAAGAAAAGTGAAAAAAAAATAAATCAGATAAAAATGTATAAGGCCCCAAGATTCCAAAGTAGCCTCCTAACTCTGTTTGCAACGTTAGTATGCAATCTTTCAATAGACCGAACATCAGAAACTGACACAAAGCACCAAAAACAGAAAAATAAAACATTTGAAAAAACATGTAAGGTTTGGATTTCTGGAACTTTAATGGCTTTCCACTTAAATTTTTGGCTATCATGCACTTTAGCTAAGAGAAAAAAATAATGAGTTTTACAACATTCAACTTGCTTTATAACATATTACATAATGGTGTAAGCTCCATAAAGAAGGTTGTGTGCAGTGCTGTAAAACTTATTAGGTCACCAATATTTCTAGTTTCATATTAAGAAATTAGAAATAATGGTTCAGATTAGAGTCAAATTGTAAAAAAAAAATCCTTTGAATTGAATCAGTCATTCCCAAGGATATACTAATGAATTTGTAGCCTTAAAAAAGAAAAAAAGTTTCATTTATAAATTCACCTGAGGTGAAAGAAGTCATGTTAACATTTTAAGTTTTATGTGGACTTTCCATAGACTACAGTATTCTCTCCACTTTGCCTCTGTTCTATATAGCTCACCTTAATTTCTATTTTGTAGGCCCCAATGTGAGAATGATTCTTAAAAATCAGACATTTAGTCTGAATATAGAAATGTTTGAATATAGCAAATCCTCCTCCAAATATTATTTTAGGTATAAAATGTTTAAATTACATAAAGTAGTTTAAGGTCCTACATATTCATCAAGTTTCCCTTTTTATTTCATCCCTTCACTCATCTTCCCTTTTCTCTGAGTTCCTTATTGGGATGTCTCTCAGCTCTTTGTCCCAGAGATGACCTCTGTTGATAACGAAGCAATACAACCCTCCTCCCATGGTACGCATTTGTGCTAAAATAGTCTCATGATTTTGCCTGGTATTTCCAATTACAGTGAGAATTTGTTGCTGGGAACTGTAGCACATGATAGAATTTATAGAGAATAGGGACTCAAAAATGTTTCTATTAAATGTGAGTAGGAGAAAAAGGAGGGAAGATAAAAGAGTAATGTGATAGTTTAGGTTGAATGCTGCTTCAAGGAATTGTCAGCACCTCTGTGAAAGCCAGATGTGCAACAGGTAAAGGATTGATTCTTGACCCAGGATATAATTTAGTTGTCCTCCTCTCAAAAAGGAAAGAATGTTTAGACTACACAAATTGAATCTTCCTGCTTTTCAGGGGAGAGTAGCAAAATATAGAATATTCATTTATTTATTAGTCTCACGTCTCTTGAGACAGTAGCCCTCTTTTGTTCCCACATAAATCCTTACTTATTGAACCATTAATTCATCAACTTATCCAACCAACCATCATCCACCATTGACTCATTTATCTAACCAACTTTCTATCCATTTTTCTATGTATCCAACCCTCCCATCCTTCCAACCATCCACCTGTCTATTCACCCATCCAACCCACCAACTACCTAATCTTTACTAATACACCAAGTACTGAAATGCTATAAGTGTAATTGATATTTTCTCTTCTCTCCAGGAAGTCACCATAGGGTATATATGGAACACAGGCAATGGCAGGAGAAGTTGTAATATATAGCTGGTTAAGATTTTGTGGAGTATGACCTCCAACAAAAACTCAAGGGAATCCAAGTCCACTTAACCTCTTTAAGGAATTAATGAATTGTAGGCCAATACTTAATACTTAATAACTTTTCATTTATGTTTGACCTAATGTGTGACAGAGTGGATATATGTATTTCCTTACATCAAATCTAAGTCATTTGATCTGTAAATGTACCCTATTTTTTGTAGTATTGAGCAAGACACACACACACACACACACACACACACACACACACACACA